>NW_024070213.1:97657372-97948232 GCF_014754425.2 Oryx dammah
CCCCATCTCACACCCATGCCGTTTCCATCCTACTTGGTAGCAGCCTTGCATTTTGGTTGTGTCTACCTTCTCACTAGTGTTTGTGGAAGGATCCTGGCTAGTTTAATTATGTTCCATTGGCTGGATTAATTTATACAAGCCTAATCCAGCCAGAACATGGCATTTCCCTAGCCACAGGGATTTCTTTGGCGGTGTTCTACTCAGCAGGGATCTGAGAATCTCCGATCCTCCCTTTCAGGAAGTAATGCTCTCCTCTTCAGAAGTGAACTGAGAACATGTAATTACATCTGCTGCCAGTTTGCATTTTGTAGCCACGCAGGGTGCTTGGTCTGAGGAAGAAGCCAGCATGGGGAGAGGCAGATCTGAGAGAACCATGGGAAGCAGATCTGTGGTCTTGACCACACTGTGCCCACATCTGTTACACAAGCCGGTTTGAGATGGGTTTTCAGTTATTCAAACTAAAAATATCTGCAACATTTATGTTAATAAAAAAGCGGATTCATAAGGTGCAATTAGAAAACAATTTAATTCTTTTCTTCTTCTGCCCATTCAAACTTACCCAAAGGCCTGCTTCTTCCTCTCTGTGTGAAATCTCAGAGGTGGGGTGCAAGGGGGAGGGGGAAGCCCCATGCCTCATCTGTTCTTTCACTGATAATAAAATGCCTTCCAGTACACCTCCAATTCAAAACGGTTTTATTTCAGAAATTAAAGCATCCACCTCCTCTCCCCTTTGGCTTTCCTTGTCACAGAGTTGCCCTGGAGAGTCGGGAAGAAGGGGCGGAGCACACCCAGCTCCGCCTCTCTCCTCGTCCTGCCTCTTTTGTCTGCGAAGAGGGAGTATTCCAGTTTGCTTTTTTCATTGAAGGGTAAACTCTGCTTTGCTGGAGTGAACGGCTGGGTTGGGTGAGAGCAGTTAGTTCAATTTAGGAGTCTGCTAGGAGTCTGTCTGGTTATATCGTTAATGCTTACACGCATGCTCAGTTGATCAGTCGTGTCCCACTCTTTGTGACCCCATGGACAGTAGCCCCCCAGGTTTCTCTGTCCATGGAATCCTCCAGGCAAGAATACTGGAGTGGGTTGCTATGCGTTCCTGCAGAGGAGCTTCCCAATCAGGGATCGAACACAACCCTCCACACCACCCCCATCTGTCTCCAGCATTGGCAGGCAGGTTTTTTACCACTAGCTTCTCCTGGGAAGCCCATATCCTTAATACTTAAGCCAAATCCATTATTGTTACAGCACTGGTGACATGAATGCTGGCATTTCGACCTCCATGTGTCTGAAACCTGTAGGGCTCAAGGGCTTCCCCATTTGGGTGGGAAAGAGAAGTCTTATTTGGGGGCTCCCTTAAACACCGTCAGAATCTATAGACATGATTCCCCGCCCCCCCGCCAAGTAGTCTGTAAATTTTTCCAAATCAGTTTACAACTTTTACAGTGTGGGAGAGTTTGACTAGAAGCCTGGATTTCCAGCTTATCAAGGGCTGTGTTTCCCATGGCAACAACCTCTGAGATTGAGTGGCAGCTGCCCCCTTCAGCTGAGAGGGGTGGGCACTTTCCAGTTCTCTGCAAATTCCTGAAGTTCAGATATACGGCGATTTTATTGTACTGTTTTCAGTGTATGTCTTGTGTAACTCGCGCAATTCAGTTAGGACACTCTGTACTGTATCTGGTAACCCTACAGTCTAGCCTGTCTCACTCATTATTGTTATCTGCTTGGGCCTAGAAGGTAAGTGAGTTTTCTTTGTTCTCATTTTTCCTTATATTTTATTTAAAATATTGTGTGGTTCACAGTAGTATGCTTAATAATGTTTATGTCATGAATATATCAGTATAGTCTGAGGACCATAAGTATATTCCATAGAGACTATAAGACTTCCACTAAGTCTGGATAAAAAGATGGATTAAAAAGTCATAACCTCTGGCTGAGGTCATCTTGAATATGGATGACACATTCGTAGTCAAGGGCCAGCCCTGCTGACCTGGAATTCTGGAGTGTTGACTTGTAGGGTTGGCTCCGTGATGGTCTAGCTGAACAGTGTGGGAGTCAGTGAGCCTTCAGGGATCTTTGGTTTCTCACCTGTAACAGAAACTGAAACACTTTCCAAGACCCCTACCCAATTTTTTTTTAGTTTTTTGTTGTTCTGAGTAGTCATCAGAAAGAGATTAGCATGTGCGCAATCTGACAGCAGAATTTGTCAGCAGCAGCAGCAGGAGAGAAGTCAGCTAGTGACTCTGCCTCAGTGGCAATAAATCAGGGCACATATGAATAGATTACTTTTTCATGTCTTCAGGTACTATTTCGGGAACTCCTGATCCAACACAGGATGTGGATGCCTAGAAGAGGACATAGCAGACTGTTTTTTTGGGAGTTTAAGATGTTATTAACTGATATCCACCATGATTTGGTAAAAGCTACTGAGGGAGAAAACACATAAATGATCACACATCATGCCAAGACATATTGGCTAGGCACGTGATGATTATATGATTTCTGTCTTTCATCCTTTTAATGTGATGCATCATATTTACTGATTTGCATATGTTGAAACATCCTTGCAACCTAAGGTTGTTCATCTTTTTGACTATAGCCATCCTGGTGGCTGTGAAGTATCTCATTGTGGTTCTGATTTATATTTCTCTAATGATTAGCATCACTACGAACAAAGCTAGTGGAGGTGATAGAATTCCAGTGGAGCTATTTCAAATCCTGAAAGATGATGCTGTGAAAGTACTGCACTCAATACGCCAGCAAATTTGGAAAACTCAACAGTGGCCACAGGACTGGAAAAGGTCACTTTTCATTCCAATTGCAAAGAAAGGCAATGCCAAAGAATGCTCAAACTACTGCACAATTGCACTCATCTCACACACTAGTAAAGTAATGCTCAAAATTCTCCAAGCAAGATTTCAACAGTACATGAACCGAGAACTTCCAGATGTTCAAGCTGGTTTTAGAAAAGGCAGAGGAACCAGACATCAAATTGCCAATATCCGTTGTATTATCAAAAAAGCAACAGAGTTTCGGAAAAACGTCTATTTTCTGCTCTGTTGACTATACCAAACCCTTTGACTGTGTGGATCACCACAAATTGGAAAATTCTGAAAGAGATGGGAATACCACACCACCTGACCTGCCTCTTGAGAAATCTGTATGCAGGTCAGGAAGCAACAGTTAGAACTGGGCATGGAACAACAGACTGGTTCCAAATAAGGAAAGGAGTATGTCAAAACTGTATATTGTCACCCTGCTTATTTAACTTCTATGCAGAGTACATCATAAGAAACATGGGCTGGATGAAGCACAAGCTGGAATCAAGATTGCCAGGAAAAATATCAATAACCTCAGATATGCAGATGACATCACCCTTATGGCAGAAAGTGAAGAAGGACTAAAGAGCCTCTTGATGAAAGTAAAAGAGGAGAGTGAAAAAGTTGGCTTAAAGCTCAACATTCAGAAAACGAAGATCATGGCATCTGGTCCCATCACTTCATGGGAAATAGATGGAGAAACAGTGACAGACTTTATTTTTTTAGGCTCCAAAATCACTGCAGATGGTGACTGCAGCCATGAAATTAAAAGATGCTTACTCCTTGGAAGAAAAGTTATGACCAACCTAGACAGTATATTAAAAAGCAGAGATATTACTTTGCCAACAAAGGTCTGTCTAGTCAAAGGTATGGTTTTTCCAGTAGTCATGTATGGATGTGAGTTGGACTATAAAGAAAGCTGAGCACCGAAGAATTGGTGCTTTTGAACTGTGGTGTTGGGGAAGACTCTTGAGAGTCCCTTGGACTGACTGCAAGGAGATCCAACCAGTCCATCCTAAAGGAAGTCAGTCCTGAATCTTCATTGGAAGGACTGATGCTGAAACTGAAACTTCAATACTTTGGCCACCTGATGGGAAGAGCTGACTCATTTGAAAAGACCCTGATGCTGGGAAAGATTGAAGGGAGGGAGGAGAAGGGGATGACAGAGGATGAGATGGTTGGATGGCATCACTGACTCAATGGACATGAGTTTGAGTAAACTCTGGGAGTTAGTGATGGACAGGGAGGCCTGGCGTGCTATAGTTCATGGGGTCGCAAAGAGTCAGACACAACTGAATGACTGAACTGAATGATTAATGATGTCAAGAATCTTTTCACGCTTACTGACCATTTATATATCTTCTTTAGTGAAATGTCTTTTAAAATCATTTGACTATTTTTAAGTTGTGAGGCATACATGCTTGAAGAAAAATAAAAGTTTGATGTGGTATAGAATGAAATGAGTCATGAATTTTTAAAAAGCTTCTGAGACTGAAGTGAAGGAAAAAAGGGGGTCATGCAAAGATTTTATGGAAGTAAAGGCAGAGGGAATAGCTAAGACAATGAAGAAAATCAAAGATGGGAATTGGATAGGGAATGACTGGAAAGAGGAGCCACACTAAGTAGAGTAGTCTCTGAAGCCTCTTTGAGGAGTGTCATTTAAGCAAAGGCCTGTCAGCCATCTTCAATTCCATTTCCCCTTCATCCCTCTTACTTACTTGACAAGTCATAGTGATGCTTTACCTCAAATGACCTTCTAATGCATAAGCTCATGATTAGGATGGAGAGGGGAAGGGAGGCATGTGTTGCCTTTTCTTCATAATGGGAAAAAGGAGAAAATTCTCACAAGTGGAAACCTGATACAACTGTCAAAATACATGGAAGAAGCTAAGTAAATTGTGAATTATTATCATGATTTTATTTATTCTGAGACAATAAAAGCTACATTCTTTCTTTAGAAAATTAAACTATATGTCTTTAAAACAAAGAGTTATCAGTGTCTGAAGGCAGGTCCAATAACCATTTGCCAACAGGTACCAACCTAGATAGCATATTGAAAAGCAGAGAAATTACTTTGCCAACAAAGGTCCGTCTAGTCAAGGCTATGGTTTTTCCAGTGGTCATGTATGAGTGTGAGATTTGGACTGTGAAGAAAGCTGAGTGCTGAAGAATTGATGGTTTTGAACTGTGGTGTTGGAGAAGACTCTTGAGAGTCCCTTGGACTGCAAAGAGATCCAACCGGTCCATTCTGAAGGAGATCAGCCCTGGGATTTCTTTGGAGGGAATGATGCTGAAGCTGAAACTCCAGTACTTTGGCCACCTCATGCGAAGAGTTGACTCATTGGAAAAGACTCTGATGCTGGGAGGGATTGGGGGCAGGAGGAGAAGGGGACGACCGAGGATGAGATGGCTGGATGGCATCACTGACTCGATGGACATGAGTCTGAGTGAACTCCGGGAGTTGGTGATGGACAGGGAGGGCTGGCGTGCTGCGATTCATGGGGTCGCAAAGAGTCGGACACGACTGAGCGACTGAACTGAACTGAACTATTGGTTCAGGATCAAGGACAGCACTTCAGTTTTTCTGCCCCCTCCCTTCATTTTATTTATGTCACATGCACGTGTACTAAGTTGCTTCAGTCGTATCTGACTCTGTGCGACCCCATGGACTGGGACCAGTGAGGCTCCTCTGTTCGTGGGATCCAGGCAAGAATACTGGAGTGGGTTGCCATGCCCTCCTCCAGGGCCTCTTCCCAACCCAGGGATCAAATCTGTGTCTCTTATGTCTCCTTCATTGGCAGATGGATTCTTACCGCTAGTGCCACCTGGGAAGCTCTATTTATGTCAACTCTCAGATTTTTTTTACATCCCTACTGCCAGCACCCCAACAGTGCCAGAATGCTCCATTCCTACAGTGCCCTCTGTTCTACTGAAGTTCACCCCCCAAATAGGATGCCATTACTTATGTGTTTTCTTTCCCTTCGATACTTCTCTCTTACTTTTGTTTTCAATTTTGGAAAGATACACCCAATATAAAATTTACTATTTAACCATTTTTCAGTATATAGCTCAGTGACACTAAGTACATCCACCTAGACATACTTTATCTTCTCAAACTGAATCTCTACACCCATAAAATAGTAACTCCGCATCTCCTTCTCCCCCGAGCCCCTGGCAAACACCAGATTCTACTTCCTGTCTCTTTCCCTAACCCTGCTGCCATCACTTTTTATTTTTTATTCTGCAGATTTCCATAAAATAATTCATTGATAGCATAAGCATCAACCCTAGTAATTATAAATGCAAATTCTCAGACTCTTGATCTACTGAACCTGAAATTCTCAAGTGGACTCAGCTCTCTGCAGTTTAACAAGCAAGCCCTTCAGGTGATCCTAATGCTCATTTCCTGCAGGAAGTTTCTGCAATAGCTTAACTGTTGGCTTGGGGGAGATGGGTGAAAGTGAAAGTGAAAGTCACTCAGTCCTGTCCGATTCTTCGGGACCCCATGGAATATACAGTCCATAGAGTTCTCCAGTCCAGAATACTAGAGTGAATAGCCTTTCCCTTCTCCAGGGGATCTTCCCAACCCAGGGTCAATCCCAGGTCTCCTGCATTGCAGGCTGGTTCTTTACCAGCTGAGCCAGAAGGGAAGTGAAAGAACACTGGAGTGGGTAGCCTATCTCTTCTCCAGCGGATCTTCCCAACCCAGGAATCAAATCGGGGTCTCCTGCATTGCAGTCAGAGTCTTTACCAACTGAGCTATCGGGAATCCCTTGAAGTGATGGTTGAATATAAAATAAGATTTGGATTGAGGCTTAGACCAGGTAGCCACAAAATGCATTTTAAAGAAGTCCTGTGGCATGATTTGCCCACTGGCTCCCAAATATTAATGCACATTATAATCACCTGGAAAGCTTGTTTGAGAGCCTATAGATTTCTTGTATTCACATCAGACTTTCTAAATTAAAATCTCTGGGGTGGGAATTGGTACTTTGGCTACCCTGATGATTCTTATCTATTTGTTAGCACCATGAAGGATAGACAGACACAGGTAAGTCTGGAAATCAGAAAGTAAGTTGGGATTACAGAAATACTCCAGGAGGCAGAGGCAGAGGGTCTATAGAGGAGCTGGAGCCAAAAGAACAGAAAGATGGGAAAATCAGTTGTGAGAATGTAGTTGATAGGACTTGGTGACTTAATGTTAATTGATATAAATCATTCACAGTCTTTAAAAGAAAAAAGGTTAATGCTTTAATGGTTCAGAAGGATCTGGTACTTTCCTTTCTGTGTATTCTCCTCTACTATGAAGCAACTGTATCCAGAAGAGAGTAAAACTGCTGGGTAACAGGCTACAGGTAGTCGTTCAGTTGCTAAGTTGTATCCAGCTCCTTGCGACCCCATGGACTGCCGCAGGCCAGGCCTCCCTGTCCCTCACTATCTCCTGGAGTTTGCTCAAACTCATGTCTATTGAGTCCGTGATGCTAAGTAACCATCTCATCCTCTGCTGCCCCCTTCTCCTTTGCCCTCAATCTTTCCCAGCATCAGGGACCTTTGAACAATGCTGGGCAGTTGAAAATCCATGTATAACTTTTGACTCCTCGAAAACTTTTACTGATAGCTTACTGTTGATTGGAAGCCTTACTGATAACATATACAGTTGATTAACATCTATTTTGTATGTTATACTTGATATATTCTGAATTCCTACAATAAACTAGAGAAAATGTTATCAAGAAAATCATAAGGGAGAGAAAATACACTTACAGTACTGTTCTGTATTATCCATACCATAAGTTTATGTCATCTGTTTACAAAATGAATCATCTGCCTCTATCTACAGCAATATTGTCTTGTATAATACAAAACACTGTAGGTGTTATACATATTACTAACACTAGACATCAAAAATGAAAGGTAATATGAAAAAGAAATCCATACTTGTTTAAAGGCATAACAGTTTCTGCATTGATAATGAAGTAGCAGCAATATGATCACTTTATTGTAGCCTGGTGTAATCAATACAAATGCTTCATGATAGCCTACCCTATACACTCATGAATGATCAATATAAAATTTTTATAGCATACAGTGTAAGTCACTCAGTCATGTCTGACTCTTTGTGACCCCATGGACTGTAGCCCACCAGGTTCCTCTGTCCATGGAATCCTCCAGGCAAGAATACTTGAGGGGTTGCCACTTCCTTCTCCAGGGGAATCCTCCTGACCTGGGGATTGAATCCCAGGGTCTTCCACACTGTGGGCAGACTCTACTGACTGAGCCAGCAGGGAAACTATTATAGCATTCAGTATTAAAGTCTTATTCACAGTACAGTATTGGAAACATTATTACATCAAAAAAAAACTTACCTGTGATGCTAGGCTGATATGCAGTTTCTCTGATTACAAGGGAGAGGCATAATCTATGATGTAATTCTTTGAAAGAAAAATTATAAAACAAAAGAAGGCTAACACACTATTCATTTAATATGAAATATCACTCACCTTATGCCTATGTAAGGATAGACAGAACCTTACATATTTTTATGCATTCATGACATACCTAAATTTTTTAACATTTCTAGGCTCATAGTTTGTCCAAAAGTTTTTTCAAATTGTTGCAAATTTTGAAAAAAAATACCACTTGTAAGTGGACCTGTGCAGTTCACACCCATGTGTTCAAGGGTTCAGTTCAGTTGAGTTCAGTTCAGTTGCTCAGTCATCTCCGACTCTAGCTCAGTTTAAGTTCAGTCCAAGTGCCATAAAGGAAAATGAACAGCAGATGGCACCTCTGTGCTATGCCTGAATTCTCAACCTTTGAAGGGAACTGTGGTGCCTGGAAAGTCCCATGGATGGAGGAGCCTGGTGGATGGAGGTCAGTCCATGGGATGGCGAAGAGTTGGACACAACTGAGCAACTTCACTTTCACTTTTCACTTTCATGCATTGGAGAAGGAAATGGCAACCCACTCCAGTGTTCTTGCCCAGAGAATCCCAGGGACGGGTGAGCCTAATGGGCTGCCATCTATGGGGTCGCACAGAGTCGGACACGACTGAGCGACTTAGCAGCAGCAGCAGCAGACCTTGGAATGACTGGTGTAACATAACAACCCTTCAGAGTGTCGAAGTGGATCAACTCAATTTCTGATCTGAGGGGGATCTAGAAAAGGAGGGCTAAATAAAGAATCCATTTTGTCCTACCTTTGTACCTGGCTTCTAATGATACCTTGTAGATTTTTAAATATTGTGGCTCCCATTCAGATTAATAAATTTGTAATCTGAGAAGGCCCCAAATGATCACTGTAGCAAGTAGAATTACATGAACTCAAGCAGGCTTTAGTTTAAGGGGAAAAAGTCCCCAACTTGGGCCACTTTTCCAGATGTCCACCTTTGAGCTCCAAAATCACTGCAGGTGGTGACTGCAGCCATGAAATTAAAAGACACTTGCTCCTTGGATGAAAAGTTTTAACCAACCTAGACAGCATATTAAAAAGCAGAGACATTACTTTGCCAACAAAAGTCTGTCTAGTCAAAGGTATGGTTTTTCCAGTGGTCGTGTATGGATGTGAGAGTCGGACTATGAAGAAAGCTGAGCGCTGAAGAATTGATGCTTTTGAACTGTGGTGTTGGGGAAAACTCTTGAGAGTCCCTTGGATGGCAAGGAGATCCAACCAGTCCATTCTAAAGGAAATCAGTCCTGAATCTTCATTGGAAGGACTGATGCTAAAGCTGAAACTCCATACTTTGGCCACCTGATGGGAAGAGCTGACTCATTTGAAGACCCTGATGCTGGAAAAGATTGAAGGGCGGGAGGAGAAGGGGATGACAGAGGATGAAATGGTTGGATGGCATCACTGACTCAATGGACATGAGTTTAAGTAAACTCTGGGAGTTGGTGATGGACAGGGAGGCCTGGTGTGCTGCAGTCCATGGGGTCAAAGAGTAGGACACGACTGAGTGACTGAACTGAACTGACCTTTGAGCTTTTGCTATTTGCAAAGTTTAGGAATAGCAAAAAAGAAAATATGGAAAATAATGGACAGGGCAGTTTGGAGTAATAAATAAGGCCAGTGGAATGGAAATAAAAGAGGTATTATATTTCTTGCTTTTTGTAAAACTTCCTGGGAAAAGTGTTAGGTAGGATACAGAATTTTACATATTTTTAATGTGCTTGCAGTCCCCCAAAATGGCATCATGACTTAGTGATTAAGAGGTGCCGTCTGGAAGCACCCCACTAAAATCTAAAAGTCTTCCACATCCTAGCTGTGTGCCTGTGACTAAGCAACTTAATGTCTCTGCATGTCAATTTCCTCATCTGTACAAGGGAAATAGGAAAAATATCATCTCTCTATAATGTACAACATGACTAATATAATTAACACTGATATATATTATATATGAAAGTTAAGACAGTAAATCTTAAGAGTTCTCATCACAAGGAAAATAAATTTTTTTAAATGTTGTATCTATATGAGATGATGGATGTTCACTAAACTTACTGTGGTAATCATTTAATCATGTATGAGAGTCAACTCATTATGTTGTATGCCCTAATCTTGTACAGTGCTGTGATTCAGTTATATCTCAACAAAACTGGAAGAAAAAAAATTAATATCATCTAACCAGTCCATTCTAAAGAGACCAGTCCTGGGTGCTCTTTGGAAGGAATGATGCTAAAGCTGAAACTCCAGTACTTTGGCCACCTCATGCGAAGAGTTGACTCACTGGAAAAGACTCATGCTGGGAGGGATTGGGGGCAGGAGGAGAAGGGGACGACAGAGGATGAGATGGCTGGATGGCATCACTGACTCGATGGACGTGAGTTTGAGTGAACTCTGGGAGTTGGTGATGGACAGGGAGGGCTGGCGTGCTGCGATTCATGGGGTCGCAAAGAGTCGGACACGACTAAGTGACTGAACTGAACTGAACTGAATCAGATTCTTACGAGATTTGTCAAAAATTTTAAGGTACTTAGAAGAGTACCTGGCATGTGGTGGGCGTATCATAGGTACTTGAATAAAAATTTTTAAAGCAGCTTTTAAGTGATGGGACGATCTGTGATTTTTTTTCTATTCATATTTATTTTTTGATAATTGGAAAAAAAAGTTAAATTTATTTTTAACCAAGTGTGCATGCTCAGTAGTGACTGACTCTTTGCCACCCTATGGACAGTAGCCCACCAGGCTCCTCTGTCCATGGAATTTTCCAGGTAATAGTACTAGAGTGGGTTGCCTTTTTCTCCTCCAGTGGATATGCCTGATCCAGGGATTGAACATGCATCACTTCGGTCTCCTGCATTGGCAGGTGGATTCTTTCCCAACTGCGTCACCTGGGAAACTTCTTTTAAATTTATTTCTGGCTGTGCTGGGTCTTCGCGGCTGCACGGTCTTTCCTGTAGTTGCAGCAAGCAGGGGCTACTCTCCAGTTGGGGTCCGTGGTGCTTGCCACTGCGGCGGCTTCTCGTTTCGGAGCATGGGCTCTAGGGCGCGCGTGAATTCAGTAGACATGACTCCCGGGCTCCAGAGCACAAGCTCAGTAGTTGTGCCACATGGGCTTAGTTGCTCCACAGCATGTGGGATCTTCCCAGATCAGGGATCAACCTCATGTCTCTGGCATTCGTAGGTGGATTCTTTACCCCTAAGCCACCAGGGAAGCCTGTCCCCTGGGAATCTCTTTTAACTAAAAGATTTAGAGAAAAACCCATACTTAAAAAATTTCTCTCTCTTTTTTTGAGCTAGTTTATACTTCTCCAACTTTTTCTGTTAATCTGCCGAACCCAATATTAGAGAGATCTTGACTGTGAGAAATTTTGAGGTCCTCAGAGTTTTCAGAATTATTATGTATTTTATTATTTTTATTGTAGTCAGATATACATAAGTATTACCATTTTAACTATTTTAAGTGTACAGTTCGACGGCATTAAGTATATTCACAATGGTTTGTAACAATCACCACTATTTCCAGAACTTCATCACTTCAAACAGAAACTCCACACCTGTTAAACAATGACTTGCCATTCTTCCTCATTCCCAGTCCATTCTATGAACCTCCATTCTACTGTCTGTCTGCATGAATCCACATATTTGAGGTGCCTCACTAGGTGGAATCATACTGTATATGTTCTTCTGTGTTTGGCCTATTCACTTAACAGAATGTTTTAAGGTTCACCCACACTGGAGCAGGCTTCCCTGGCAGCTCAGATGGTAAAGAATCCGCCTGCAATGTGGGAGACCTGGGTTCGATCCCTGGGTGGGGAAGATCCCCTGGAGGGAAGGCATGGCAACCCACTCCAGTATTCTTGCCTGAAGAATCCCCATGGACAAAGGAGCCTGGCAGGCTACAGTCCATGGGGTCAAAAAAAGCTGGACACGTTTGATCGACTAAGCATCACACAGCATGTTGCTGCATGTATCAGAATTTCATTCCTTTTTATGACATTGTATGTATCACATTTTACTTATTGATTTATCTGTTGGATACATGAATTGCTTCAACTTATTTATTATTGTGAATAATACTGCTATGAATATTGGTGTACAAGTATCTGTTCCAGTCCCTGTTTTTAATACACTTGGGTATATACCTCAGGATTAAATTTTTAGGAACTGCCAACTGTTTCCACAGTGCTATATTTCCTTTTACGTTCCCACAAGTATCCAGCATTATTTTTTTAATATGTTGGTCTTTTTTTTTTCTTTCTTTTAAAGTCAAACCTGGACTGGGAATAAGTAGCAAAGCTTAGAGTCCTGCCGCAGTTTGCTGATAAGTTGCTAGTATCAACAATCCTGACACATCATCTCCTAGACTAGAGTGATGTTTCTCAAAGTACACAGCTGAGACTCCCAAGGCAATCACCTAAGAGGCTTATTATTAATACATCTGTAGGGTCCTTGATGCCACTTCATATATGCTGAATCAGCATCTTTGAGACTGAGGTCCCCTAAAACCATCATTATGCATGCTAAAACATGAAACTCAGAAACCTAGATTGTTGAGTTCTCAAAGGCGGGGAAAATATCTCAGTCACTTTTGTATCCCTCACTGCCAAATATCCTGGAGATATTCAACAAACATATTCTTGAACTAATATTTCAGTCTAAATTTGCTTGATTGCTATGTACAGTATTCACTACAACTAAATTCAACGAGTTAGAAAATCTGTAATAGTGTAGTATGCCTTTCATTTGTATAGACAGTGTCTCTTACCAGCTGTGGTCTATTATCCCATCTTATGCTGCCAAGAATCTTTATGCTATATGTAACTTTCAGCTGAGTCCTTCAAGCTTTGTAACAGGGTAAAAAAGGATACGGACTTGTAACTGGAAGAGCTGTCTTTGTGTAACCTTTGATAATTAAATCAAAATGTCTAAGAATCAAGTTTATAATCTCTAAAGGTCGGCGACATTTCCTATCAACTTCGCGGTGTTGCTGAAGCTCAAATGATACTCTATGTAGGAAAGTCTCCTGTAGCAATGGCTATAGTTACCATGTGGCCGGATAGTTTAAACAGAACAAAAAATATGTTTCTAAGTCTTCCTAAAGACTTCAAATATGCTACTGTATCAATTTGCAGCTCTAAAGCACAGGCAAACGAGACTGAAACAGAAACAGCAGAAAAACCTTAAGTGGATGGAAAACATCCGTTCATTCATCACGTTTATCCAGCATGTACATCTATAACACGCTGGGCGTGTGTGAAAAATAGTGATTAAATAAATTCAAGTCTGTCCTCCAGAGATTTACTTCTTTTGTGTATATTAATAAATAGCAAGCCGCCTCATTTCAGATCAAACTCTTCCGCATCAAAAAATAAGCTGTGCGGGACCCGCTTCAAATTCGCGCGCGCTGTCTCTTTAACGCGTAATAGAATTCTGATTGCATCGATCACAGGTTCCTTACCCTCTCCCAACCATCGGTCTCCTACCTATATCGGTTACTACCTCCTTCTGGTATCAAGCCGGGGGGAGCTCAGGTGTTAGCAAACGTTGGCTTTGATGTGTGGCGACACTTGATCCCCAGGCGTCCGGTTTGCCAGGTGGCGGAGGTCCGGCTTTTCGCGGCTCGGGCGCAGCCTCGGGGCTCGGCTGGCCACGCCTGGAGCGCGGGGTTTGACTGGGGCGCCGTTGTTGTAGTGACCGGGAGGCGCTGCCGCTCCGGGCGGACGGTTCCGGGCACCGCACGGTCCCCCTTCCTACCCCGCCCCCTCCCTCCCCCCGGTTCCCCCTGCGGGCAGGAGCCGGGAGCTGAGCTCCCCCATGGCCTCCTCCCCGGTAAGGACGGGCTGCGGTGCGCCTCCCTGGAGCCGGTCCCGCGGGTTGGGGAGCCAGGTCGGGGCTACACCCGCACCTGGCGGGGCATGGAGGCAGGAGTCCTCAGCCGAGTCCCGACCCGCGAGCTCCGCGCCCCTCGCCCTGGGGCGCCCGTGACTCATCCCTTGCCCCCGGGGCCCCGGGAGCGCCGAGCCCTGGCGGAGCCCTGGGCGCTCCTCCCCGAGCTCCGACCGCCCCGGCGGCCCCAAGGCCCCCCCAGAATTCTCTTGGGGTTTCCGTGGAGCGCCTGCGTCAGAATCACCTGGCAGGTTTTTGAAAAGTACCGAAGCCTGGGGGCTCCGCCTCGCACCTGTGACCGCGAGCCTGCGGGCGGGGCCCCGGAACGTGCATTTCAATCGCTCTGCCCAGGTGGTCTCCGGCGGGCGCCCGCTTCTGGGCAGCGCGAGCCGGGATTCCGCCGGCTCTGCGGGGGGCAAGCTGGTGCTCGGCGTACACCCCAATTAGCTGCGGCCGCGCGTGCTCGTTCGGGGTGCTGCTGCTCCCCCACAACCCTGCACCGATGCGGCCGTTCCCGGGCCGGCTCCTGCAGGAGGGGACCGCGCTCCTCTCCGACCCCCCCACATTCGAGATCTGCACCTGCTTTCAAAACTTGACAACTTTCCTTCCCAGGAGGACCCGGTTCTGGAGCGTTACTTTAAGGGCCACAAAGCCGCGATCACCTCCGTGGACTTTAGCCCCAACGGCAAACAACTTGGTAAGTTTTCTTTTTTTCTTTTTCTTTTTTTGTGATGAGACGCTCAATCGGTAGGATTGCCGCCCGTGCACGCTGGGTCCCCGGGAGCATCACGACTGAGGACCTATATGGGTGGAATCGTGTGGAGAGCGGCCGAGATGCAGTTGGAGCGGGAGTGGACCCGAGTCCGGGGTCACCTTGGTGCTCCCGCCCGCGGCCCCGCAGAGTCGCCCACAGACCTGGGCCCGGGCCTGGCCGACCACTGGCGCGAACTCGCCACCAGGGGGAGGAAGAGGGAAGGGGAGGGGTTTGTCCTCGGCCCGGGGAGGGTGGGGTGGTGTTGGCTGTAGAGTTTGTGAAAAGTTGTGAGGCAGGCAGGAGGAAGTGGGGAGAGAGGAGTTGGGGCTGCACCGGAGGCCGAGCCCCGCGGAGGTCCCAGGTGACCCCCAGGAAGCCCCCGCGACTGCCGAGGAGCCGAACGCCTGCATGAAAAGAGGGACCTGCTCGGAAGTTCGCTCCTACCTGAGCCCCGAGCTCAAGCGGCGGGTCCCGCAGCCCTTCCCCTGCGCGCGGTGACTCTGCTGGCCGCGTCCGCGCCCCAGCCATGAAGATCCGGGTGGCCGTAAGGTGGACGTGGGCACGCAGAAGCTGCCTGCTGCTGGCGCTCCTAACGGTGGCCTACCTCCTGGTGGAACTCTCCGTCTCCACTTTCCATGCCTCCTTACGAGCCGGCGGTGCCCGGGAACCGGGGTCAAGACAGCTCTCAGAGCCGGGGAAGAAAGCAGTGGATTTGTCTCGACCGCTGTATGAGAAGCCCCCTGCAGATTCCCGTGCCCTTGGGGAGTGGGGGAAAGCCAGCAAACTCCAGCTCAGCGAGAGTGAACTGAAGCAGCAAGAGGAGCTCATTGAGAGATATGCCATTAACATTTACCTCAGTGACAGGATTTCCCTGCACCGCCACATAGAGGATAAAAGAATGTATGAGTGTAAGTCCAAGAAGTTTAACTACAGGAGACTTCCCACCACTTCTGTCATCATCGCTTTCTATAACGAAGCCTGGTCGACTTTACTTCGCACCATCCACAGTGTTTTAGAAACTTCTCCCGCAGTCCTTCTGAAGGAGATCATCTTAGTCGATGACTTGAGCGACAGGGTATATTTGAAGACGCAGCTTGAAACTTACGTCAGCAATCTGGATAGAGTCCGCCTGATTAGAACAAACAAGCGGGAAGGGCTGGTGAGGGCCCGTCTGATTGGGGCCACTTTTGCCACTGGCGATGTCCTGACTTTCCTGGATTGTCACTGTGAGTGTAATACTGGTTGGCTGGAGCCACTCTTGGAAAGGATTCATAAGGATGAAACAGTGGTCATTTGTCCTGTTATAGACACCATCGACTGGAATACTTTTGAATTCTATATGCAGACTGGGGAACCCATGATTGGTGGGTTCGACTGGCGTCTAACATTCCAGTGGCATTCTGCCCCCAAACATGAAAGGGACAGGCGTAAATCGAGAATTGAACCATTCAGATCGCCCACCATGGCCGGAGGACTGTTTGCCGTCAGCAAGAAGTATTTTCAGTACCTTGGAACTTATGACACTGGGATGGAAGTGTGGGGAGGTGAAAACCTGGAGCTGTCTTTCAGGGTGTGGCAGTGTGGAGGTAAACTGGAGATCCACCCGTGTTCCCACGTGGGCCACGTATTCCCTAAGCGGGCACCATATGCTCGGCCCAATTTCCTGCAGAATACTGCTCGGGCAGCGGAAGTGTGGATGGACGAGTACAAAGAGCATTTCTACAACCGAAACCCTCCAGCAAGGAAAGAAGCTTATGGCGATATTTCTGAAAGAAAATTACTACGGGAAAGGCTGAGGTGCAAGAGCTTTGACTGGTATTTGAAAAATGTGTTTTCTACTTTGCACGTTCCAGAGGATAGGCCAGGCTGGCACGGAGCTATTCGCAGTATTGGGGTCTCTTCTGAATGTTTAGATTATAATGCTCCTGACAACAACCCCACAAGTGCTAACCTTTCCCTGTTTGGATGCCATGGTCAAGGAGGCAATCAATTCTTTGAATATACCTCCAACAAAGAAATAAGGTTTAATTCGGTGACGGAGTTATGTGCAGAAGTTCCCGAGCTAAAAAAGCATGTGGGAATGCAAAATTGTCCCAAAGATGGGTTTCCTATCCCAGCAAACATTATTTGGCATTTTAAAGAAGATGGAACCATTTTTCATCCCCACTCAGGACTGTGTCTTAGTGCTTACCGGACACCTGAGGGCCGGCCCGATGTTCAGATGAGAACTTGTGATGCTCTGGATAAAAATCAGATCTGGAAGTTTGAAACATAGATGAGCATAACAGTACTATGGTCCTGATCTGACAATAGCTTCAGGGGAGTCAGCCTTCAGAGAGCCTCAGTGAAGATTTATTTCATCAACATTCACCCAGTGGTCATCTGCAAGACCTCTGTAAAAGCGGCGGAGCGTTTTGGTTAAGAAAACAAAACAAAACACTGAAACTGGGTAAACAGAGAGCTGTTGTTTAATATTTCAAAGTGCCTTATTTGGGGGTTGTTTTATTTAAGAGCTTTGTCAATATGTTCTCTTACTTCTTAAAGAAGTTGACTCAACTGTGACTTGAGATACACAAAACATTTAAGTGCCAGACTTAATCTTAAAGAATATAAAAGTCCAAGCAAAATGAGGGATGATTTGTGTTGATGGGTAAGTTCACTGCACATCTCATTAAAAAGAAAAAGCAAAAAACTCAGAAATGTGCAGTTCAAGCTGTTGCTATTTTTGTTGTACATAGAATTTGAATTTCCTTTAGTCAGCACATGAAATTTTAGGTTTTATTTAGGTTTTTTATTCTAATTTTTTGTTACTCAAATAGAAATCAAGGAAAGTTACTCTTCAGGAGAAAGGCCTGGTTTAATTATATTGTCACTGGATGTGAATTGGAATTGAGTTTAGAGGTCTTCCTAACATACAGACATCTCAGAAAAATATACCCACATCTGAATGAAATGGGAACCATTTACATTCCACACTTTGCGGAATTGAGGGGATTGAGCTATTAGACTTAACTGCTCTATGTTGATACCTCAGATCGCTCTGATTTTGTAAGCTGTCCTCTCTGTGAACTTGTTTGTGTATATGGGGTATTTTCTGATTGCACTTCCTTAAACTTTGAATGTATCAGAAAGGGACTCATTCAGAATACTGTGCTTCTCTTTGTTAATGCTTAATCACTTAAAGTAAATGCTTAATAATCGCTTAAAATAAACACAGTAGAGGCCAACTTGTTTACTGAAACTTGTGAAACTCAAAGTGAGACGTGTTTGACAAAGTCAGTGGAATTCCTAAAGAGTTCTTGCTGATGAGGACTTTTAAAGGTTGATCTTAAGATTTTCCAAGGGGAAGGATAGCCTCTGCAATGGTAGATGGGGCCTTCCAGCTTCTTTTCTGCACAGAGTCCCCGGCCTGGTGCCTAGATAGCTGTCAGTAATTGTGGGTGAATGAATGACTGGCTGAATGAACGGCTCAGCCACACAATGTGGCTTTGGTCAAGTCATTTGATTAAATGACTCATTTTGGGCCTCAGTTTTCTCATCTGTAAAATGTGGGTGCTGGAGCAGGTCTTGAAGATTCCCACCTGCTCTGGAATGTCCTGCTTGTACATTCAGTGACTGTGCAGTCTCTACAACACTTTTATCTCCTCCCTGCTAACGTAGATAATGTTGTTGAGGAACGGTTATTCCAGGTATGAAGCTGGGAAAAAGAAATGGTTTTTGAAAATTAAGTGAGCTGAGCTCAGCTGAAGTGGTTTATTTTGGATTGAGTGGAAAGTTGTGGCCAGTGTTTGTATTCATTTTATTTTGGAAATTGCTGAACCAGTTTTGTTTTTTATTCTTTGATCTTTCAAACTCTGAAAGGAATCTTTTGGGTTAAGAATATTAACATTTTCTAAACTAATTTATGTGAGAAGTAAACATATTTTTAAAAAGTTACTTTTACTGTTTTTAATCCAGTGTTACATCCAGAAATCAATCACAGGCTGAATTTAGAATTAAATCTTAACTAGTTCATTTTGCTGTAGACTTGTGAAAAATGCATGCTCCATAAAGGATCAGTCCACAGTACTCAGAAGTTGTTTTTGGTGTCTAGTTGACTACGTGGAGAATAGGAACTTGGCAAAACCTAAATTTAACAAAAGTTTTTAGAATAACCTTTTCAAACAGTAATATTGCTTTGTATATTTTGTTTCTCTTTTGTTTCATAAAATAAAAATGTGTTAATAATTTTCCATATGTTACGTAGCAAAGAATTGTTTAGATTCTATGCGTCATGTGCATGACCTTGGGTGTAATTTAGGAAGAATTTGTAATAGTGCTCTGAATTCGTTCATTGGCAGCAGATATTCTACTAAACCCACCCTCACCCCATACTCAATCTGCCTTTTGGTTTTTAAAAATCACTTTTCTCTCTTTATTTATTTTTGTTTGTTCTTCTTGCATGCTCAGTCGCTTAGTCATATCCGACTCTTTGTGACCCCATGGACTGTAGCCCTACAGGCTCCTCTGCCCGTGGGATTTCCCAGGCAAGAATACTGGAGTGGGTTGCCATTTCCTTCTCCAGGGGATCTTCCCAACCCAGGGATCGAACCTGTGTCTCCTGCATTGGCAGGTGGTTGTTCTTCTTAGCCTCCTATCAGATGGGAGTGCTAAGATTGATGTATTTTAGATGTATTTATTGGAATTATTTTTATCCTAGAATCTTTCTGCTCTCATCAAAAGAAAAAGGGAGCATTGAAAAGTAAAGCACTGAATTCTTTATTTACCTTTTGCCTAAATTGCAGGGTGTGACCCACTCATCTTTTTGGAAGAAATTTTAGGCTCGTGTTTTATTTAAAGCGG
Organism: Oryx dammah; assembly: GCF_014754425.2. Classification (NCBI taxonomy): domain Eukaryota; kingdom Metazoa; phylum Chordata; class Mammalia; order Artiodactyla; family Bovidae; genus Oryx; species Oryx dammah. The sequence goes on from NW_024070213.1 coordinate 97,677,101, forward strand.
GTGGTTCATTCTTCATAATAATGTAGGTAATAAAAGTGAGACTTTTACATTTTCATATGTAGGCATTTCCAATTTAATTCCTAAAACACACTGTAAAACTACAAGGTATATTTGATTTCCTACTTCTAATTTATTGATACCAAAGCTCTTTTGCTGTATATAATTAACAGATCTTTTAAGTTAATTTACATGCTTTAAAAATGTTATAAAAATTTGGTACACAAGAATTTCACCTTTAAATGATCATTGGCGACTGAACTGAACTGATGTTATTTAGTGTTCAATTCTGTGAATAGGTTGACTCTCTAAATAGTCGTTTTTAGCAGCCGTTTAAAAACAATGACAATCTAGTCATCTACAGAGTCTCTGTAACTCAAAATAACTTGTTTGTAAAAGAAAATTTGTCTCTGCACCCAGTAGTAGGCTCTTGAGTATTCATTATATGTTAGCAAATAAAACTTTTCTAGGTTGATGGTAGGTTATTTTTCAGTTGTGTAGTTGATTTAGGGTCTCAATTTTAGTTAATAAAATACTTAGTTTTGACTTGTTTGTCCTTTTGAATTGATGTTTTAATAATATTATTAAATGAGCACAAAGAATGTTGAGATTCAGATTAATCTCTTTTGAACAATGAATTTTTGGGTGTATGATGAGCGATTTCTGTCCTTTTTTCCTTTTGTTAATGATATTTGCAATATTGATTAAGACATGTAAAATAAAACATGTGCCTAATTATTTTTGCAAATGGATTCTGACGGTTTTAGTCTCCGGGATCACTCTTTCTGCATACACATTTACAGCTGGTAATAGGAGTAAGGTAAACTTGTTATCATTTTACTTATTTGACAAATGCAGACAGTAGAATATTTAAAAAGTTGAATTCCATGCATTATGTTGCGAAGTGTCATTAAGTAGCAGGGATTCTGTAGTGGTTCTAACACTGTTCATGCGCTAAAGTAAAGTGAAGTCGCTCAGTCGTGTCCAACTCTTTGTGACCCCATGGACTGTAGCCTACCAGGCTCCTCCAACCGTGGGATTTTCCAGACAAGAATACTGGAGTGGGGTGCTATTGTCTTCTCCAGAGGATCTTCCCCACCCAGGGATTGAACTCGGATCTCCCAAATTGTAGGCAGACACTTTACCTCCTGAGCCACCAGGGAAGTCTTATGCATTAACTACTCATAAACAAACTGGGAATGATCAGAAATCTCCGGGACAAATTGGGAGCACTATAAAAGGAAGCACGTGGACATGTGGGCACATTAAAACAACATTAAAAAACCCTGGGCCAAAAAGAAATATGTCTGTCCTGTAAACTGCATAGCGTCACACTTCCTCAACCTTCTGTCTATATCACCCTGTCCCTAAGCACAATTCCTGTCCACCAGTAGTATCTTTCTTCCTCTTTTGGTAATCCTTGCCAAACACCCTCCACCCCTGCTGATCCCTGGCATGACACACTGCCTGAGCGTCGCCAGTCTCAGGACTCTGCCTTATATTTCAGGTGTCTTGCAGCCTTATTTAAGGTATGTGTGGTCAAGTTGACTTCCCAGGTGGCTCATGGTAAAGAATTCGCCCGTCAGCGCAGGAGACACAGTATACAAGGTTCGATCCCTGGGTCAGAAAGAGGAGGAGGAACTGGCAAGTTGCTCCAGTATTCTTGCCTGGAGAATTCCATGGACAGAAGAGCTTGGAGGACTACAGTCCACGGGGTCACAGAGAGTCGGACACGACTAAGCAAGCATGCACATAGTCAAGCTAAATATATTTTCACTGAGCTTTTGGTTTTTTCCTTTTATGTATAGTTTAAAAACTTACCCTAAACATGTGTGTTGTGATCTTCCTAGTAAGGAGTGATAATAATCTTGCTGGTAAGTTTCTAAGTGGCTGCAACCCTATGCAAATCATTTCATCTCTCTGTGTTTCAGTTTCATTAACATAAAAAAAAAAAAGACTGGAAAATCCTTAAAGTCAGAACATTAGTGGTTGTCAGGGCCTGGAGGAGGCGGGAATAGAGACTGATCACTCATGAAGGTTGATTTTTTGGAGGGTGTAATGGTGGTGGTGAGAACGTTCTGAAATTAGATGGTGACCGTGGTTGTACAACTTTGAACAAAGCACTGAATCGTACACTTTAAAAGGATAAATTTGTGGTATATGAATTGTATCTCAGTTAGAAAAAAACAAAACTTTAGGGGAGGAAAAAGTGGCTGGGGAATTTCACATGTCTCGGAAAAGACTGCTCTTTTCTCTGTCCTTCGGTGGATGGTGGTTTAGTTGCTAAGTCGTGTCTGACTCTTGCAACCGCATGGACTATAGCCTGCCAGGTTCCTCTGTCTGTGGGATTCTCCAGGCAAGAAAACTGGGGTGGGTTGCCATTTCCTTCTCCAGAGGATCTTCCTGACCCAGCTTTCAAATCCGGGTCTCCTGTATTGCAGGCAGATTCTTTACCAACTGAGGTATGAGGGAAGCCCCTCCGTGCATACTAGACTTTAAACCAGCCCAGTGGTATTTGTTGTTAATGCTTGAGTCATGCTGTAATTCAGCATAATTAAGGAAGTTAGATAAATCTGTGCACCTCCTAGCTTAGAATTAGGTTACAGGTAGAAATTAGTTTGTATTGGAGTTTTTTTCCCTAAAAGTTCAGAAAAACCTCAATCAATCCTTTTGAACAGGAAATAGAGATTATTATACAAAGTGAAATGAGTTCCAGACAGAGTATATAGCTGTCTGTGGCAGAAGTGGAGACTAGAGAAGTCCCAACTCTAGTAGTTGGGTGCTGCTTTTCCTTTTTTTGCCCAGCTTGATCATTTCTAGGCTGGCTAGGCAAGGATGTCTCCTGCGGGCCAGCAGTGTCCTCCACTGCCTGATCATCATTCTAACTCATTTATTTATACTTATCTGATCCTCTTTCAAAAAGGAATAGGAGGTATTCTACTTACTTTTTTCTTTTTCCTTAATTTAGTTCTGCTGTTTGTCAGGTGCTATCCTATGCTTGGGTGTTCATACAGAAGTGTGCAAAACAGATGTGCTTCTTACAGTGGTATGAAGGATTCATGGTCCAGTGATAGACACAGATATTAACACGTAAGCACAAATCATGTGCAGATACAACTTGTGGTGAAGAAAAGGAACAGGGTTCTTTGAAGGATGGTAACTGGGGCAATATACTAAAGTTTATGGGGGTCAAAGAACAGTTCTCTGTGTGTTAGATTCAACTCAAGGCCTGAAGGCGGAGCTAGCTAGGCAAAGACTAGAGGCAGAATTTGTAGTTGTTTAGTCACTAAGTTGTGTCCAACTCTTCTGCGACCCTGTGGACTGTAGCCTGCCCTCTGTCCATAGGATTTCCCAGGCAAGAATACTGGAGTGGGTTTCCATTTCCTTCTCCAGGGAATCTTCCCAACCCAGCTATCAAACCGGCATCTCCTGCATTGGCAGGCGGATTCTTTACCACTGAGCCACCAAGGAAGCCTGGAGAGAGATTAGCATAAGCAAAAATTCCAAGTGGGAAAGAGCTAGTCCTTGATCAAGGAGATAAAAGAAGGCCCGGATGGGTAGAGCCTGTAAACAACAGGCTTTGGGAGGTGAAGAAAGCTTCAAGAGGTGTGGTTGCGGGGGAGGCAGAAGCAGCTCACTGAGTCTTTGGAAGCTGCAGTGGATTAAACGGCGACCCTCCCGAAGATGTGTCCCTGTCTTGATACCTGGAACCCGTAAGTGTGACTTCATTGGAAAGAAAAGGTCTTTGCAGGATTTGAGCAGAGCTCCTCCTGAGCTACCTGGGTGGGCCCTAAATGAGACATACAGAGAGATAAGAGGAGAAGGTCACATGAAACCAGAGGCAAAAATTGCAATGATAGAGCCACCAGCCAAGGAGATCCTGAAGGCACCAGAGTCTGGAAAAGGCAAGGAATGAAACCTCTAGAGCCTTTAGAGGGAGTGTGGTCCTGCCAACACTTGGATTTTGGATTTCCGGTCTCCAGACCTGTGAGAGAATAAATTTCTGTTGTTTTAAGGCTCCAAATTTACGGTACTTGGTTACAGCAGCCGCAAGAAACTAAGACAGAAGCCATGTTTTAGACTTTTGTTCTGAGACTCATGGAAGTCTGTTGAAGGATTTTAAGGGAGAGAATGACACAATCTGATTCACACCTGAAAACAATCACTCTGGTTTCTATGTGGATTGAACTACTGTGAGTAGAAAAATCAGTTAGGGGCCATTATAGTAATATCAGCAGGTGATGGTGCTTCACACTAAGATGGTAATCTTCAAGCTAGGGTTACTAGCATATGAATAGTGTTTAAAGTCATGGAATAGATAAAGTCACCTGGGAAAAACAGAACAATGAGGGCAAATGGCCCATTCCAGGTGGCTCAGTGGTAAAGAATCTGCGGTTAATTCCCTAGTCCAGGAAGATCCCCTGGAGAAGGAAATGGCAACCCACCTCAGTATTCTTGTCTGGGAAATCCGATGGACAGAGGAGCCTCCCAGGTTATAGTCCATGGAGCTGCAAAGAGTCAGACGCGATTTAGCGACTGAGTATGCACATATGCAAAAATCTCTAGCCTTTGGGTCAGAAGGGGAAATAACAAAAGAATCCAAGAAGGAATGGTTAGAAGAATAGGAGGGAATGCCCCTATAGCAGGGTATTATGAAAGCTGAGGTGTAGATAGAGTAGCGTGAAAACGTTGAGAACAGAGAATATGTTAGTCATTAGAGAGAGTGGGGGAGGGAATTATTGCAGAATTGAGCGCCACCGAGCAGTGTAGACTGGTCCCTGTGAAATGAGCAGTCTTGAATTTGTATTGTTCCTGGTCTTCCTTGGAGTGTGTCTAGCAGTTCTGTCACAAATACAGAATTTGTGTACAGTCCAGAAAAGGCTGAGTGACTGAGATTTTGCCAGAGGAATTTGAAGGGAGGGAGACAAGTCAGAGGACTGAATATATGTGCAAGAAAGGGTTTATAAACTGGGCAAGGAAAGAAATGACTACAAATTGGATAGTGAAATGAAGATAGTGAAAGAAAGCCTCAGTGGAGAACGTAGGTCAGTGCATTGGAGTTCTGGATAAGATAGAAGCTGTGAACAAGCAAGCTATAAGGAAAGCATGTTGTTAAGGATAGTGGGTTTCAGTTAGTAATCAGAGGAGTGTTGGCGCTGCTTGTGATAACATTCAGGATGTGACCACTGGAACAGGATGCTGAAGACACATGGAAGTAAAGGTCTTCAGAGAGGCCTGGTTGTCCCCTTGATCCTAAATGTTCTTCACTGCCTCACTCTGCTTGGCTGGTTCCTTTGTGTCCTTCATAACTCCACTTAAAATCCCACTGATTACTTCACCTGAATTAAGTATTCTGTGCCCACAAAAAATTCTCATATGACATCCTGCTTTTATCTTTCATGCCTCTTAGCACAATTTAAATTGATACGTTAGCCTGCTTGTTGACTTGTTGCCCTCTTTTCTGCTTAAATTGAAGCTCCCTGTTTAGAGATTTTTGCCTATTTTGTGACTCAGGACTCCCCCCACCCCAGCCACCCTGTCCTTACATGTGGTAGGGCTGAGATATCTGTTGAGTGAACTAATAATACCAAGACTTGGAACAGAGAGAAGAACTGTGACCTCAGGTAGGTGAAGTGTGAAAATGCTTGTCACTTGGGATGGTTTCAGGGAACTTGATGTCCCCAAGCAGAGTCAACGTGTAAGTAGGTAAGTAGGAGGGGGGACTTTCAGAGAGGAGGGGGTGTGTACAAGAGAGGTCCTGTAAGTGGTGTTTCTCTGGCCAGGTGGTAGCTTTGGGGAAGGAGAGCAAGTGTGGGTACCAGGGTCAGCCCAGGGAGCATCCCAAGCATCATGGGAGTGAGAGTGCAGCGTGATTGACGGCAGTGGGGCTGAAGGCACGACTAGAGGAAACAGAAGGGGAGGTGCGGTGGATTTATGTATACTCAGCAGCCTCTCAGAAGGTGGTGGGCTCTTGGGTTTCACAGGATGGGGGGCAATCAGAGGGGAGAGGATAGGAGCAGATGATAACTTGTGAATGTCATCCCTCTTTATGGAGGCGGAAACTGGAAGCTGAGTAAGTTAGCTAAAGCGGTGTAGCTGGTAAGCAGCAGAGCCTGGCTGAGCCTGATCTCCAGTCAGCTTTTGGAGCCACACTCTTTCCCCTTAGCTCAGTTTCCCAGAAGGCCACACTTAAGTTTACACAAACATTAGAAGAGTTTAAGAGCATTTTCATGTGACGTGCACAATCTAAGCTGCATGTTAGTTTCCAATTAAAATGATGTGTTTTAGCATTGACGTTGTCAGCCTTTCCTCTTTTTGTGTTCAGGGTGGCTCTGTTATCAACTCATTCCCTGTTTAGTCTCTGGGGTGTTTGTACAATAAATGATGGTGTAGGACAATTTTATTTACCCCTTTTCTTACTGAATAGAGGCAGAATGAAACTGTGAATTTTTAAAGTTATTTTCCTGACAGTGAAACCATAATTGAAGTTTGCCAGAAATTCTTTTTCTCTTCTGGTTCTTCATTGCTGAGTTGTGTCTGACTCTTTTGAGACCTCATGGGCTGTAGCCCACCAGCCTCCTCTATGCGTGGAATTCTCAGGCAAGAATACTGGAGCAGGGTGCCACTTCCCAGTCCAGGGTATATTCCTGACCCAGGGATCAAACCCACATCTCCTGCATCTGCAGGCACTTTTTCTACCCCTGAGCCCCCAGGGAAGCCTGTTATTCTGGTTCTTGAAGGCAACCTGTGTAGCAACTTTTACTGAAGCTCCTCCTACTGTTACAGGTTTTAACTCTTGCTCCCAGTGCTGAAGTGACCTCAGGCATGCACTGAGAGGCAGGAACAGAGTGCGGTCTTTCTCAGATCTCCATATTCGTCAGAAGTAAGGGAGAAAGTGGCCAAAAGTTCAGGCTCCTGGGTTTCACTCTGAAGAATGTAGCTTACTAGAAACACACGTTTTCAACAAGGTCCCCAGGAATTCCAGTGGGGATAATATGTAAATCCCCAGAGCTTGGGTTCTTGGTTAAAGGGATGTGGATGTGGAGTCTGATTGTTGTTGTTTAGTCTCTAAGTTGTGTCCGACTCTTTTGAGACCCCAGTGGGTGGACTGTAGACCACCAGGCTCCTCTGTCCATGGAATTTCCAAGACAAGAATACTGGAGTGGTTTGTCATTTCCTTCTCCAGGAGATCTTCCCTCCCCAGGGATCAAACCCATGTCTTGTGCATCGGCAGGCAGATTCTCTACCACCTAGCCGCCAGGGAAGCCCTGGAGTCTGACAGACCTGGGTTAAACTCCACTCCTTTCTGTGTTTATGACCCTGGGCAAGTTACTTCACCTCACCAAGCCTCATTTCCTCATCCATAAAAAAGGGGTGATGATAGTCACCTACCTCCTTGTGAGGATTAAGTAAAAGGATGTTTACCAAGTTCTCAAAAGGATTTGGCCCTTAGTGACAACTCCAGAAGGGTTTGTGTTGTTAAGCTCCTCAGCCCTCATGGAGAGTTTGAATAAATTAAATTTCTCCACATTGTCATTACTAAAGATTATTTTGAAAGCAGCCACAGTTTCTTTGAGACTCTGCTTGCACTACTAACAGGCTAATTACTTCGTGTCAGCTAGCAGGAAAATTATTCCCTATTCATGGCAGAGGAATTTTGAGTTAGTGCCATCCCTTAATTATATCAATACTATTACATAGTGCTTGGGTTGGACAAGCTGATTCTGAAAGAATTAGATAAGATATTAAAGTTTATCTAGTTATGGTTAGAATATTGTCTTTGTATTGTGCAACCCTCTCTCTTCCTTCTTTCTTGGTTTGTGGTGTCTTTGCCTGGGGATTACATTTTATTTTTCTTGTCTTGAAAAAAATACTTACAGTGAATTCCTCCCCTTAGATTTCCTTAGAAAATGTTCTTGTTTATATCTCCCTGAAGAAGGTGATCCAGTGTTTTCTGTTGTAACCCCAAACCAATATGAACCTAGAAATGCAACAGAAAATACAGAATCATGGTGCCCTCAAACCAGAGAGCTGAGTTTCGTCCTGGTAGGGGGTTTTAAAGCAGACATAATGAAGCTACAAAGTATATCGAGGAACTTCTGAAATAATTGAAAAATTCAAGAGTTTCTATATGGAGGTGATTGAGTTTTTCAGACCCTCTTGACTATGGAATGAAAAGGCCTGAGAGGAATATAATCCAAATTTTTTAAGTTGTGAAGGATACTAGATGGTGAACATGGGCCTGCTACAATATGTACTTTTTGACCCATTAATAATTATTCAGGGAATTTATCACAGTGATATTTTGTACATATCAGAAATGACACATGTTCATTGCAGCATTGTTTGCAAACAACCTAAATGTGGTCACCTGGTTGAAAAAATTAAGATATAGGTACATCATAGGATGGTTTCCCCAGTGGTTCAGTGGTAAAGAATCTGCCTGCAATGCAGGAAATGTGGGTTCAGTCTCTGGGTTGGGAGATCCCATGGAGAAGGAAATGGCAACCCATTCCAGTATTCTTGCCTGGAGAATTCCATGGACAGAGGAGCCTGGCAGGCTACAGTTCACGGGGTCGCAGAGTCAGATACATCTTAGCAACTAAACACCACCACCGTAGAATACTATTCAGCTACAAAAAAGACTGAGGCTGACTTCTGCTTCCAGTCACCGTAGTTAACTAGGAACCAAACTTGCCCTCCAGCTGAAAGCAACTGTGAAATGAGACAGAATATACAAGGCAACTGTTTTCGGGTGTTGAGCGACAGGGAACGTAAACCGGTGATCCTTGCGAGAGGGAAACACAAGGTGAGCCCCTCCCGTTTGCGCATGGCCTTGGCTTTCTCTCAGGGGCACTCTCCCTGCTGCCCACGGAAGGTAGAGCCGAGCAGAGCAAGCCTGGCCGTGTCAGGGCCAAGCTGCTGAGACAGGTGGGCGGCCGCAGATTCTGTGGGGCCGCTGCAGTTTTGGCTGAGGTGCACTTGAGAGAGTGTGGGGTCTGGGGGAGATCCTTTCCTGCCAGGCAGGAGGTGGGGGAGGATGAAGAAGAGGCTGGTGATCCCAGGGACCATGCCGGGTAGAGCTGGACCAAGCTGTAGCTCAAGCAGAGGGGAGCTCTTTCCCAGCACCTCAGGCGAGACACCAGGAGGCCAGCCCGTAGGCATCAGGACCACATCTGAAATAAAGGGTATGCCTGAAAACAGTTCACAACTGAAGGAGTTTCACTCTGACAAAGAATAAAACCAAGTCTGACAAGATCAAAAGGAGTAAAACGTAAAATGCACCCTGACTAGAACTGCTTATGGCAGGATGTGGGTTAGTGATTCTGAAACTGTTTGCGTGCTCTAGACTTGAACAAAAGTATATTGAGTGTAATGTGAGTCAGGTTTTTTTTTTTTTTTCTTTTTACTGTGGGCAAGGAGAGTTATAAATGTTAGAAGACGAAGGGCTGAAATGTACTCTGTGCTGTTAGATTGAAATGGGAGTTACCAGTATATGAACACATAGTTCTTAATATCTTTATCTTGATTTCTGCATATAGATAGATACCGCTTTCTATTTATATCTTATTTCTTAGTTCTGAGATTTCTGTTTATATCTTAGTTCTGTCAGCTGTCACAGCAGTTTGTGCCTGCGTGCTAAGTTGCTTCAGTGGTGTCTGACTCTTTTCAGCCCTGTGGACTGTAGCCCTCCAGGCTCCTGTGTCCATGGGATCCTCCAGGCTCCTGTGTCCATGGGATCCTCCAGGCAAGAACACTGGAGTGGGTTGGCATGTCCTCCTCCAGGGATCTTCCCGACCCAGGGATCAAACCCACGTGTCTTACATGTCCTGTGTTGGCAGGCGTGTTCTTTACCCCTAGCACCACCTGGTAAGCCCAGTAAGCAATGAGCAAACATAGTTGCCAGATCTTGGTTTCTAAGTTTGCCATTCTCTATGAAAAGGAATCAGAACTTCTTGGGGGAAAAAAAGACCTGTACCAGGGCTGGAGCAGGGAAAGTACATCTTGTAGTACCTTGTAATTATGGAAGTAAGGAAGTATTCAAAGAATGATGGACACATATCAGAACACAGAGGCGAGCTTTAAGGGGCTCTTCCTAGCCAAATCTGGGACAGTATGAGAATCAGAATAAATAATGATAAATCTGGATAATAGCCCATTGAGTAAAATAATCTGAGTCCATTCTGATGTAAATGAGCAATTGAATAAGTAGATAGATGGAGAAAAAGAGAAGATTCTTCCTTAAAATAGTGAATCAATGAATTAAATATTAGTTCATTAAGTAGTAAATTAAAGAATAATGGGTTCAAAAATTATTGAAGGATGCTAAAATTAGTGGGTGACAGTTTATTGAGGAAGAGGATATTTACATAGTTTAAACTATCTTCCCCACAAAATACTTATTAATTACAAAGGGGAAAAAACACCAACTTTATAAGGCAAAAATTACCTACACCAAGTGATCAAAGTTAATCTCACCGATATTGGGACAAACAGATATCAAATGTACCCTAATACAATGCACTGATAAGGGCACAGCATAACTTTTTGTGACATTCTTGTCAAAATGTATGTATCCTAAATCTAATGACAAGGAAACATCTGCAAAAAACAAACAAACAAACAAAAAGACCAGATTTGTGATTACCAGAGGCAGTGGTAGGAGAAGCAGGAATTGGATGAGAGTGGTCAAAAGGTGCAAACCTCCAGCTGTAAGAGACGTACTACTAGGGGTGCAGAAGTGTAGTTAACACTGCTGTACTGCTATATGTGGGCTTCCCAAGTGGTGCAGTGGTAACGAATCCACCTGCCCGTGTGGGAGAAGCAGGTTCCATCCCTGAATTGGGAAGATCCCCTGGAGGAGGAAATGGCAACCCACTCCAGTATTCTTGCCGGGAAAATCCCATGGACAGAAGAGCCTGACAGACTATAGTGCATAGCGTCGCAAAGATGCAGACACGACCGAGCAACTGATCAAAGCAGATCAACCAACCAACATTATATATAAAAGTTAAGAGTAAATCCTAAAAGTTCTCATCATGGGGAAAAATATTTTCTTCCCTATTTCTTTGCTGTATCTATATGAGATGATGGGTGTTCACTAGACTCATTGTGGTAATCATTTGAGGCATGTAAGTCAAATCATTATGCTGTACACCTTAAATATACAGTGTAGTATGTCAGCTATGTCTCAGTAAAACTGGAGGAAGAAATTATAAATAACCTAGACAAAAATGTGACTAGACACCCACGTTTGTTTAAGCACATAGGAGGATACTCAAGAAAATGAGTATCTTCTCTCCTCAGTGCTTAAACAAATATGTTCAATATGCCTCCCGGAAGGGGAACCAGGTGGCCAAGGGCTGGAGAGAAATTCAGTAAATACTCCTGTAATATTGGAATTCTGTCTCATACACACTTGCACAACAGAATAGATAAGGGAATTTAACAACAAATGTAAGAAGCCAGAGGCAATACCATGCTTTCCAGAAAAGGTATTCCTCACAAAGCAAGCCTCTAATTAACCATAGTTGATTTTGGTTAAATCAGTGAGAGCGCTTGGGTTGATTAAAGAAAGTTATTGCTCTTCAGCACAACAACTGATGCCCTTTTGGACATTATGGAGAGCAAACCATTAGTATATATTCTTTGTCGTCAGCTCCAGGTGAGTGTGGACTTTGTTCTTTCTTTTGTCCTAATGAGGATTTCTTGAAACAATGGACTACTGTTATAGAATATAATTTAAAGATTTTTTTTTAGTGGCTAGACTTCTTAAACTTTTAGCTTCCTCCCTCTGATAGTTAATCTCAAACAGATGGCGATTAGGTACAAGCTTTGACATTTTAAATGATGGGGTAATGTTTATAGAGGGTGTGGTTCACTGGAAATGTATGAACGCAAATTCCAAGTTGACACTGTACAGCACGGATACCAATAATCAAATACCTTTTATTATGATGGTATTAGGGTTTGGTGGATCAGGGTTAAGGAACCGAGGAGGGGAATTCAGTGTCGGTATTCATAGAAGAATGCATCCGTGAGCGTTTTGTAGATTGCTGGTCTTTTTCCTGTTTTCTTGAAATTTGGAAGACAATGTAGCATGTATGCTGAGCCACACAGTCTTAAGTGGGACATCTCTGCTGCTAGTGTTTCATAGTTAATAGGGCTCGGAAATGCCACCTGGCTCTCAGGTTTAGCTGCCCACATCCTTTAAACTAAGCGTTCACCCTGCTTTCTGTCACTTCTCTTTAGCAGGCCTCATTGCTGATAATAGCAAGTATTGCTATAATACAGGTAAGTAGCCATCAACTCTTAAAGCTAACAATTTTTGAGCATCCACTCTGGTTAAAGGTAAGGGTTTCCATAGTGGCTCAGACAGTAAAGAATCTGCCTGCAATGCAGGAGACCCAGGTTCGATCCCTGGGTCAGGAAGATCCCCTGGAGAAGGGAATGGCTACCCACTCCGGTATTCTTGCCTAGAGAAACCCCATGGACAGAGGAGCCTGGTGGGCTACCGTCCATGGGATCACAAAGAGCTGGACACGACTGAGCAGCTAACACTGAGTCTATTAAGGTGCCCTTTTCCTTTTCTGAGGAAATCAGTAAAAGCTCAATTCCTGAGTCACCATCTTGGTTGTGTCATATTCTTCTACCTCTGGCTCTGTGTCTCTCCCACCCCTGCCACCAGCCCCAATTAATTGTCACTTCACATTGATCCTATAATAACATTTTTTCCTGGTTGTATTGAATATTAGGGACCCTATGAACCTTCAGTGAGTTCGTGGGTCAGTTGTGTGTATTAACTCTCTCTACTGCCTCCCTCCCAGTTTCTCCTCAACCCACACTGTTCCAGCTTTGATCCCACCACTCCACTGAAACAATTCTGCTGCCAAACCAGCCTTTGATCCTCAGGCCTACAGCTGGCTTCTTGGGCAGTTGACCTGTGTGGTCGCACAAGGCACACATTTAGTTTAAGGCCCTGCCATCCCGGTCTTGACATTTTCACTGATTTTCTACAAGAGACCCCACGTTTACATCTTATACTGGATCCCACAAACGATGTAGCTGGTCGTGTCCAGGCCTGATCTTACCAAGTCTCTTTGAAGCCTTCGACAGCAGCCCTGTCACCCTCTGTGAGGACACGCTCTATTCCTGCACACCGCAGTCTCCTGGCCCTTCCTGCTCCACTAATGGCCCCTTCCTTTCGCTTCCTTCTCTCCAGGTTAAGTACCTTCATCCGCTTCTGTATCTAGACTTACTGCTTGAGTGACCCCATCCAATTTCCAGTCTTTAATGTATTATCTACACTGTCACTGCTGACAGTAGCAAAAACTAAAGCTACCATAATGATAGCTACAGCTGAGTGTTCTCTGTGTGCCAGGCTTGGCTTATGAGTATTATTTCACTTAATGCCTTAAATGCCTTAGTCTCATTAAATATCTCTAGCATTCACCTGGGTGCCCAGGCCAGTAGCCAGGCACTTTGTTTTCTTTTCTATCTTTCCCCTCACATCTAGTGTGTTTGCAAACCTTGTGGACTCTGTCTTTACAATATACCTTGGTTTTGACTATTTCTCCCGCTTCCACAGCCTGGTCCAGACCACCTCCTTCTGGCTGGACTATTGCAACAGCCTCCAAACTGATTTCCTTCTTCCCTCTGTATGCACTCCAAACAACAGCCAGACTGATATTTTCTGTTTGTTTTGTCTAAACATTTTTTTGAAGTATAAGATATGTACCAACGTTGAACAGCTTGCTGAATCTCCACAGTGTGACTTGCCTGTTTTGCCAGTACCCTTGATCTCCCTTATAGCCACTGTCCTCCCTGCCTGCCACCCACATAATCTCTATGCTGACTTCTAACTCCATAGATCAGTTTTGCTTCTTGAACTTCGTGAGTACATTTTAATTACACAGGTACACAGGATGTATATACCACAATTTGTCTATCTGTTTTATTTTGATGGGCAGTTGGGTTTCTAGTTTTGGTCTTCTTTGAGTAATGTTCCATAAATATTACTGTGTATATCTTCTGCTGAACATGTGTAAGAATTTCTGCAGGTATTTGACTTAGAAGTTGAATTGCTGAGTCAGATGGTAAGTGTATAATCGGCTGCTTGTTGTTGCATGTCTGACTCCTGCTACCTCATGGACTGTTGCCCACCAGGCTCCTCTGTCCATGGGATTTCCCAGGACAGAGGACTGCAGTGGGTTGCCATTTCCTTCTCCAGGGGATCTTCCTGATCCAGAGATCGAACCCACTTCTACATTTTGCAGGAGGATTCTTTACCACTGAGCCACCAGGGAAGCCCAAATATAGTCATCTTGTGTGCGTGTGTGTGTGTGTGTATGGTTTTTCTGTGTTAGTTGCTCAGCTGTGTCTGACTCTTTGAACGCTATGGACTGTAGCCCTCTGGGTTTCTTTGTCCATGGAATTCTCCAGGCAAGAATACTGGAATGGGTTGCCATTTCCTTCTCCAGGGGATCTTCCTGACCCAAGGATACAACCCAGGTCTCCTGCACTGCTGGCAGATTCTTTACCATCTGAGTCACCAGGGAAGTCTTTCAGCTTAACAGATTTCAAAACAATTTTCCAAGGGTGGTTATAACCACCAACATTATCTGAGAGTTCCCTTGTTCCACATACTCACCAAGATTTGGTATTATTTATCTCTTGTGTTGTGTTTTTCATTGTCTGCCCTCTGATGGATAAGGATAAGAGGCTTATGGAAGCTTCCTGATGGGAGAGACTGACTGAGGGGGAAACTGAGTCTTTTTCTCATGGGCGGGGCCATGCTCCATAAATCTTTAATCCAATTTTCTGTGGATGGGGGGGTGGGGGGGGGGGCTGTGTTCCATCCCTGTTTTCTGATCTGAGGCCAAACTATGGTGGAGGTGATGAAGATGATGGCGACCTCCTTCGAAAGGTCCGGTGCACGCACTGCTGCACCCAGAGCCCCGGACCCTGCAGCAGCCACCGCCCACCCACGCCTCGGCCAGAGCGCCTGGACACTCACAGACAAGTCTGGGTCAGTCTCTTGTGGGGTCACTGCTCCTTTCTCCTGGGTCCTGGTGCCCACAGGGTTCTGTCTGTGCCCTCCAGAGTCTATTTCCCCTGTGTAAGTTCTGGCGGCTCTATGGTGGGGTTAACGGCGACCTCCTCCAAGAGGGCTTACGCCACACCCAGGTCTGCTGCACCCAGAGCTCCTGCCCCTGCAGCAGCCCGCTGCTGACCCGTACCTCCTCAGGAGACACTGAAACACTCAAAGGCAGGTCTGGCTCAGTCTCGGATCACATGGAGCACAGCCTTACCTAACTCAACAAAACCATGAGCCATGCCAGGTAGGGCCACCCAAGAAGGACAGGTCATGGTGGAGAGTTCTGACAAAACACATTCCACTGGAGAAGGGAACGGCAAAGCCCTTCAGTATTCTTGCCTTGAGAACCCATGAACAGTATAAAAAGGCAAAAAGACAGGACACTGAAAGATGAACCCCCCAGGTCAGTAGGTGCCCAACATGCTACTGGAGATCAGTGGAGAAATAACTCCAAAAAGGATGGAGCCAAAGCAAAAACACCACCCAGTTGTAGATGTGACTGGTAATGGGAGTAGAGTCTAATGCTATAAAGAACAATACTGCATTGGAACCAGTTAGGTCCATGCATCAAGGTAAATTGGAAGTGGTCAAACAGGAGATGGTAAGAGTGAACATCTCCTTTTTAGGAATCAGTGAAGTAAAAGCGACTGGAATGGGTGAATTTAACTGAGATGACCATTATATCTACTACTGTGGGCAACAGTCCCTTAGAAGTCGAGTAGCCCTCAGAGTTAACAAAAGTGTCTGAAATGCAGTACTTGGATGCAATCTCAAAAATAACAAAATGATCTCTGTTCATTTCCAAGGCAAACCATTCAGTATCACAGTAATCCAAGTCTATGCCCCAACCAGTAAGGCTAAAGATGCTGAAGTTGAACGGTTCTATGACAATCTACAAGACCTTCTAGAACTAACACCCAAAAAAAGATGTCCTTTTCATTTTAGGGGACTGGAATGCAAAAGTAGGAAGTCAGGAAACACCTGGAGTAACAGGCAAGTTTGGCCTTAGAGTACAGAAGAAGCAGGGCAAAGGCTAACACAGTTTTGTCAAGAGAATGCACTGGTCATAGCAAACACCCTCTTCCAACAACACAAGAGAAAACTCTATACATGGACATCACCAGATGGTCAATACCAAAATCAGATTGATTATATTCTTTGCAGCTGAAGATAGAGAAGCTGTATATAGTCAGCAAAAACAAAACTGGGAGTTTACTGTGGCTCAGATCATGAACTCCTTATTGCCAAATTCAGACTTAAATTGAAGAAAGTAGGGAAAACCACTAGACCATTCAGGGATGACCTAAATCAAATCCCTTACAATTATACAATGGAAATGACAAATAGATTGAAGGGATTGGATCTGATAGAGTGCCTCAAGAACTATGGATGGAAGTTTGTGACATTGTACAGGAGGCAGTGATCAAGACCATCCCCAAGAAAAAGAAACACAAAAAGGCAAAATGGTTGTCTGAGGAGGCCTTACAAATAGCTAAGAAAAGGAGAGAAGCTAAAGGCAAAGGAGAAAAGGAAAGATATACCCATTTGAATGCAGAGTTCCAAAGACTAGCAAGGAGAGATAAAACCTTCCTTAGTGATCAATTCAAAGAAATAGAGGAAAACAATAGAATGGGAAAGACTAGAGATCTCATCAAGAAAATTAGAGATATCAAGGAAACATTTCATGCAAAGATGGGCTCAATAAAGGACAGAAATGGTATGGACCTAACAGAAGCAGAAGATATTAGGTAGAGGTGGCAAGAATACACAGAAGAACTATACAAAAAAGATCTTCATGACCCAGATAACCACAATGTGATCGCTCAGCTAGAGCCAGACATTCTGAAATGCAAAGTCAAATGGGCCTTAGGGAGTATCACTATGAACAAAGCTAGTGGAGGTGATGGAATTCCAGTTGAGCTATTTCAAATCCTGAAAAATGATGGTGTGAAAGTTCTGCACTCAATATGCCAGCAAATTTGGAAAACTCAGCAGTGGCCACAGGACTGGAAAAGGTCAGTTTCCATTCCAATCCCAAAGAAAGGCAATGCCAAAGAATGTCAAACTACCACACAGTTGCACTTATCTCACACATTAGCAAAGTAATGCTCAAAAGTCTCCACGTGAGGCTTCAACAGTACGTGAGTTGAGAACTTCCAGATGTTCATGCTGGTTTTAGAAAAGCCAGAGGAACCAGACATCAAATTGCCATCATTGAAAAAACAAGAGAGTTCCAGAAAAACTTCTGCTTTTTTGACTATGCCAAAACCTTTGACTGTGGATCACAGCAAACTGTGGAAAATCCTTAAAGAGATGGGAATACCAGACCACCTTACCTGCCTCCTGAGAAATCTGTATACAGGGCAAGAAGCAACAGTTAGAACTGGACATGGGACAATCGACTAGTTCCAAATAGGGAAAGGAGTATGTCAAGGCTGTATATTGTCACCCTGCTTATCTAACTTACAGGCAGACTACATCATGAGAAATGCTGGGCTGGATGAAGCACAAACTGAAATCAAGATTGCCAGGAGAAATATCAATAACCTCAGATATGCAGATGATACCACCCTTACAGCAGAAAGCAAAGGTGAACTAAAGAGCCTCTTGATGAAAGTGAAAGAGGGTGAAAAAGTTGGCTTAAAGCTCAACATTCAGAAAACGAAGATCATGGCATCTGGTCCCATCACTTCATGGCAAATAGAAGGGGAAACAATGGAAACAGTAAGAAACTTTAATTTCTTGGGCTCGAAAATCACTGCAGATGGTGACTGCAGCCATGAAATTAAAAGAAGCTTGCTCCTTGGCAGAGAAGTTATGACCAACCTAAACAGCATAATAAAAAGCAGAGACATTACTTTGTGATAACAGTCCATCTAGTCAACGCTATGGTTTTTCCCAGTAGTCATGTATGGATGTGAGAACTGGACTATAAAGAAAGCTGAGCACCAAAGAATTGATGCTTTTGAACTGTGGTGTTGTAGAGGACTCTTGGGAGTCCCTTGGCCTGCATGGAGATCCAGTCGGTCAGTCCTGGAGGAAATCAGTCCTGAATATTCATTGAAAGGACTGATTCTGAAGCTGAAGCTCTAATACTTTGGCCACCTAATGTGAAGAACTGACTCATTAGAAAAACCCTGATGTTGGAATGGATTGAGGGCAGGAGGAGAAGAGGGCAGCCCTAGGATGAGATGGTTGGATGGCATCACCAACTCAATGGACATGAGTTTGAATAAGCTCCGGGAGTTGGTGATGGACAGGGAAGCCTGACGTGCTGCAGTCTGTGGGGTTGCAAAAAGTCGGATGTGACCGAGCGACTGAACTGAACTGATCTCTTCTATTGTAGCCATTCTAATGAGAGTGTAGTAATATCTCGTTGGCGTTTTAATTTGCACTTTCCTGGTGACTGTGGATTTGAGCACCTTTATATACATTTATTGGCCATTGTATATCTTCCCTTATGAAGTGCCTATTTAAGCCCTTTGCCTATTTGCCTACTGTGTTTTCTTGACTTTCCTTATTGATTTGTTGGGTTCTTTATATATTCTTTGTTATATGTTGGATAACTGTATTGTGAATATCTTTTTCCTCTCTGTGGCTTACCATTTTATTTGCTTAGTGATGTCTTTCAGTGAATAAAATTTCTTAATTTTAGTGTAGTACAAATTATCATTCTTCTAGTATTTTAGTAATTTTCATGTGTTATTTAAACAATCATACCTACCCCAGGGGCCATGAATATATTCCCCTAAGTGCTCTTCTAAACGCTTATTGTTCTGCCTATTGTATTTAGATCTGTAATCCATATGGAATTATTTTCGTGTCTAGTATAAAATATAGGATACATTGTTTTTCTCATTGTGAATACCCAGTTGATCCACCATTATTATTGGCTAGCCCATTCTTTTCTCAGTCAAAATGACAGTTTTCTTAAATCACAAGATACTCCTGTTGAGAATCCCTTAGTGGCTTAGAACTAAATACACACCTCTCACATGGCTCCTTGCCGGCATCTGCTTCCTTCTTGGCTTCCATCCCTGGTTGTCTTTTTCTCCCTGTCCTGGCAGACATGCTGGCCTCCTTGCTGTTCCTCAGACTGCCAAATTCATTGCTGTCTCAGGCCCTACATGTGGAGTCCTTCTGCCTGGAGTGCTCTTTCTTCATGTCTTAGCCTGAACCACTTGTCATTTCCCTCAAGTCTCTGCTCAGATGGGGGTGTCCTTTCCTTAAACAGAACCACTCACCACTCTGTATAACATTAAGAATGGGAAAAAGGTATAAGCTTCCATTATAAGTACAAGAGACGTGATGTATAACATTCATTAACACTGCTGTATGAAAATTGCTGAGGGAGTAAGTCCTAAGAGTTCTTATCACAAGGGAAAATTTTTTTTTCTATTTCTTTAATAAGAATTATGAGATGATAGATGTTCGCTAAATCTATTGTGGTAATCATTTTATGATGTATATCTCATAACTGAAAGAAAAGAAAGAATAAATAATATATAAAAGTCCTCTGAATGTGTATGACATTACTGATGAACCATCTCCTACTCTATGGCAGTTCCATGAATTGTGTCTTATTTCCCTTTGTAGCTCTTGTTTGTAGTGTAATACCTTAGAACTCGAGTCCTAAATGTAACACATATGATAATTCATGGTTTTCCCTGTTTTGTCACCTTAGCTGCAAATAATTTGAACCTGATTTATTTAATAATTTGATGAATTGTGATGGAACATCAGCTTTTGTACTTTAAGAAAAAAAAGCGGGGGATAGTATGCCGCTTATAAACTCACTTTAACTATTTTATATGGAAACAATGCATAGACCAAGTTCAAATGAATTTTATCTATGGCTGAAGAACTTAGAAGCTTTTCAGAGCTTCAGAGACTTTATTTTTCTCTTCTAAGAGTAATACTAATTGTGTTTCGAGGTATTTTTTCCTGAACATTCTATAATATAAACTTAATGATTCTCACTGACCTGGTTTCTCTCACTGGGGCTATTTTGGGGGTACAGGCATATATAATGGGCTTCCCTGGTGGCTCAGTTGGTAAAGAATTCGCCTGCAATGCAGGAGACCTGGGTCAATCCCTGAGTTGGGAAGATTCCCCTGGAGAAGGGCATGGCTACCCACTCCAGTATTCTGGAATGGAGAATTCCATGGATTGTATAGTCCATGGGGTTGCAGAGTTGGATATGACTGAGCGACTTTCACTTCACTTCACTTCAATGCATATATAACATTTGGTTTTGTGGCAAAGAGTTAGATCTGTCTTTCATTTGTTTACTTCTTGATCAAAGGCATTTATTTCCACTATTGATTCCATTTGTCTTCCTTTTCTTAAAGTCTTAAGGTGATGTCTGAAACACATGATTCTTTTATTAACTGTAGGATGTCATAACAGAGCCCAAAGTGGGTTTTAAGCTTACCTTATCTAGCTATAAGAGGCATTACTGGTCAGTTAACAAAACTGGAAAACATTTGGTCAGTTAAAGTACTGTCACTGATAAATTTTGTGAAGTTGATTGCAGTGTTGTTGGAATGTAGAAGAATAGCTTTATTCTTAGAAATATGCCCTTAAATATTTAGGAATAAAGGTGCCATGGTGTTGAATTTGCTTACCCCAAAATGGCTTAAGAAAAAAATTGTGTGTGTGTGTGTGAGTGTGCGCATGTGCGTGCACATGCATGCTTGTGTACAGAAAAAGAGAGAGTGAGCCCACAAGAAAATTATAAACCAAATGGGGCAAAATAGTAACAACAGGTGAATCTGGTAAAACGTATATTCATGTTCATTATACTGTTAATGTAACTGTTCTGCAACTGTGAAATTATCTCCACATGAACAGTTGAAAAAAATCATCTCCAGCCCCCTCAGGAGAAGCATGCAGCGCTTTTGACACAGAGAGTAAGTTACTTTCTCAGTCACCCTGAGAGAGACAGAACTGACCCCCAGTCCTGTGTCTCTGTTGTACTGAGCTGCCTTTTTTAGTAAACAGTCATTGAGTCCTAACCAAATACAGGGGCCACTGATCCTGCTGTATGGCTACATAGGACACAGCCACGCTTGCGTGTTAGTGATGTGGCTTTGGGCTTCTTTTCAAAATATTTTTGCCGTTACCTGGTCTGTCGTGCCACCTCCAGCCTCTCTGTTACCTGGACATCTTGTTATTAGATACCCTGCCCATTGTAATGAGACATGCCTGTGTTTGCAGTTTAACACACAGTGGTCTTGTTCTTCTGTTTCTTAATAGCTACCGGTTCTTGGGATACATTTCTCATGCTGTGGAGCCTCAGGCCGCAAGCTAGAGCTTTCAGATACGTGGGTCACAAGGACGTTGTCACCAGCCTGCAGTTTTCCCCACTTGGAAACTTACTGGCATCAGCTTCACGAGACAGGACCATTAGACTCTGGATCCCTGACAAGTAAGAGCAGAATAGCTGTTACGCGGTGGGTTTGGAAATGTAAAAGATAACTGGGATTGAGATTCTGTCCCTCTTGGACTGCCTAACCCCTCAGATACATGTACATCTTTACTCTAAGACACAAACGAGGCTTACTGGCCTGGTAAAATTATTTCATACCATTTTCCCCTCATCTTGAACTCATAATTGTGTCTTCTGTTTGGAAACTATTTCTAACCATGGAAATATGCTTAATAATGTCTTAAGTGTTTTTTTAGGAGAGGCGGTTAGGGAGGGTGATGGTTATCAATCCCTTTATAAATCTCATGTAAGCTTTAGATTATCTCCCCAGAGAGATACACATTGGACTGCCTCACCAAGATTTTACAGTTTATGGTAACTCAGATGATAAAGAATCTGCCTGCAATACAGGAGACCCAGGTTCGATCCCTGGGTCGGGAAGATCCCCTGGAGAACAGAATGGCTACCCACTCCAGTATTCTTGCCTGGAGAGTTCCATGGACAGATGAGCCTGGTGGGCTGCAGTTCACAGGGTTGTAAAGAGTCTGACATGATGGAGCAATTAACACTTTCACTTTCAACCCACTACCTTTTCAAACCCTAGCTGATAGTCCATCTATTTTAAGCAGTTATTGAGCCTTGATTATTTTTAAAAAGTTTTTAAACTCTTAATTATATGGATTTCAAACATGTATGAAAATAGAGTAGATAGCATGACAGCTCCCCACCATAACCATCCACCAGATTGAGTAGTTCTTCAGAGTTCTGTCAGTCTTGTTTCATCTGTCCACCCCCTTTTCTTCTGGGATATATACATATCAGATCACATCAGATAAAAAGAAATGTTTTCCTTCACTCTGTGGGGGCGGGATTTGATCTGTGGTTCGTGCCTGAATGGGCCCAGGCACTCCCAAATAAATGAAAGTTCCTGAAGCATTTCCCTGCCAGTGGGCACTTTTTTTCCCTGCCACTGCCTAAAGGAAACTCCAAACTGAGAAATCTGAAGAGTATCTCAAGGCAGGACAACACTACTGAGGAGAAGTGACATGTTGACATGTTCTGACACTACAGATAGCAGTGTAAGAGGGAGTTGTAAGGAAGAGAGACTGGCTCAGGGTCTAAAAGGGAAAGCATATTTTAAAGCCTTGACTTTGAGAATTTTGGACTAGTGGTTTGCTGTTTTCAGCACAGCCTCCATCTCCCATTGCTATTTTGGGGAAAGCTCAGTGAGTAAAGCACTGGGTAGACGAGCTAAAAGCACACGGAATCATTCATTTTCACTGCCTGATCTAAGCACCACAATTAGGCTTGTGTAGATATGTCTAGTTCCTCTTCCTGAATCATACCTCAGCAGGCCAGGGCAACAGTGGACCATGGCAATGAGAAGGAAACTGATGAACCAGTTATCTGTTGCTGCATAACGGCGGTCCCCAGACTTAGAAGCTTGACAGTAACTGTCATTTCTCCCAGTTGTTGGGGCTGTCTGGACGATTTATCCCACTGCCCCAGTAATGTGGGCCGTTAGGCATCTTCATTACACTGGCAGCTGGGCTGGCAGGTCCAGTGCCTCCCTCAGATGCCAGTGGCCTTGGTGTTGGCTGTTGGCTGGGCGCCTTTGTCCTCCACCTGCCCTTTCTCCAGCAGCATAAAAGGACTTCCTTGCAGCATGGCAGCTGTTCGGGCAATCTAGGACAACCAAAGCCGAAGCGGCTAGACTTCTTAAAGGCTGGGCCTGGAACCTGCCCAGTGTGCCTTCTGCCACATCCTGTCGGTCACTCAGTCACAACAGTAGCCTGACTGCAACTTGAGATTTGAAGGAGGAGAAATTGGTGGATTCTGCCACTGGTGGGGAAGAGTGGTGTGTGTGCCTGGGGGAGAGAGGAGCTGTGGGCAGCCAGGTGAGCAGACCGACACCACAGCTGGTGATTGGAAGGCTGAGAAAGGCTAGCAGGAGCGAGCTGGCAGGCAGGTGTGGCTGGCGTTGGTCACGGTGGGCAGTCAAGAGAATTCGGGTAGAAAGGGCAGGTACCTGTGTGGGAAGTGGACAGACTCTGTTAAGGCAGGTGAGGAGCTAGAAACCAGCTAAGCACCAGCAAAACAAACACTGGGCACTCCTATCTTGGGTTCTTACATACTTCCTGTTGGGACGGGATCTGGATTCATTGGTTGGACCTGCCTATTGCCAAGAACTATTGTCATGAATTCCTTATTGCCAAATTCAGGCTTAAATTGAAGAAAGTAGGGAAAACCACTAGACCATTCAGGTATGACCTAAATCAAATTCCTTACGATTATACAATGGAAATGACAAATAGATTCAAGGGATTAGATCAGATAGAGTGCCTGAAGAACTATGGTCAGAGGTTTGTGACATGGTAGAGGAGGCAGGTATCAAGACCATCCCCAATATAAAGAAATGCAAAAAAGCAAAATGGCTCTCTGAGGAGGCCTTACAAATAGCTATGAAAAGAAGAGAAGCAAAAAGCAAAGGAGAAAAGGAAAGATATATGCATCTGAATGCAGAGTTCCAAAGAATAGCAAGGAGTGATAAGAAAGCCTTCCTCAGCGATCATTGCGAAGAAATAGAGGAAAACAGCAGAATGGGAAAGACTAGAGATCTCTTCCATAAAATTAGAGATACCAAGGGAACATTTCATGCAAAGATGGGCTCAATAAAGGACAGAAATGGTACGGACCTGACAGAAGCAGAAGATATTAAGAAGAGGTGGCAAAAATACACAGGAGAACTGTACAAAAAAGATCTTCACGACCCAGATAATCACGATGGTGTGATCACTCACCTACAGCCAGACATCCTGGAATATGAAGTCAAGTGGGCCTTAGAAAGCATCACTACGAACAAACCTAGTGGAGGTGATGGAATTCCAGTTGAGCTATTTCAAATCCTGAAAAATGATGGTGTGAAAGTGCTGCACTCAATATGCCAGCAAATTTGGAAAACTCAGCAGTGGCCACAGGACTGGAAAAGGTCAGTTTTCATTCCAATCCCAAAGAAAGGCAATGCCAAAGAATGCTCAAACTACCGCACAATTGCACTCATCTCACTCGCTAGTAAAAGTAATGCTCAAAATTCTCCAAGCCAGGCTTCAGCAATATGTGAACCGTGAATTTCCTGATGTTCAAGCTGGTTTTAGAAAGTGCATAGGAACCAGAGATCAAATTGCCAACATCCGCTGGATCATGGAAAAAGCAAGAGAGTTCCAGAAAAACATGTATTTCTCTTTATTGACTATGCCAAAGCCTTTGACTGTGTGGATCACAATAAACTGTGGAAAATTCTGAAAGAGATGGGACTACCAGACCACCTGACCTGCCTCTTGAAAAACCTATATGCAGGTCAGGAAGCAACAGTTAGAACTGGACATGGAACAACAGACTGGTTCCAAACAGGAAAAGGAGTACGTCAAGGTTGTATATTGTCACCCTGCTTATTTAACTTCTATGCAGAGTACATCGTGAGAAATGCTGGACTGGAAGAAACCCAAGCTGGAATCAAGATTGCCAGGAGAAATATCAATAACCTCAGATATGCAGATGACACCATCCTTATGGCAGAAAGTGAAGAGGAACTAAAAGCCTCTTGATGAAAGTGAAAGAGGAGAGTGAAAAAGTTAGCTTAAAGCTCAACATTCAGAAAACTGAGATCATGGTATCTGGTCCCATCACTTCATGGGAAATAGATGGGGAAACAGTGGAAACAGTGTCAGATTTTATTTTGGGGGGGCTCCAAAATCACTGCAGATGGTGATTGCAGCCATGAAATTAAAAGACGCTTACTCCTTGGAAGGAAGGTTATGACCAACCTAGACAGCATATTCAAAAGCAGAGACATTACTTTGCCAACAAAGGTCCGTCTAGTCAAGGCTATGGTTTTTCCAGTAGTCTTGTATGGATGTGAGAGTTGGACTGTGAAGACAGCTGAGCGCTGAAGAATTGATACTTTTGAACTGTGATGTTGGAGAAGACTTCTTGAGAGTCCCTAAGATTTCAAGGAGATCCAACCAGTCCATTCTAAAGGAGATCAGTTCTGGGATTTCTTTGGAAGGACTGATGCTAAAACTGAAACTCCAATACTTTGGCCACCTCATGTGAAGAGTTGACTCATTGGAAAAGACTCTGATGCTGGGAGGGATTGGGGGCAGGAGGAGAAGGGAATGACAGAGGATGAGATGGCTGGATGGCATCGCCGACTCGATGGACATGAGTTTGGGCGAACTCCGGGAGTTGGTGATGGACTGGGAGGCCTGGTGTGCTGCAATTAATGGGGTCGAAAGAGTCGGACACGACTGAGCGTCTGAACTGAACTGAACTGACTGCCAAGAGGAGGAGCTGTTACAAAGAAGGCAGACGGGATAGAGCCCAATAAAGATCAAGGCAGATTCTATGATACTGACTACCCTTGGCTTCCTGGTCACATTAGATACCAAGTCTTTAGTTTGTTTACTCTAGGCTTATACTGAAAATCAGCGCATGTTGTCCTCCTGACTTCTACTCATAGAACATTCCCTTGAAACCTCACTGGACTAGTCCCTGAATGCTCCCTCCTATATTATTTTCATTATTCCTCGTGAAATACCACATATCAGGTGATGGAGATTTATGACAGAGTCCCCTCTGCCTTCTACAGACCACTGGAAGGGAAAGCCAGGAGGGATCTAAGAACCGTTAAAGGATCGAGTCTTCCCAGCAGAATTCAGCAAAGCATACTGAGCTCTTTTTATATGCCTGACATTGTGCTAGATGCTGGTCTTTTAGAGATAAGTAAGTCATGATTCCTGTCCTCAGAAAAATTACTGCCTAATAGGAGAGAGGCAGATCTATTTTATAACGAAAATTACTGTATAATAAGCAAAATAGACACAGCAGATAGAGAACAAGTAAGCCTATCTGGGTTGGTGAAAGGCAGGGTAAGAGGAAGCAGTCAGGCTAAGGAAGCAGCAAGTGCAAAGCCAGAGGCGTATTTGAGGCAGTGTGGTTGTCTTAGGGTATAAAGGTCACTGCAGTGGCAGGTGGTCTTGCCAAAGAGCTTGGGCATTGTACTTTTTCTTGGAGAGCAGCCTATGACACATTTACACTGGGGTTTACATGCTTAGAATCACACATTTAGCAAGTCTATAAACACAGTATGTAGGTGACTGGAGGGGGATAAAAGATTAGAGTGGGGAGACCAGTTAAGAGGCTTTTGCAGTTATCTAGGTGAAGGATACAGAGGGTGTGTATATCTACCTTAATACGAGCACAGCTGGGATGCAAAGAAGAGAAGGGATTCAGAAGATACGCAGGAGGTGATGGCAATCTCCCTGTCGCTAAATAGGCCTGCTGACCCCTTGGATACTGGGGAAGAGGAGGAGCTGGGTGTAACTTCTAGGTTTCTGCCAGTTCTGCTGCCTAATCTTCTTAACATTCTTGTGGCAGTTTTTCCCATAAGGCATCACTTGTATAAATGTGACTTTCTGAATGGAAAAAATTGCTAAGTCTAAATGTGGTATAAAGTGAAAGTACCTTGGGAAAGTGGAAATGCTGACACAAAGTAGCATTTCCCGAATGTCACCATTTACTTCCAGTCCATCTACTAGCCTGCCTCCAAATTATTTCAGTAGTTTTCCTGCTGCTTCTCCTTAAATGCCATACATTATTTTCACCTTTTTTTTTTCTATTCTCTTTTCCGCACCCTAGCCAAGAAAAAGAAGGTATCTGAAATTTCAAGGTGCTAAGAATCGAAGTCTGTTATTACCATTTATCTTTTGTTTTGCTTGTGAATGTAAGATTGGGCTCAGACGTGAGCAGGGTCGTAGGTACCCCCCAGGGGTCTCAGTTCCCATTGCTGGTGGGTCAAAACAGGAGCATCAAATCACCCAGGGACGTTTTTTGTTGAGGCATATGACACGGAGGACATTTCCTCCTTCCCAACCCAGACTGCCAGCCCAAACTTTCATGTCAAAGTTTGAAAACACTGCCTTGGAGCTCCTTATTTAACAAATCTTAGCTTTGCTAGGTTGCAGTTTATTTAAACTATATATTGCGGTCTCTAGAGGAACAACAGGAACTTAAAATACATGATAGAGATTTGTTCAAAAATATTATTTCCTAGCTTCCTGTTAAAACAAACTCAGCAAATGAATTTCCGGGTCGTGATCACCAGGGTCTCTCTTCTTCAGTGAACAAAACTGGCTTAAACGGTTCTGATGCAGAGTGCAGTTCAAAACAGCCTTTCCACACTTACTGTCAGTTTTTATGAGTTAAACTATTGTATATGTTTCAAAGTCTGTATACTGATGAGATCGTGATTATAATTAAATCACGTTATAAATATTAAACTATTTATTTCCAGGAGAGGGAAATCCTCTGAATTTAAAGCCCACACAGCTCCAGTTCGAAGTGTGGACTTTTCAGCCGATGGCCAGTTTCTTGCCACAGCTTCTGAAGACAAATCTATCAAAGTATGGAACATGTATCGCCAGCGCTTCTTATATTCCTTGTACCGACACACACACTGGGTTCGCTGTGCCAAGTAAGTGCAAAGTTTCACCATAACGTTTCCATATGGTTTTTCCTGCTGTAGTCTGAATTTTACCCCCAAATCCCAGAAAAAGGGATTGAGGGCAAATTCATTCATTCATTATTTATTCCTTCATCAAATGTTTATTGTGTGCCAGGAATAATAATAAACAAAATGGTCAAAAACTGCTGCTCTCATGAAGCTTATGTTCTGGGGAGGGGAGACAGAGAATAAGCAAATAGGAAACTCGATACGGTGCTAAGTGCTATGGAGAAGATCAGAGCTGCTGGCTTAAATAAGGTGTTCAGCACTTGCTCCCAGAGAGGGTGACCTTTGTGCAGAGACCCGAGTGAGGGCAGGGAGTGAGAGTTGAAGATGTTTGGGAAAGGAATGTCCTGCATAGAAGAGACAAGAGTGAGAGCCCTCGGGCGGGAGCTCGGTGGCCATGTGAGGAAGAGCAGGAAGGCAGGGGTGGTGGAGAGCGTGGGAGAGTGGAGGGATAGCCCTGATGGACAGGCGGAGTAGATGAGCCACTGGAGCCTGTTCCTCTCTCTGACTTACAGTTTAATGGGATCTCCCTGACCACCATGTGGAGAGTAGACCATCAGAAGTCAGAACAGAGCTGGGAAGTATGGGCTATTGCACTTGTCCTCATCCCAGTTTGGTCTGCAGTGCTGGCTGTCGAGATTTTGAGACGTGGTTGGAATTTAGATTATTTATTCAGTTGACCCTTGAATAACATGGGTTTGAGCTGCAGGGGTGGTTGGTTAAATCCACAGATGCAGAACTGTGAATATGGAGGAACCTTGGATTCCTAGGGTAAACTAAATTCCACATGGAGTTTTCACTGTGCAGAGGGTTGGTGCCCCTAACCACCATGTTGTTCAGTGGTCTATTGCAGTTAAGTTACAACCAAAAGTACTTGCTGTCTAATTGGATGGGATGAGAGAGGAACCAAGAATGACTCCATAACCTTTGGCAACAGTCTATTGGGACAAGTGCTATTGTAAGTGTTATTAGCATCTGCTAACAGCCAGGGAGCCCGCTATTCCTAAGACACACTGCTACAATACTTAAAATATGTATCTCCTTTCCTTATCGAAATTGGCCTGGGAGGGAAGCACTTTTGTTTTACATTCCTTATTTAAAGTGTGATCTGAGCTCTTTTTTGTTGATTGGTCTATTCTACTGGCATGACTTTGCATTTAGAGGGCTGGCATGAGATAGTCCAAGTCTTATTTGAACCTGTACTGCTGAGGGACACCGTGCTCAAAATACTGATTTGAGAATGATGCTGATTCTTTCAGAGGAGAGTGGAGCTGTGAGAGGAAGACAGAAATTGCTGTCTAATTACATGGTGTGGTTTCAGAATAAAGCCATACTTGGAATTATTAGTAAGGGAAGGGGAGAAGAGGAGGAGGGAGACAGAGACGTGAGCCTTAAAACTTTTCCTTTCACTCTTTTTTAAAAGGCACTTTCCAGAGGAAGTGATAGTGAAGCAGAGTTTGGAAATGCAGGAGTGGTCCTTGCATACAGTCATGTGCACTCATAATATCTGTTGTATCTCCAGCCCCAACACTGCCTTCGTTTTCAGCATCATTATCCCTTATGGAGACTTTTGCAATAAACCTCCATCATTAATTGAGGCTTTGTTCATTTTCTCAAACTTATGTTCTCTTTGTGCTTCAATTTGCATTGTTTCTATTGGCCTATTTTCAAGTTCAGTGGTATTTTTTCCTTGCCATGTCCAGTGTACTATAAGCTTATCCATTTCTCTGAGATTTTCCATTTGTTTGCTCATTATGCTCATCGTTTCCTTTAAATTCTTGAACATATTTATAATAATAGTTCTAAAGTCCTTGTCTGTTAATTCCAATGTTTATGTCATATCCAAGTCAAAATTTTTGCTTGTTTATATTTAAATGTTTTATTGTATGCTCAAACATGGCTAAATGTTTGAGAGTATGAGTTACTCTATCATCTTCTAAAAAGTGTTGAGTTTTGTTTTGGTAAGCTGTTACATTTCTGCTGGCCTAGCTAGACTGTGTTGAATACAGACTTTTTAGGGTGGATCTAGAGTGGCCTTTACTCTTGGACTTCAGTACTAGTGGCCTTTCTAGGGCCTCCCCTGAATGCCTGGAGTGTTCAACCAGATCTGTTGAGAACTTGGACATGCCTTGGTACTGTGTACCCTCAGGAAGTTTTGTTTGACTCTCAGTCTCTGTTGTTTTCTTCCAGTTCTTCTTGTCCTGAGCCTTATCACGTTTGTATTTGATCAAAGACTCAAGACTTGGGCAGATTTGGAGGTATTTCTTCTCTTCACAGGTCCTCTTATCAATCCTGCCCTCAAAATTCCAGCCCTTCAGCATTTCTGAGTTCTAACTGCTATTTGTCTGTCCAGTGAGACTGCAGCTGTTTCCTTGGGCTCTGTGTCCTTAAGCCATGTCTGAAAAATGCTCCCAGGTAGAAATTTGGGATGCATTTGGTGTTTATCTCATTTATTCTCTCTCTCAAGCTTCACAACCCTGTTCTGTCTTTCATCCAGTGCCTAAAATCAATCACTTCATATATTTTTCTGAGTTGTATGATTTTTTTATAGTAGGGGAGTAAGTCTGAAAATCATTACTACCCTTACTCAGAACGGGAAGTTTTGCCAAAGGAATTCAGTGGAAACTTATACAAGCCGATTCCAAAATTCGTATGAATAAATTAAATGTCCAAGAATACCCAAGAAAATAATGACCAGAAAAAATTGAAAGACGCTTGTGTAACGGGCTCCTAGAACACAGTATAAATCTGTAGAAATTAAAATAAGACAGTCATGGTACCAGATTAGGAAAATGGGTCATAGAAAGTTCAGGTGCAGATCCACATATGTTTTCTGATAAAGATGGTATTTCCAATCAGTGGTGAAGTAGCTGAATAGTTGTTAAAATATTAAGATAATATTAAGTAGTTATTTAATATATTAAAATGTATGTATGTAGTTCAGATAATTAGATTTCTATTTGGAAAAATTTAAAGTTAGATCTGTATTGCACACCACACATTTCCAAAAATTACAGATGAATTAGACAGCTTAACATTAGAAATAGTCTAAGTGATACTGCTTTTCCTTCCAATGCATTGACAATATATTTAAATGAATGTAGAGGGTCGACAGAGCAATTATTTCTCCCTTAAGTATTTGAATTTTAAGTGTGTTGTTGACTTAAGTAATTTAAATTCAATGTCTTGTTTCTGGGCCCCGTACTTACTATCAGTTTGTCCCAGGAGCCCAGACTCACTCCATGTGGCATAGAGGTGGTACCCGTCAGTGTAAGAACAGATGAATAGCTGTGTTTTCTAGGCTAACTATTGTTTCAATCATACATCTTGATTCACAGAAATTTTTTTTTAAGATTTGTTATCTATTGGGAGATATATTCATGCTTTAAAAATAGAAATTAGCATAGTCTTTTTAGAAATCCATTTGTAAAATATATCAGGAGTCCTTGTTACAGTGAGTTCACAACTGGAAATCTATCCTACATAGATTTATTCAAATTCTTATTCAAAGAAAAAAAAAATCTGTATTTATTTATTTATTTATTTTTTCTCGGTGAAAGACAATAGCATGTGCCTTTATTTATAATGGAAGGGGGGACAGACGTGGGAAAAACAAACACCTGAAATTGGTTTATTTTGCATTGATGACACTCCTTAAAGTCTTGAGAATGAAGAATTGGGCAAAAATCAGTGTGATTCATGGGTACTTCTTTAATAGAGAAGAAATTAACCATTCATACTTGCGTCTACAGAAAGAAATTAACTTGCTCTTGCAATTCTAGACTCCTTCACAATAAGGAATTCTTAAGTTCTCATAGAGTGAGGGGAGAAGAGGGGAGAGAGAAAATCGTCTAGAACAGTGTTTCCCAAATTTGGCTGTTCTCACAGACATATTTTTGGGGGGAGGGGGATACAGGTTTTCTACGTAACATTTAAATGTTTATGTTTTCCTTCTGTGTGTCATCTAAACAATATATGCTTGTTCAGGATTCCCTGGACACCATCTGACCTAAGAGCGTTGCTGTATGATCACCGCACCTACAGTTAGACCTCTAATCCCTGTAGCACCAAGTGAAGACCAACTGTGCTTAACTTTTCACGTGGTTTCTCTCGGATTGAGAGACAGAACAGACAGAACCGTTGAACATTTCCTGTGAGATCTGTGAGTTGTCAGGGTTCAGGGCAGTGGTTCACAGCAGTGACTCTCAAAGCAGAAAGGGGTAGGGTAGGGTAGGGTGGAGATGGTGGCCTGGGAAGACACCTTCTGAAAAAGCACATTCAAAATGCCTGTTGATTTCATAATGCAAATTCTAGGAAGTTAAACTCAACAAAATAATTTTCAGGCAGTAGCAGAAAACCAACTCTAGCTTCGGCCTTGGGGGCCTGAGATACACTTGGTTGAGAAACACAGGTGTTGGAGGTAGAGGCAACCCAGCTCGAGGAGACCCTTGTTAAGAACATGCGCCAAAGAGAAGGACCATCTTTTGGGTCAGTGAGTGAATCCTAAGCATATCTTGTCATGGTCCCTTGGAACCCAAAGGGCCAATCCACAAGAAACCCAAGACATCCATCAGACCTGTTGTTTTGGGCAAGTTGGTCCATTTTTAAGGGAAGCTGTTGACTTCCCTTCCCCTTTTATTGAGGTTAACATATTTCAGAATTTTCAGTAAACAGTTGCTGTAACTGGGTACAGTCACCCCAGGTCCCTC
Source organism: Oryx dammah (assembly GCF_014754425.2). Taxonomy (NCBI): domain Eukaryota; kingdom Metazoa; phylum Chordata; class Mammalia; order Artiodactyla; family Bovidae; genus Oryx; species Oryx dammah. Next base: position 97,709,902 of record NW_024070213.1, read on the forward strand.
CTCCAGGAACTGCTGTCATCATCTGCAATGCCATCCTGTCCCCAAGGGGGATATCAGCCTGGGTCTGCTTTGCTGTAATTATTGCAGAGCTCCAATTTGCTTTAGCTGGGTCAACAGTTCCCCTCTCTCGTGCATATTTACCAGATCAGTGCATCCACCTATGCACTCTTGACCAATGAAGACCCGAGGTACCGTTCTGGCTCCGGTGAGCTGCTCCAAGTAATCTTGAATCTCACTGGTGTTACTGGCGGCTGTAATATCGACAAATTCCAAAAGCCCTTGTTTGAAGGGCAGTTGGCTGAGAAGCTCCTGAGTCTTTCTGCAGTAGGGGCAGGTGGGCTTGATGAACACGACCACCTTCCCAGGCTGGATCTTACTGTTGACGAATGCTTGAGCCATGCCGCCTCCCTCTGGGGGGTACACCTCCACTGTAGGTAGAGCTTTGGAGTAAAAGCTGCCAAAAATCTGTATTTAAAGATACTGCTTTCAGTGTAATTTACAATGATGAGAACTTGGAAATAATCAAGTTCTCCAACTAGAGAAAGCTAGTTAAATAAACTTAAATGATTTTATAGCTATTAAAAGAAGATACGTAAGTAGTGACTTGAAAATATGTATGTGTTTGGGTTAACAGGGGCAATATTCAGAACTCGTGATTATAATATAAAAGATCTATACATAAGATAAAGTTCCTTCATAGACACAATATTATATGATTTTGTTTGAGTGATGGTGCTATGCACTGTTTTTACTTACTATATTTCCCAGCTTTTTTAAACATGCAATTTGTCTTTAATGAGTAATGAAGAAAACATGTGTTGTTTGAAATATCTACATATGCAGGTGAGAAATACTTATTTTTAGTGGCAGAAGAATTTTTCTAAAAGTTCAATATTTAAAAATAATGTGTGCTGTGGGCTGTGTTTTTTTTATGGTATCCTCAGTCAAAAATAAGTAGAGGCCAACGAAACGACTTTTCCAACATTGTTTCTCTAGCATTAACTTTCACGGGGAAAATCTGACCATAATTTTCAGTTTTGGGTTGTGTTACAAGTGATCTTTGATCCTCTGAATTGCAAAGACTTTTCTGTATTTGGGTAAACTGTATATAGTATAAAATTTATCATTGAACCAGTTTTCAAGTGTATATAGTTCAGAGGCATTAAGTACACTCCTGTTGTGCAGATAGTTCACACAAGCTTTACACACCAGCTTTCCCTGACTCTGTGTGTGTGCACGCCCTCAGCTGTTCAGTCGCATCATTGACCATAATATGAGGTTAGTCCCAGTCCCGTTGAAAAGTTTTTCAATGCTCTACCTATCTCCCAACAACACAAGGGAAGACTCTACACGTGGACATCGCCAGATGGTCAACACCGAAATCAGATTGATTGTATTCTTTGCAGCCAAAGATGGAGAAGCTCTATACAGTCAACAAAAACAAGACTGGGAGCTGACTATGGCTCAGATCATGCACTCCTTATTGCCAAATTCAGACTGAAATTGAAGAAAGTAGGGGAAACCACTAGACCATTCAGGTATGACCTAAATCAAATCCCTTGTGATTATACAGTGGAGGTGAGAAATAGATTTAAAGGACTAGATCTGATAGAGTGCCTGATGAACAATGGATGGAGGTTCGTGACATTGTACAGGAGACAGGGATCAAGACCATCCCCAATATAAAGAAATGCAAAAGAGCAAAATGGCTGTCTGAGGAGGCCTTACGAATAGCTGTGAAGAGAAAAGAAGCGAAAAGCAAAGGAGAAAAGGAAAGATATAAGCATCGGAATGCAGAGTTCCAAAGAATAGCAAGAAGAGATAAGAAAACCTTCTTCAGTGATCAATGCAAAGAAATAGAGGGAAAGAACAGAATGGGAAAGACTAGAGATCTCTTCAAGAAAATTAGAGATACCAAGGGAACATTTCATGCAAGGATGGGCTCGATAAAGGACAGAAATGGTATGGACCTAACAGAAGCAGAAGATATTAAGAAGAGATGGCAAGAATACACAGGAGAACTGTACAAAAAAGATCTTCACGACCCGGATAATCATGATGGTGTGATCACTCACCTAGAGCCAGACATCCTGGAATGTGAAGTCAAGTGGGCCTTAGAAAGCATCACTACGAACAAAGCTAGTAGAGGTGATGGAATTCCAGTTGAGCTATTTCAGATCCTGAAAGATGATGCTGTGAAAGTGCTGCACTCAATATGCCAGCAAATTTGGAAAACTCAGCAGTGGCCACAGGACTGGAAAAGGTCAGTTTTCATTCCAATCCCAAAGGAAGGCAATGCCAAAGAATGCTCAAACTACCACACAATTGCACTCAGCTCACATGCTAGTAAAGTAATGCCCAAAATTCTCCAAGCCAGGCTTCAGCAATACGTGAACTGTGAACTTCTGATGTTCAAGCTGGTTTTAGAAAAGGCAGAGGAACCAGAGATCAAATTGCCAACATCTGCTGGATCATGGAAAAAGCAAGAGAGTTCCAGAAAAACATGTATTTCTCTTTATTGACTATGCCAAAGCCTTTGACTGTGTGGATCACAATAAACTGTGGAAAATTCTTCAAGAGATGGGACTACCTGACCACCTGACCTGCCTCTTGAGAAACCTATATGCAGGTCAGGAAGCAACAGTTAGAACTGGGCATGGAACAACCGACTGGTTCCAAATAGGAAAAGGAGTATGTCAAGACTGTACATTGTCACCCTGTTTATTTAACTTCTATGCCGAGTACATCATGAGAAACGCTGGGCTGGAAGAAACCCAAGCTGGAATCAAGATTGCTGGGGGAAATCTCAATAACCTCAGATATGCAGATGACACTACCCTAATGGCAGAAAGTGAAGAGGAACTAAAGAGCCTCTTGATGAAAGAGGAGAGTGAAAAATCTCAACATTCAGAAAACTGAGATCATGGTATCTAGTCCCATCACTTCATGGGAAATAGATGGGGAAACAGTGGAAACAGTGTCAGACTTTATTTTTTTGGGCTCCAAAATCACTGCAGATGGTTATTGCAGCCATGAAATGAAAAGATGCTTATTCCTTGGAAGGAAAGATATGACCAACTTAGACAACATATTCAAAAGCAGAGATGTTACTATGCCAGCAAAGGTCCATCTAGTCAAGGCTATGGTTTTTCCAGTGGTCATGTATGGATGTGAGAGTTGGACTGTGAAGACAGCTGAGCGCCAAAGAATTGATGCTTTTGAACTGTGGTGTTGGAGAAGACTCTTGAGAGTCCCTTGGACTGCAAGGAGATCCAACCAGCCCATTCTAAAGGAGGTCACTCCTGGGTGTTCATTGGAAGGACTGATGCTAAAGCTGAAACTCCACAACTTTGGCCACCTCATGTGAAGAGTTGACTCATTGGAAAAGACTCTGATGCTGGGAGGGATTGGGGGCAGGAGGAGAAGGGGATGACAGAGGATGAATGGCTGGAGATATCACCGACTTGATGGACATGAGTTTGAGTAAGCTCCGGGAGCTGGTGATGGACAGGGAGGCCTGGCGTGCTGCGATTCATGGGGTCGCAAAGAGTCGGACATGAATGAGCAACTGAACTGAACTGAATACTCAGTACTAGGGGCTTCCCGTGTGGCTCAGCTGGTAAAGAATCCACCTGCAATTCAGGAGACCTGGGTTTGATCCCTGGTTTAGGAAGATCCCCGGAGAAGGAAACGGCTACCCACTCTAGTATTGTGGCTTGGAGAATTCTATGGACTGTATAGTCCATGGGATCACAAAGAGTATTTGAAACAAGATAAAGAGTAGGGAGCAATGTTTGAAGCAAAGCGAACAGCATATGAGGAAACCCCTGGGGCAAGAACAGAAAGAAGAGGGGTGTGGTGCCAGGAAGTGTAAGGTGATGATGCAGAGACAGGAGGGCAGATGCTGTGGGCAGTTTCTCCCACGAAAAAATGTGAAACCACCAAAGAGTTTAAAAAAAAAAAAAAGATTTACAGATTGTTCTCGATTGTGGAGAATGAAACATCAGCAGGGCCTGTTAGGATCTGAAGAGGCAGGGTCTGGTGATGGTCTGGAATGTAACAGTGAGTGGAAGGCATAGGAATCGCGCTTGATTCCTAGATTTCTGGCTTGAGAAATCATTTACTGGGAAAAGGAACACTGGAGTTTGGGGAGGAAGATGAGTTCAGACTGGGACAAGTACAGAGTCAGAGTGCCTGCAGCATATCCAAGAGGAAGCGCTTGCTAGGCAGTTCTCCTTATGGGTGGAAATCCCAGGAGAGGAGTCTGGGCGTGTAAATGGTAAATGATCCAACAATAATTAGCGTGTTTCACAGTACACCTAAATCTTTTTGAATCTCTTTCATCTGCTTTTTCTCTCTCAGCAGTTATAGGAATGAGTTCTATCACTGCGATCAACGGAGGGTTTCTCTTCTAATGCTACCCAACACTTAAAAAAACATGAATGTTTTGCTTATTGCCTTGAACTCCGTCTTCAGTATGTAAACCCCAAATCCCATCAAAGCAAACTTGGAGGCTGCCAATTTTTTTTTTTTTTAATGAGTCTATGAAAGTTTTGTAAGAGTTGGACCCGACTTAGCAAGTAAACCACCACATGAAAGTTTTAGGCTTGAATGCAGTTCAGACTCTCTCATTATCCAGACAGAAAACAATGGCTCGGGTAGTTAGGAGCTTCATAAGGTTACATATCTGGGCAGCTTCAGAAATGGCCTTAAAATTCAGACTCTGTACTGACCGGGTAGTCTTATTTTCACTGCTTTTCCCTGTTTTCCCCTCCTATTGAATAGCTGCTGGCTTCAGAGTACCACTTGCTATTTGTTTCTTAAGGGACATGGAACAATGCCTGCTTTGGTCTCAGAGCCCTAAGGGCCAGAAATGTAAGTTTGGTTTTTGAGAATATATTTTCTTTCTATGTTTTCTTCCTTCTTTCCTTCTCGTCCACTATTTCCTTTCTATCCTCCCTTATTTTAAATTCTTTTTTTTTAAATCCCCTGTGCAGTTGGAGCCTTGGGTATGGCTGATACTGGATGCTTAGTAAATCTCCTTCCGCCTGTGAAGTCCAGGTTGGTCCTCAGGGACCATATCTAATACCTAAACATTGCTTATCTAACTCTCAAATTAAACTATTTCCTTCTCCTGCATGGAGGGCTGATAGTTGAGTCACAAGCTCTCATCTCAGAAGGCTTAGCCCTTCCTCCATGCAGCTAATTGTCTGGCAGGGGTGGGGATTGTGTGCCCTTGTGTTTTTCCCCCTCAGCTTTATTAAGATATAAGGTGTACAGTGTGGTGATTTGATACATGCATGTATATAGTGGTTTTTATAGAATATTTAGTCTAATGATAATTATCCAAATGAGAATTTTGATTTCTTATGAATGCACTTTAAAACTTCTCAGGGTTCACTAATCTGTTTGGCTCACTGTTGAAGAAGTAACTCAATCACTGTGCTTATGGACTACAATTTTGCATATAGTTTTAGGAACTCCATAGATTCAAAGTTAAAGAACTCCTGTTATATAACTTGGGCTACTCTCAAGGACATGTGAACCAGTTTTTCTAGCAAAAAGCTCGAGAATTTCCTCCTTTTCTCCAAAGTACATTTTAAGGGGTTGAATAAGAAGTAGTTAACTTCTCAAATGCCTTACAGACAGTTCACATCTGCTGATCCATTAGTCACCATTGACTAATGTTCATCTTGGTAACGTACTTGCTGAAAGTCTTAAAAGGTGGTTGGGTGGTACTGAATTAGAGAGTTAGAAATTTGTTAATGTCTTGGTAGAAATTTTATATCCTCTTAATATTCTTAAAATTAATAACCCTGTTAGGTATTATTTGAACCCTCACACACAAAAAAGGACTGTCATTTTGTGATCAAAGACAGGGCAAAGAGTAGCCTCTTTTATTGGTGCTAAACTATTTCTGATGTATCTAATTAAAAATGAAAGGGAGGAGAAGGCCAAATCGCCATTGTCACTTTCAACCCTTCCAAAGACAAAAAAAGCTTCCCAGGTGACACTAGTGGTAAGAATCTGCCTGCCAGTGCAGATGGTGCAAGAGATGCGGGTTCAGTCCTTAGGTTGGGAAGATGCCCTGGAGGAGGAAATGGCACCCCATTCTGGTACTCTTGCCTGGAAAATTCCATGGGCAGAGGAGCCTGGTGGGCTGTAGTCCACGGGGCTGCAAAGAATTGGACATGGCTGAGGGACAGCATACACACAAGAGACAAAAAGAAACTACAGAGAGTATATGCAGGGGTTGTAATACCGTGTCCAGAGCATGTTCCTGAGCCCCCAGAGCATGTTTCTAAGCCCCGCCTCAGCCCTGCCGGGCTGGAGATAGAAACATCCTCTCTGCACTGGCTCCTTTCATTCCAGCCAGCTCCTCCACTCCCCACTTCTCTGAAGTTCACATTGTCTTCATTTCATTTCTCCATCGCTGGGGAAATTTCTCCCAGGCTATAATTCCAGCTGCTCAGGATGAATTTTTGGCTAGTCAAGGTAACATTCTTTTCCTTATTCACAAGTTTCTTCTGGGGAGCTTCTAGTGACTAATGGGCACCTTTTTGTTAAAAAACTTTTTTCTTACCATTATCTAAAATTATATTATTTGGGTGCCTTTCCTCCCACCTAAAATGAAAGCCTCCTGAAAGCAGGGGTCTTATCGGTCTCATTCACCATGATATTCCTATAACCCAGGCCAGCGCCCAGTGCCTGGTTCCCACAGGTGCTCAGTAAATATTTGAATGAGTCAATGAATGGATGTCTGTCCCACAGACTCCTCAAGGACACTGATGGGGCATGGCAGCAGACACACAGATTTTAATTAAAAGATAGTCTGGTGGTCAGCCTGTCAAGCAGAACCCAGGCACTTAGCCTCCTAAGAGCATGGCTTTGTGGTTTGCTTCCACTTTAGAACTTTCTGTGGTTACAAAGAAGCCACACAGAACTTCCTGTGCTCTACTTTGGCCAGTAAGACAAACTTTCCTTTCTGCCAGAGTCTTCCACAGAGTGGCCAAGTGGTTTGGCTCTGGAGCCAGACTTCGAGTTCAAATCTTCCTGGCTGTGATGGGCAGTTCCTGTTCCTTTACGTGCCCTGGTTTATTCATCTGTCAATTGAGGGCAGCAGCAGCCCTTGTTCCGTAGGGTTATTTGGATAATTAAATGAGTTGTTCTAAGTAAAGTGTTGAGAACCATCCTAGCACATAGACGCTCAGTTAATATTGGCAGGGTAAACGAGGTTGGTGGTAGTGGTGGGCGTGGCAGTAGTTGTATTTGGCCAATAATGTCATAGAGTGGATTTGTACTTTGTACTTTGCTTTCACCTAATCCTTCCGTTTTATTACGTTTTTCATCATTGCTTTCTTAAAACGTAAGAACTGAGTCATCTCTTAGAAATAAAATTTAAAATGTTCATATTAAGTAATTCTTTTAAAAAGATAGCATATTAAGAAACACACTCTGATTTCTTGCATTAATTATTTATAATTTGATGCAAACGTTATTTTCATGGGGATACTGAATAGGTTTTTCTTCTCCAGAATCTGTACAAAATAAGTTTCATCTCTTTGGAGCATTTCTATAATACTGTCATTCACATTTGAATCTTCCTTACATATTTTCTAAAGGAAAAGATTAATACGTTATTATAAAATCAAGCTGAACTGCCCGGTGTGGAAGATATCTCCTTGTAAGTTTATTTCGTTGAATTTTTAAGGACTATTTCATGTAAAATTTAATTATGCCTCTCTGTCCTTTTTACAATATGGTGAATTCATAAATTCTAGATTGAAAGTTTCTGTTAGGAAGAATTATTTTTAGGCCAGCCTTAAGAACAGGAGTTGGGAGGGGGATGGTGAGAGAACAAAAAGAAAAGCTTTCAATTATAATCCACACCCTTACTTAGTTGATGACTTTTATAGTAATCTGGGCCAAGAGGGAAACTACTAATAAAATTGAAACATAATTGGTCTGTGACCTAAATCTGTCTTTTTTGGGTTTTGCTATTGCTGAAGTATTAATAGCAAAATGAGTATTCATAGTTTCCTAATAGTTTTCACTTTGTTTTTGATCTTCTGCTCTCCTGTCTCCATTCTAAAAAGGCACTTAAGGCAGAAAAGCAACCTTGGAAAGGGCCTTAAAGGGAGAGAGAGTATAAAAGCAGTAGACAAGATGTCTGAGAATTTTCTCATTTGTTTTTAATGAGGTGTGTGGATAGTAGGTGTGTCCATGAAGGAACTTCAGTTTTGTATAAATGAGTTGTCCTGTTTTCAGTCCACTGAAGCTCTCTGGCCTCCCCTCATCCAGGAAGTTACAGGCTTGGGGAATCTGTCCTCCTGTCGATGATAAAGAAAGTTAGTCACTCAGTTGTGTCCGACATTTTGTGACCCCATGGACACATTTTGTAGCCCACCAGGCTCCTCTGTACATGGAATTCTCCAGGCAAGAATACTGGAGTCAGTTGTTATTTCCTTCTCCAGGGGGTCTTCGCGACCCAGGGGTGGAACCCAGGTTTCTCACATTGCAGGCAGATTCTTCACTGACTGAGCCCCCAGGGAAGCCCCTATTGCTGTTAGCATTCAATTTTCATTCTTAAGATACCAGTTATTTTCCTACAAAGAGCGTCACTGCAGGGTTGGTAAGATGAGTAATACAGACTCTCTTGGGTCGTATGGATAACACCAGAAAATGACAGAAATAGAGAATACTTAAAAAAAAAAAAGCATAAGCTATTTGGCTTGGAAGCAGTGCAGACCTAGAACAGATACCATAAAAGTAAATTATTTGAATAAAAGGATACATTTGAATCAGTTCTAATGAGGTGGATGAAACTGGAGCCGATTATACAGAGTGAAGTAAGCCAGAAAGAAAAACACCAATACAGTATACTAACACATATATATGGAATTTAGAAAGATGGTAATGATAACCCTGTATGCGAGACAGCAAAAGAGACACAGATGTATAGAATGGACTTTTGGACTCTGAAGGAGAGGGAGAGGGTGGGATGATTTGGGAGAATGGCACTGAAACGTGTATACTATCATGTAAGAAATGAATCGCCAGTCTATGTTCAGTACAGGATACAGGATGCTTGGGGCTGGTGCACGGGGATGATCCAGAGAGATGATATGGGGTGGGAGATGGGAGGGGGGTTCAGGATTGGGAACTCATGTACACCCGTGGTGGATTCATGTCAGTGTATGGCAAAACCAATACAGTATTGTAAAGCAAAATAAAGTAAAAATAAAAATTAAAAAAAAAAAGAATAAAAGGTAAGAGAAACTTGGTTAGTCTATATAGTATATTGTGATCTTTTTTAATGGTTTATTAATGTCATTCATTGTGTTATTTTCAGCTGGAAAGATGTTGGTAGCAGAATATGATTCTGCTGCATGCTGTGGTATCATTTAATACATACAGCCTGACTTGTGAGTCATGGTAGAGTTGATTGTGATTGTCAGGAGCCTTCCACAAGAGTGATCTTTCTTATGCTCTCCAGGTTTTCACCTGATGGCAGACTAATCGTATCATGCAGTGAGGATAAAACTATTAAAATCTGGGATACCACAAGTAAGCAGTGTGTTAACAACTTCTCAGATTTTGTAGGGTAAGTCCATTTCTCTCTTTGCATTTATATGGGTTAGTTTGCTAGGAAGGCATTTAATTATTACAATTCAAATAAAGAAATTAGAAATTGAAATATTAGACCATCTTATTCCTTTCTCCCAGGTTTGCAAATTTTGTGGCTTTTAACCCTAATGGTACATGCATAGCTTCAGCAGGTTCTGACCATACTGTGAAAATCTGGGATATAAGAGTGAACAAGTTACTCCAGCATTATCAAGGTAACAACTTCCATAACAGAATTGAATTGTACAATGGGCTTCTCTTACACTGGCAGAGACTATTCATCTCAATGTGGCTTGGCCCTCTTACTGAATGTGATGGACTGACTAGAGAAAAGTTAGCCACCATCAGCAGCATGGTCCAAGGAGCTGAGATAGGTGCCAGCCTGCAGAGGGAGGTGGATGGACCTTAAAAATGATGCCAGAGCTGTAAAAAAAAAAAAAAAAAAGGAAAAAGAAAAGAAAAAAAGTTACTATAAGATTTTTAGATTTTGGTTATCTGCTTTGTATAAGAATCCAGGATAAAATTGACTCAGAAGGAGATACGTGAGCATAAATAGGCATTATAACTGGCAGAAAACATCCTACTGTGCCTGTCTATTGAAGTTAAAAGAGAAATGAATTGATTTCTTAATGTGTATTAGATTTACATTAAACCCAAATTTCCGTTCCTTAATAAACATAATGTAGCAGACACTGTGCTAAATTCTCACATCAGCCCTCAGAGGTATTACTATTACCTCCACTTTAAAGACAAGGAAGTTGAGGCCGAAGGAGCCTATGTCACTTGCTAAAATATTGCTCGGACTGACATAGGTCTTTCTGTTTACAAAGTATGTTTTTTACAAAGTACAGTGATTAACAAACTTTTGATTGCTGTGCTATACTGCCTCCTGTTGGAAGGATGGTGTCCAGAAATGAATTCTCAAACTAGCAAGGCTGCCCTTGTCCAAAGACATCTCCATACTCTTCGCCCCTTGTCCCAAGCAACTAATTGGTTATTAACTTTAGTTTAAGGCTAGGATGTATACCTTATGTGAACTGGTGGTAGACAATGGTTGTTTATATTGGTAATATATCTGAAGATTTTATAGTTTAGTAGTTAATAAGATCATCTTTCCATGACAGAGTTTCATTTGTAAAGTTTTTCTGTCTCATGAACTGGAAGCTTAAGCTGTTTGATGCCACACTACTTATTTGTTTTAGTGAGCTATGTAGAGTTTTGGTGCTATTGAGACATTACCTCTACTTGATTCTTGCTTTCAACCTAATGTTGCTAGTAGGGTGAAGGGGCATCTTTAGAATTAAGAACTATTCTCTGAACTTTTTGCTTTTATTTTCTACAAATCAGTTCACAGCGGTGGAGTGAATTGTGTGTCGTTCCATCCTTCGGGTAACTATCTCATCACTGCTTCTTCAGATGGTACGCTGAAGATCCTGGACCTCTTAGAAGGAAGGCTTATATATACACTTCAAGGACATACGGTGTGAACCCCAAGATATTTGCTTTAGTATATGGCACTAACTAAAATATAAACTTTATATATGTAAAAAATTTATTACATTTTTCCAAGTGTACTACACATTGCTGCTATTACAGTTTTTTTTCTTTTGCTTGCAAGGCTGTGTTTTCATCCTCTGAAAGCAACTCTTCGAAATATTATTTATTGTAGTTCTTGTCAAAATCAACGTGTATCTTTCAGTGGCCGGTGACGTAACCCTCCACTGCTGTCTTCCTCAGCATGCAGTGTGGATCTGACTGGTTAAGTGGTGACAGATCTGTGTTTTTCTGACTTCTGCTCTTTCCGCTCACGTGCCAGCTCTGATCCTCTCAGCCTCCACACCCTTTCACTCTCGCTTTCCATTGAACTGATGGGTGAGTTTAGAAGGAGAAATTTGACAAGTCGAGCCTAATGCCTTCAGCTTCTAGGAGCCTGTGCTCATGGTTTTCCTCCAGTATTTCTTGTGGGGAGGCCAGCCCTTGTCCATTCTTGCCTGTGACAGGGTACTCAAGTCTGACTCACTTTGGATTTCAGTTCTGGAAAGCCTGTTTGCCCACAGATGAAGCCATATTCTCTTTACAAGCCCTCATCAGTGAGAAAGATAGTATTTCTTTGTCTTATTTTTTAATTAGTTTAGGAACCCAGTGGGGAAGTGGGGTGCTATTTATTGAGGCTGTTCACTCACACACACATACACATACGGATGTATAATATACCAAAGAAAAACTTTTTCAAGTGTAAAAACTGTTCTTCCTTTCTGGGTAAATGTTCAAACTTCTCTAAATTTTTTAGAATACATCCCCCTCCTTTTTTTTTTTTTTTTTTAAAGTAAGATATACTAGGTACTTCCTTTTAACCAAGTACAAGCTATTTATATCCAGAAATAGAATGGGCTTTGTGGTCTAGGGGAGAACTTTTCTTTTTCTGCCTTCATGTATCCTGCCGGACTTCCTGCTTGCTTTATCATTTGTTTTACAGCTGTGTTAGAGGGAAGCAGAAATAGACAATTAACCAGCTCAGATACATGTTTACGCATGGAATTGGGCTGGATTAACAACCAATAAAAGTGGCCATGAATTAAAATATCCATGGAAGAAGGACTGAGTACTGGAAAAAAAGTAAATAAAATAATTTAGGAGAAAAGCACTATTACACGAAGATGGAATTTTTCACAGTCTGGAGGTGGAGGTGTTTATGAGTGTTAATAACCTGAGACTGTGGGCTGGTCTGTGTGAAAGATATGAGAGGCTTTTCCCCATAGATTTTCTTATATAGATTCAGTTAATTTCATTCGCTCAGTTGTGTCTGGCTCTTTGTGACCCCATGGACCGCAACATCCCAGGTTTCCTTGTCCATCACCAACTCCCAGAGCTTACTCAAACTCATGTCCATTGAGTCGGTGATGCCATCCAACCATCTCATCCTCTGTCATCCCCTTTTCCTCCTGCCCTAAATCTTTCCCAGCATCAGGGTCTTTTCAAATGAGTCAGTTCTTTGCATCAGGTGGCCAAATTATTGGAGTTTCAGCTTCAGCATCAGTCCTCCCAGTGAATATTCAGGACTGATCTCCTTCAGAATGGACTGGTTGGATCTCCTTGCAGTCCAGAGGACTCTCAAGAGTCTTTTCCAACACCACAGTTCAAAAGCATCAATTCTTCGGTGCTGAGCTTTCTTATAGTCCAACTCTCACATCCATACATGACCACTGGAAAAACCATAGCCTCGACTAGATGGACCTTTGTTGGTAAAGTAATTTCTGTTCTTTTTAATATGCTGTCTAGGTTGGTCAGAGCTTTTCTTCCAAAGAGCAAGCATATTTTAATTTCATGGCTGCAGTCACATCCACAGTGATTTTGGAGCCCAAGAAAATAAAGCCTCTCACTGTTTCCATTGTATAGATTACCGACTTATTAAACAGTATACTAGCATTTTTAAGCTGAGAAATGAGTCCTCTTGACTAAAAACTGACCCAGAGGTCATGCTGTGACTGTGCTGAGAGTCGTCCAGCGCTGCTGCCATTGCTCACCACGCTCACTTTCCTGTTACCTCCCACCCTGATAGCTGCAGGGACTTCCCAAGTGGCTCCCAACTGTTGGTTCAAACTCCAGCTCATCATTCTTGCAGTCGTGGTATCAGTTGTCATCAGTCACAGCTCTTCTCCTATCTGTGTCCTGCTCTCAGAACTCTTAAGTGGCTCACTGTTGCCCACGTGAAGAGCTCGGGGAAGCATGTTGGGGTTCAGGAAATGACTTCTTTTCATACAGCCTCACTCCCATCATTCAGCCTCTGCTAGTGATTTGTTGAATAAGATTTCAAAGCCAGAAAATCTTAACAGAAGAAATTCTTACTCACTGACCTATGCACGAACTTCTTTAAAGGGAAGAAAAGTGTATTTTCTAATTTTTATTAGTATCTCTTTTTTCAGTTACTATTGTTTATAGATGTCTTCAGATAATTGAGTTGATGCTTTGATTCTCTTTGCCTGCCTGGTTACTAGCAGCTGAATATGTCCTCAGACTTATTGCATAAATAGTCTGCACAAATTAGGATGAAAAAATAATACTCACAGCCTTCTTGGCCACCGAAACACGTCATCAAATGCTTTTTTTCCTTTTATCTCCCTTTATTTCTTAGGGGCCTGTCTTCACTGTTTCATTTTCAAAAGGTGGAGAGCTGTTTACGTCAGGAGGTGCAGATGCACAGGTTTGTAAAGCTCTCTGCTCCCTCTTTGATTTGATTAGGGGAAATGGAATCTGAGGCTTCAGCTGAGGTTTTTACAACCCGCTAGTTTGTCTATGTTCAGATGATTATGAATGAGTTTATGTTTTAGTTAGTGCCAGGGAATCTGCTATCTCAGAACTGAAATGGTACCAGTTCTGATCATTTTTGGAACTCAAATAGCAGTTATTTTCTTTTGCTCATCTTTATACTTATACATAAAACTAACACTGAGTGCCTAATATTGGTGTGGGCCTTTTCACTTGAATTGTTGCCTAATCTATTGTCTGTGTGTTTTATTTTTCAAATGTTGATTAAACTTCTTGAGTATGATACATTTAAATTGTAACACATCTGTATTTATTTGAAATGACAAAAAGTCATTCAGAGCCACATTTATTGAATAAAGTGGACATAAAATTCAGAATACAAAATCTCTCCCTATTACCCTTTTAAAAGGTATTGAGATATAATGTTGTGGGAAAATATATCTAGCCTTCCTAACTATTTTGAGAGCCTATTCTATATGTTCATTTTTTAAAAATTTTCTTCTACTACTTTTACTTGCAAATCAATAACTGCCAACTTGATTAATTTTTATAGGTCTTATTATGGAGGACTAACTTTGATGAACTGAATTATAAAGATGTTAGTAAAAGAAACCTCAAAAGACTGCACTTTGATTCACCACCACATCTTCTCGATATCTACCCAAGGACACCACATCCCCATGAGGAAAGAACTGAAACTGTTGAAGTGAGTACTTCACAAGTGCTTTCCCTGCCATCTGTAAGTGTACACTTTGGGACTGTTGGCGACCTATATGCTTGGAGTTATACTTAATTATATAAAGCCTAGTCCTCCTTTAAAACAACAACATTTTGGCAAAACCAATACAGAATTGTAAAGTAAAATAAAAAATAAATTAACCTAAAAAAATAAAATAAAATGAAATAAAAAAGAAACAATTATACTCACTAATAAAACTATAAATTGAGTAGTATATAAAGTACTAAAGTCTCATATTTGCAGCTTGAAGATTTAGAAATAAAACTTAAAACCTGTGATGATAATAATAATGGGAAAGGAAGAATCAAATCTAAGGCCTCTGACTGTAAAGTCTGAGCTAATTTGTGTTCTAGACGTGTTTAGGAAACTCATGTGATAGCTCCCATGAGAACAGCTGAAAGGCAAGAATTTTTAGGGCAATTATTGAAACGGGTATCTTGAAGCAAGTCTTATGAACATTAAAAAGAGGTTTAAGCATTACACCTAGTAATTGGGACCATTTTACTGTTTGCCAACATGTATTTTCAAACATATAATTGCCTATTTAGCCGTAAATTTGTCTTTGCTGGATACTTAGCTGGTATTAGTCTGTTTCTTTCCATTTTGCATGATTCTTCTTAAGTTCTTTTTTCTCTCAGCAAGAGCTAAAATCAGGAATCACTATTGTCTGTTCATCTGAATTTTTTCCCCCAATCATTGGCGGAATCTTTCTTTGTTTTTACAGTAGATGTTTTGAATTTTTAAGATATGATTCCTGAGAGGCAGTTCCCAGCCACTTCATGCTTGTTATTCATGCTGTGGTCTGACTCCTCTCCATGGTTCCTGGGCCCCTCACCCGCTGTCAGTCCTTTAATTTTGGTTTCGTCCGTCTTGGTCTTCTCTCTTAGCTCAGCTGTTTCTGTTACTCTCAGGGGTTTTGTTGTGTGTGTGTGTGTGTGTGTGTGTGTGTGTATACACTCATGTATAAGTTTTCAGAAAAAAATGATATCTTTGGACAGTTTTCTAGATTTTGTTTAATCTGGTCACATCTTTGGGATTTCTTTCCTTGTTTTTCCATGGTAGTGTTTATTTTCAGTTCTTTGCTACAATTTTTGTCCTTTTCAACTTTTCAATTTTTGTTCTTTTCAACCATTTTTCCAGACCTTCTAAATAAAGTATTTACCATTGTGCTTTACTTCATCTTTGTGCCATTTATTGTATTATCATTTCCTCACTTTTTTAAAAAACAATTATTTCAACATTTATTGTAAAATGTAATAATAGGATAATGTGTTGAAAATAAGAACATTCCATTCAGTTCAGTCGCTTAGTTGTGTCCGACTCTTTGCGACCCCATGGACTGCAGCACACTAGGCTTCCCTGTCCATCACCAACTCCCAGAGTTTACTCAAACTCATGTCCATTGAATCAATGATGCCACCCAACTATCTCATCCTCTGTTGTCCCCTTCTCCTCCTGCCTTCAGTCTTTTCCAGCATCAGGGTCTTTACCAGTGAGTAAGTTCTTCACATCAGGTGGCCAAAGGATTGAAGTTTCAGCTTCAGTATCAGTCCTTCCAATGAATATTCAGGACTCATTTCCTTTAGGATGGACTGCTTGGATCTCTGTGCAGTCCAAGAGACTCTCAAGAGTCTCCTCCCACACCATAGTTCAAAAGCATCAATTCTTTGGCACTCAGCTTTCTTTATATTCCAACTCTTACATCCATCCATGACTACTAGAAAAACCATGGCTTTGACTAGACGGATGTTTGTTGGCAAAGTAATGTCTCTGCTTTTTAATATGCTGTCTAGGATGATCATAACTTTTCTTCCAAGAAGCAAGTGTCTTTTAATTTCATGGCTCCAGTCAGCATCTGCAGTGATTTCGGAGACCCCCAAAATGAAGTCTGTCACTGTTTCCATTGTTTCCCCATCTATTTGCCATGAGGTGATGGGACCAGATGCCATGATCTTAGTTTACTGAATGTTGAGTTTTAAGCCAACTTTTTCACTCTCCTCTTTCACTTTCATCAAGAGGCTGTTTAGTTCTTTTTCGCTTTCTGCCATAAGTGTGGTGTCATCTGCATATCTGAGGTTATTGATATTTCTGCTGACAATCTTGATTCCAGCTTGTGCTTCATCCTGTCCAGCATTTCTTACGATGTACTCTTCTTATAAATTAAACAAGCAGGGTGACAATATACAGCCTTGACATACATACTCCTTTCCCAGTTTGGAACCAGTCAGTTCCATGTCCAGTTCTAACTGTTGCTTCTTAACCTGTATACAGATTTCTCAGGAGGCAGGTCAGAACATTAAGTGAATGTTATCATTTCCTCACTTGCTTTTTTTTTATTATATATTCCTGGACTCTACAAATATTTATTAAGTTCATACTATGTGTAAATACATGGTGGTATATGTTTTAGATCTTCAAAATGGATTGTAAGAAATTCCATTTTCACCAGTATGATTAAATGGATACCTCCCACTAAAAACAACTACGCATGCTTGATAAACTGAAGTCATCTATGTATTTCTATGAGGATGGCTCATGGAATTTATTTCTATGCAATAGATTGTATTCCATTGAAATCATTATTCATTTTAAAAATAAATTTTATACATTTTTAATTGGAGGATAATTGCTTTACAATATTGTGTTGGTTTCTGCTATACCACAATGTGAATCAGCCTCCCTCCTACTTCCCTCATCCCTCCCCTCTGGGTTGTCACAGAGCACCAAGCTGAACTTCCCACTGGCTATTTTGCACATATTTTGCACATATAGCTATTTTGCTATATTTGGTACTAAATATATGTCAATGCTACACTTATCTATGCACCTCCTCTTCTCCTTCCCCACCTGTACCCACCAGTCTGTTCTCTATGTCAGCATCTCTCTTTTTTCCCTGAAAATAAGTTCATCAGTACCATTTTTCTAGATTCCATTTATGTATGTTAATATACGATATTTGTTTTTCCTCTTTCTGAGTGACTTTACTCTGTACAACAGGCTCTAGGTTCATCCACCTCGCTCAATTCATTCCTTTTGTGGCTGACTAATATTCCATTGTTTATATGTACCACAGCTTCTTTATAGATTCATCTGTTGATGGACATCTAGCTTGCTTCCGTGTCCTGGCTATTGTAAATAGTGCTGCCATGAACATTGGGGTACATGTGTCTTTTTGAATTATGGTTTTCTCAGAGTATATGCCCAGTAGTAGAGTTGCTGGGTCATACAGTAGTATTATTCCTAGATTTTTAAGGAATCTTCATACTGCTCTCCATAGTGGCTGTATAAATTTACATACCCATCAACATTGCAGGAGGGTTCCCTTTTCTCCACATCCTCTCTCGCATTTACCGTTTGTAGATTTTTGATGATGCCCATTATGACCGTCGTGAGGTGATGCCTCATGGGAGTCTTGATTTGCATTTCTCTAATAATGGGCGGTGTTGAGCATCTTTTCATGTGTTTGCTGGCCATCTTTGGAGAAATGGCTTCTTTGGAGAAATGTCTGTTTAGGTGTTCCACCCGTTTTTTGACTGGGTTGTTTTTCTGATATTGAGCTGCTATAACTGTTATTTTGGAGATTAATCTTTTGTCAGTTGCTTTGTTTGCAGTTATTTTCTCCTCTTCTGAGGGGTTGTCTTTTCAGGATTGTTTCCTTAATTTCTCTTTCTGACTTTTTGTTGTTCATGTATAGGAATGCAAGGGATTTTTCTATGTATTAATTTTGTATCCTGGGACTTTACTAAATTCATTGATTAGCTCTAGTAATTTTCTGGTGGCATCTTAGAGTGTTCTGTGTATAGTATCGTGTCATTTGCAAACACTGGGAATTCTACTTCTTTTCCAGTCTGGATTCCTTTTATTTCTTTTTTTCCTGTGATTGCCACGGCTAGGACTTTTAAAACAATACTAAATAATAGTGGCAAGAGTGGGCATCCTTGTCTTGTTCTTGATCTTAGAAGAAATGCTTTCACGTTTTCACCATTAAGAATGTTTGCTCTGGGTTTGTCATATATGGCCTTTATTATGTTGAGGTAGGTTCCTTCTATGCCTACTTTCTGGAGAGTTTTTATCATAAATGGGTATTGAATCTTGTTGAGAACTTTTCCTACATCTATTGAGAGGATCATATTGTTTTTATATTTCAATTTGTTAATATGGTGTATCACATTGATTGATTTGTGTATGTTAAAGAATGCTTGCATCCCTGGGATAAACCTTACTTGATCATGGTGTATGATCCTTTTAACATGTTACTGGATTCTGCTTGCTAGTATTTTGTTGAGGATAGTTGTTCATCAGAGATATTGGCCCATAATTTTCTTTTTGTGTGATATCTTCGGTATTGATATCAGGGTGATGATGGCTTCTTAGAATGAGTTTGGGAGTTTTCCTCCCTCCACAGTTTTTTGGAAAAGTTTGAGAAGGATAGGTTTAGCACTTCTCTAATACTTGACGGAATTTGCCTGTGAAGACATTTGGCCCTAGGCTTCTGTTTGTTGGAAGATTTTTTTATCACAGTTTCGATTTCAGTGCTTGTGATTGGTCTGTTCATATTTTCTGCTTCTTCCTGGCTGAGTCTTGGAAGGTCTTACTTCTCTAAGAATTTGTCCGTTTCTTCCAGGTGGCCCATTTTATTGGCATAGAGTAGTCTCTTGTCTGTCATGACCTTTGTATTTCTGGTTGTCTGTTGTAAATTCTCCGTTTTCGTTTCTAATTTTATTAAGCCATCTTTTTTTCTTGATGAGTCTGGTTAAAGATTTTTCCATTTATTTTTTATGTAAAGTTTATCTTTTCAAAGGACGAACTTTTAGTTTTCTTATCTTTGCATTTGTTTTATTTGTCTCTATTTCATTTATTTCTGCTCGGATCTTTGTGTTTCTGTCCTTCTACTAACTTTGGAGTTTTTGTTCTTCTTTTTCTAGTTGCTTTAGGTGTAAGGTTAGGTTGGTTGTTTGATATTTTTCTTGATTTTTGAGGTAGGTTTGTATTGCTATGACCTTCCCTCTTTTTAGTACTGTTTTTACTGCATCCCATGGTTTTGAGTTGTTGTGTTTTCATTGTCATTTGTTTCTAGGTATTTTTTAGTTTCCTTTTTGATTTCTTCACTGATTGGCTACTTAAAAACTTACTGTTTAGCCTCCATGTGTTTTTTACAGTTCTTTTTTTTCCTGTAATGGGTATCTAATCCTACTTCATTGTGGTCAGAAAAAAGTGCAATTTTCTTAAATCTACCAAGGCTTAATTTGTGACCCAAGATGTGATTTATTCTGGAGAATGTTCCATGTGCACTTGAAAAAAAGTGTATTCTACAGTTTGGGGATGGAATGTCCTCTAGATATCAATTAGGTCTGTCTGGTCCAATGTGTCATTTAAGACTTGTTTCCTTATTAATTTTCTTTCTGGATGATATGTCCATTGGTGTGAGTGAGGTGTTTAAGTCTCACACTATTACTGTGTTACTGTTTCCACTATTATAGTTATCATTTGCCTTGTGTACTGAGATGCTCCTGTGTTGGGAGCATATATATCTATAATTGTTATATTTCCTTCTTGGATTGATCCCTTGATCATTATGTAGTGTCCTTCCTTGTCTCTTGTAATGGTCTTTATTTTAAAGTCTATTTTATCTGATATGAGAATTGCTATACCCGCTTTATTTTGATTTCCATTTGCATGGAATATCTTTTTCCAGACCCTCACTTTCAGTCTGTATGTGTCCCTAGGTCTGAAGTGGGTCTCTTGTAGACAGCATGTATAGGGGTCTTATTTTTGTATCCATTCAGCCAATTTGTGTCTTTTGGTTGGATTGTTTAATCCATTTACATTTAAGGTAATTATTGACATGTATGATCCTACTGTTGTTGTTGTTTAGTCACTAAGTTGTGTCCAATTCATTTGTGACCTCATGGACTCCAGCCCACCGGGCTCCCATCCTTGGGATTTCCCAGGTAAGAATACTGGAGTGGATTGCTGCCGGGGTCCTGCCCCGGTGGCTCCAGGGAATTCGAAGGGGAGATGGAGTAGAGGAGGAAAAACTTATTTATTTAGAAATATAAGAGAAATTACGAAGAAATAGTATAGTAGGAAAATTTAGTGGAGAAAAGATGCTGAATAACTTGGTTTACGGGGAAAGCCAATAAAATCTCAGGACAAGAGATTGGGCCACCGGCACCCATTTGAATATCGGAGAGTGCCCTGCCTTGGGCACTCTCTCTCACGGATCTTAGAAGCCAGGGCAAGTAAGTAGACATGGCGAGCCTCCACGCCCCAGATGGGAATTCAGCCTAAAAATAGAATAAAGAGAAGACACGGGGGAAACCAGTCCAGCGACTGGCCCATCCCCTATTGTCCAGAAAGGCCTTTTATACCTTTTTTTGTACATAGACATCAGTGGATAATATAAAATTATGCAGCATCAGCAGCCCTGACTCTTACCAAAACCAGGCTTTCTTTCTGCATACCTAATTGTATACACAAGTCTTAGGTGATTTATATCATCTTCTGGCCAGAGGGCCAATTAACATTTTATGGCCCTTTTCTGATAAGGGTTTGTCAACCAGAAGACTTATTTGTCTTGTTCTTCCCAAAGCCACTCTCAGAAAGCACTAAATAAAGTTACATTCTTACATAGCAAAGGCACAACAATTTACAACAAGTAAAAGGAGTACAGTGATTTATAACAAAAGAAAAGTAATTAACTCAAAAGTCTAGTGTTGCTAACACCAAAACTACTATATTCCTTTTTCTATATCCCAATTACATTGATTAATATCCTTCAGGGGTTAAAAGATAAAGAATATGGAGGCCTGGCAACAGTCATTGACTCAACAGTGAAAACCTATCACCAATATGATTTTTAGCTCTTTAGAAAAGGCTCTGTATCTTTAAGATGCTTTAAGCTTTGTGCCTCTTGCGGTTGGGGGGCTGTAAACAATTCACAAGTTGTAAAAAGTCCAGGGGAACCTGTTAGGCAAGTTAGAGAGCCATCAGAGGGGGTTTGACCTGAAACATTCCTTTCAAATGCAGAAGACTGAAGCCCTAAGTTAACTTTTTCCAGCGAGTGTCAGAAGAGTGGAAAAGCACAGTACAATAAGGCAGGCAAAGTCTGGTGTTTGAGGGGTAGATGTTCAGGAAAACCAAGGGGGAACCCCCGAAGCCAGATCACGCCTTTGCGTTTTGTCGGGCTTCCTTCCTCATGACCTTTGCCATGGGTGGGATTCCTCACACTGGCTCCCGGCAGATTGCCATAGCCTCCTCCAGCGGATCACCCGACCCAGGGATCAAACCTGCATCTCATGCATTGACAAGACAAATTCTTTACCACTGAGCCACCAAGTCCATGATCCTATTACCATTCATTGTTTGGAGTTTGTTTTTGTAGATCTTTTCTTTCTCTTGTGTTTCCTGTCTAGAGAAGTTCCTTTAGCATTTGTTATAGAGCTGGTTTGGTGGTGCTGAATTCTTTTAAGTTTCAGTCCAGTTCAGTTCAGTCGCTCAGTCGTGTCTGACTCTTTGCAACCCCATGAATCACAGCACGCCAGGCCTCCCTGTCCATCACCATCTCCCGGAGTTCACTCAGACTCACATCCATCAAGTCAGTGATGGCATCCAGCCATCTCATCCTCAGTTGTCCCCTTCTCCTGCCCCCAATCCCTCCCAGCATCAGAGTCTTTTCCAATGAGTCAACTCTTCATTTGAGGTGGCCAAAGTACTGGAGTTTCAGCTTTAGCATCATTCCTTCCAAAGAAATCCCAGGGTTGATTTCCTTCAGAATGGACTGGTTGGCTCTCCTTGCAGTCCAAAGGACTTCAAGAGTCTTCTCCAACACCATGGTTCAAAAGCATCAATTCTTCGGCGCTCAGCTGTCTTCACAGTCCAGCTCTCACATCCACACATGACTCGTCGAAAAACCATAGCCTTGACTAGACAGACCTTTTTTGGCAAAGTAATGTCTCTGCTTTTCAATGTATTGTCTAGGTTGGCCATAACTTTTCTTCCAAGGAGCAAGCGTCTTTTAATTTCATGGCTGCAGTCACCATCTGCAGTGATTTTGGAGCCCAAAAAGATAAAGTCTGACACTGTTTCCACTGTTTCCCCATCTATTTCCCATGAAGTGATGGGACCAGATGCCATGATCTTAGTTTTCTGAATGTTGAGCTTTAAGCCAACTTTTTCACTCTCCTTTTTCACTTTCATCAAGAGGCTTTTTAGTTCCTCTTCACTTTCTGCCATAAGGGTGGTGTCGTCTGCATATCTGAGGTTACTGATATTTCTCCCGGCAATCTTGATTCCAGCTTGTGCTTCTTCCAGCCCAGCGTTTCTCATGATGTACTCTGCATAGATGTTAAATAAGCATGGGACAATATACAGCCTTGACGTACTCCTTTTCCTATTTGGAACCAGTCTGTTGTTCCATGTCGAGTTCTAACTGTTGCTTCCTGACCTGCATATAGGTTTTTCAAGAGGCAGGTCAGGTGGTCTGGTATTCCCATCTCTTGAAGAATTTTCCACAGTTTATTGTTATCCACACAGTCAAAGGCTTTGGCATAGTCAATAAAGCAGAAATAGATGTTTTTCTGGAACTCTCTTGCTTTTTCGATGATCCAGATGTTGGCAATTTGATCTCTGGTTCCTTTTAAGTTTGCTTATCTGTGAAGATTTGATTTTCCATTGAATCTGAATTCGATCCTTGTTGAGAAGAGTAATCTTAGGTATAGGGCTTTTCTCCTTTTATCACTTTAAGTATATCCTGCCACTCCTTTCTGGCCTGCAGAGTTTCTGCTGGATGTTCACCTGTTAATAACTTTATGGGGATTCCCTTGTATGTTATTTGTTGCTTTTTTCCTGCTACTTTTAACATTTTTCTTTGTGGTTAACTTTTGTTAGTTTGATGCATATGTCTTGTCACATTTCTCCTTGGGTTTATCCTGTATGGGATTCTGCATTTCTTGGACTTGATTATTTCTTTTCCTCTCAGGGAAATTTTCACTTATAATCGCTTCAAAAATTTTCTCAGACCCTTTTTCTTTTCTTCAACTAGGCCCCCTATAATTCAAATGTTGGTGAGTTTAATATTGTCCTAGAGGTCTCTTGAGACTATTCTCAATTCTTTTCATTCTTTTTTCTTTATTCTGCTCTTCAATAGTTACTTCTACCATTTTATCTTCCAGCTCACTTACTTATCTGTTCTTCTGCCTCAGTTATTCTATTAATAATTTCTTCTAGAGTATTTTTGGGCTTCCCAGCTGGCATTAGTGGTGAAGAACCTGCTTGCCAATGCAGGAGACAAAAGAGATGTGAGTTCAATCCCTGGGTTGGGAAGATCCCTTGGAGGAGGGCATGGCAACCCACTCCAGTATTCTTGCCTGAAAAATCCCATTGACAGAGGAGCCTGGTGGGCTATAATCCATAGGGTTGCAAAGAGTCAGACATGACTGAAGCGACTTAACATACACAGTATTTTTAATTTCAGTAATTGTGTTGTTCATCACTATTTATTTCTTATTTCTTCTAGGTCCTTGCTAAATGTGTTAAGAGAATCTTGCATTTTCTCCATTCCA
Organism: Oryx dammah; assembly: GCF_014754425.2. NCBI lineage: Eukaryota > Metazoa > Chordata > Mammalia > Artiodactyla > Bovidae > Oryx > Oryx dammah. The sequence continues at coordinate 97,734,097 of NW_024070213.1, forward strand.
CTTTTGAGATTTTGGGGTCATGCTTACTATCATTACTCTGAATTCTTTTTCAGGTAGTTTGCTTATTTCCTCTCTGTTTTTGCAACTCCATTGTCTTTAGGTCTTGTGGGTTTTTACCTTGTTCCTTCGACTGTGCAGTGTTTCTCTGTCTTTTCACTTTGTGTCATTGTGTTGGAGGTCTCCTATCCTCAGGCTATAGGGTCATAGCTCTTGCTTCCAGTCTCTGCCCCTGGTGGGTGAGGCTGGTCCAGTGGCTTGTGTAAGCTTTGTGTTGGGAAGGGCTTGTGCCTGCATTCTGGTCAGTGGAAGTGAGTTTTTTCCTGTTGGTGGGCAGGGCTGTATAAGGTGGTATCTTTTGGGGTATGTTTGGGCAGCCTGCCTGCTGCTGGTTGGGATTGTGTTCCTGTCTTGCTTATTCTTTGGGTGAGGCACCCAGCACTGGGTGCTGTTGACAGTTGAGTGGTGCTGGGTCTTGGATTTGGATGGAGGCTTTTTTGGGAGTTCTCACTGATAATACTGGTTGGAGTCAGGAGTAGTCTTGTGGTCCCGTGTCCTGGACTCAACACTCCCACCCAGAGGCTAAGGCCCATCTTCTGGTTAGTGAACCAAGACCCCATAAGCCATTGGTCATGGCAGTAAAGGGGATTAAAAAAAACAAAAAACAAAAAATGAACTCCAGACAAATGGTAAAAGCAAAATTAGATAAGCAGAGACAAAAACAAAAGAACACATATACACACACATGAAACTAAAACAGAAAGCAGATTACAAGAGAGCAACCTGACGCACAAAAGAAAGCAAAAGTGAAATCCACCAATTAAAACCAAAACTAAAGCACAAAACAGCAGAACCAAAGCAGAGTGCCAGCTGAGGAACAAAACAAAGGGAAAAAGACAAAAATGATAAAAGAAAAAAAATTCAGAAAAGCAAATGTGAAATAGAAGTATATTTTAAAAATACCTGTACATATTAAAACAACATCAACAAAAAGAGCCAAACAAACCCCAAAAAGAAAACAGAAAACAACACAAAGTTTTAAAAAGACAGTGTAGCAGAAAGCCAAAGTAGAAGTAGAAATATACAAAAGAAGTAAAAAGTATGATTAAAAAAAAGTCCCAAAAGCCTGAATATAAATAATAATAATAAAAACAACAACCACAACATCCGAGAGAAAGGAAGGGAAAAAACCCCTAAAAACCCAGAACCAACAGCAGGAGCCTCTCCCCTGCTTCAGCCCCCCACCCCCAGATGCAGGTCTGGTCCTGTGTGCTCTCCTCCTCCTCCTCTCTTTCATCCTAGCCAGTCATGCACAGATCTGTGTAGTCCTTCCCTGTGGCCAAGGACTCCTGCTAGTATTCAGCCAGTGTTCTGTGAGAACTGTTGTATCTCTAGATGTACTCCTGATCCATCTGTGGAGAGAGAGGCACTCCACGCCCATCTACTTTCCCCCCGTCTTTGTTCTCCCGCTTTTATTTCTTTGATAGAAAGAATATATTGTAATCTCTGGTTTATCACATTTTGCTTCAGTCTCTACAATTATAGATGGATTTGTGGATCCCCTGTGATCAAATGCATTCACATCAAGTATATGTGAAACCTATTTTCCCTTGAGTTTCCTTGTTTTACCCACGCTGATCTTATGGACTCTTGGTGTTTTTCATTCTAGTGTTTCTGTAGCTTGACTGGGCCTGATCAGCAGCATTGCTGCTGTCCTCTTGTCCATTCAGCCACCTGCCTTTCTAGAGCGGTAGGTGACAGAGCTGCAGGCAGAGCCCAGGTCTCCTTACTCTTAATCTAGTGATACTTCCATGATATCACACTGCCTCGGCTCTGGGGACTCAAGCCATTTTCTTTGTGATTTACTCTCAGCCCGTAGCCCACTTAAGAGTGCTCGACTTTCTTTAAGATGTCAACAAGTTCTCTCAGTAGCTCTGCTCTGGCAGTCCAGCCAGAAAGCGGTAAAACTAGCTGGGTTGCTTTGTATGGCTAGGTCAGGATGACCCAGGCCATGCAGAACCATTCTATACCCATATTTTTTCACATAGACACTTAAAAATCTGTTAAAAGCTGGCTTTTCGTCTTGGAGTTACAGCTCAGTTACTTGATGTAGAATCTTGAACACTGGGACTGAATGATTATGTTTGTTGCCTTGAGAAAGTCAGCCTTCACGTACAGTTTAAATTTTCTGTAAATACTTGTTGCTCTTGTTTGGTCGCAAAGTCATGTCCGACTCTTTTGTGACCCTGTGGTCTGTAGCCCACCAGGTTCTTCTGTCCATGGGATTTCCCAGGCGAGAATACTGGAGTGGGTTGCCATTTCCTTCTCCAGGGAGTCTTCCCAACCCAGAGATCAAACCCATGTCTCTTGCTTGGCAGGTGGATGCTGCACCACTAAGCCACCTGGGAAGCCTGTAAGCACTCATACATATTTACTAAATGGGGATAGAAATAAAGTTTCAGTAGCAATTGTCATCTATCATTTATTTACCAAGAAAAATTTTGAAAATGGCTCTTCTGAGAAAGTGAATGTCTGGATACATAATTCAGTTTCTAATACTAGCAGATCAGAGACCAATTCATAGTGTCGTTATCCATTTCTTTTCCTTTTCTTAGTTATGGAAGATGATTGGGGGAACTAATGTTCTGTTTCCCTAAGTGTAACAAGTAATTATGATTTAACACTCTTAAGTGTGGCTTGTATATAGGACAGTGACAAGAGCCATGTCCTGAGAGAGTATACAGATTGTACAAAAAGATATTCTTACAACTCCAGTTTGTTTTTATTTTTCATATTTAGCAAAAGGCCTCATTCTTACTAGATGCCCAGTAATAGTGAATATTGAACATTTACTACCTATCAGTTACTACCTGAGCACTTTGCATTTATTACCTGCTTAAAACTAAGTATACAGTATGGCTTACATTTGTCAAAATTCAGATTTCGTGACATAAAATGCCAGAGACTTGGTGATATAGGGTTCTGCATAAGAACAACCAACGGTTCATTTTTTTCCCATAAAATCTCTTAGAGTAAACCAAGGGTAAAAAGTTTTCTGGACAGAGAACATCTTTAACATTATGAATAAATAGTTGTTAAATATCAAATTATTTTTTAAAGGCTTCAAACTAATGTCTATGAATCTCTCATAGAGCTAAAAGGCTGTTACTTTTTAAATGTCACTTAGAATAGTGTGAATCAGAATAGAAGTTGTACTGTGTATTATTTAAGATAAGCAAATTTTACTTTGAAATACTAAATTTGATGGATTAAAGGTTTTTTTCCAAAGCTTTAGGCAAAGTAATATGTTCCTTTGGAAATAATTGAAAACTAGCAACCCCCCTTTTTTGAGGTCAAGATTCCTAATTAAAAGAAGAAAAATATATTATTAGAAAATGTGAAATAGCATCTAAATGATCTAATTTCCCCAGCTTCCTCTTTTTTTAGTAACCAGAAGGGTTTCATTTCTGAGTTTGAAGCAACACTGTATTCCTGTGATTTATATTTTATTGTGTTTTCTATTAGGCTGATTTGAATCACATAATCTCAATCTTCTGAGCGAAATTATTTGACATTTTACAAAAGTCATCCATTTGCCAGTCTTTTTAAAGGCACCATTTGTTTGAAGGTATGGTATCTTATGGAGTCTTAGACCTTGGGTACCAGCTGGACTACACATAAAAATTACTAATTCCTACACAGTTAGAGAGGGTGATGGGCAGATTGCTTTTAGAATAAATGAGAGATGTAGGTCACATGAAAGAAGGTAGAAAGCATAAAATCTTCTTCACTGTGTCAGACCCCTCCTCTGTCTTTCTGTTCATCTAACTGCAGAGCCTTTGTTAATGCTCCTGGCCTGGGCACACTGTCTTAATTAAAATATAAGACAACTTCTTTCTTTTCTAATACAAGGTATTTTAACCCTGTCCACATTGTGCAATGGCACATCACTAATTCATGCTGACTTCGTCTTTTTCAGACTGTCACAAGCTGGGCTACATAGTCCAAACCCCCAGACAAAACCAAACTTTCCTTCTCGAAGGAGGAACTAACTTAAAGTGCATGCCTGACACTTTTCTTCCCCACCTTTTTGCACATTTTGATGGGAAGACATAGAGCCATTCTAAAGGATGGTGGTAGATCTTGGAGACAGGCTTCAAAACAGCTATTCTAGGAGCGTTGCGGGATATTATTGTAAGAAGGGTTGGTAGTGGTGGTGTTCACTCTCTAAGTCACATCCAACTCTTTGCAGCCCTGTGGACTGCAGCACGCCAGGCTCCTCTGTCCTCTACCATCTCCCAGAGTTTGCTCGAATTGATGTCCAGTAAGAAGGGGTAATAGTTAATTAAAAAGATTTTGTCAATAATTGTTTTTTTGGTTTCTGACTTCATAATGGCCATCTGAGGTTACCTTAATCACCACATTGCATAGGAAATGCTGTATGATATTGAGCAGGAAGGAAAACTTCCTTTAACTTTAACCAAATAGTTATATAAAGATATTGTGTGGTAGTCTGGCCATGATTCATAGTTGAAAACTACAACTCATCAATTTAAGACTTGGAGTCTGAGATTGAGTTTTTATTTCAACCTTCTATTAAGGTTGAAACATTGTGTCATTAATTTATGGTTAATAAAACTGACCTCCTCTACCAATTTTGTATTTCAGTTCTAGCTATGGTATATGTATTGTTTTGTACCTCTGAAAATGTACTTTAGAGATTATATAATAATAGCAGCAATAATAATAATAATATCTAACACATGCAACATTATTCTAATTGACTTACATAAACTGTCATTCAGTCTTCCTAAAAACTATAAAGTAAGCACCATTTCTATTCCATGAGAAATTGAGGTCCATGTAAGTTAAATCTTAGAGTTTGCAAGGAGCAACATGAGAATTGCAACCAGTCACTTCCATTCTGTACCTTTAACTATTTTCATACAGTGCTTCAATAGAATCGAGATTTAATTTCATCCTGTTAAGAAATACTGGACATCATAGTAGCTTTATGCAACAGTGGACAGGATGGACATGTTTCTTGCTCTTCAGAATTTTTTAGCTCATGAACGCCTCACTGTCCAGAACCTCAGCATGGGATGGAATCTGTGAAGGCACCTGTATTAACCCTCCATCATGCACGAATTCCTTGTTCGATGATGGAAAACTCAGCCTCTCATGAGGCAGCTGATACCCATTTCAAGGCAACTGTAGTTATTGAAGCGTTATTTCCTTTAATAAAAATGGAGAGCTAGAAGGTGCTGTTAATATTCACGGAGATTAGCTTGCAAAGAACTTAACTGTAAGTGTCACTGTCTCAACATATTTTCTTTGTGGAGAAGACTATAAACTTCTACTTAGTGAGACTTTCCTGCTTCACTTAATGAATATGGCAGCAACTTGTAGCACGATACAGTAAAATATTGTTATAGCAAGAATTTCCCAGCTCATAGAAGCTCAAGGATTTCTCTATGAGAGACGCTGATCGTTTCCATATGATTTCATCTTTTGGAGCAGTTCTTATTTCAGATGGCAAAAGCAGATTGAATTTTTCATTGGTAAACAATTTCATATCTACACTAGGTGGCAGTAGATAAAAGAAAATAAGGTGTCTGCAAGCACTTTCTGGACAGCTAGCTCACTGTTGAAAGGAAAGCAGGTGGGCCTCAGGTTTCTTCTCTTTGCCTCAACTCTGGACCCAGAGCTGATGGGAAGGAGGCTGTGCGTCTTGCTCTGTGCAATGGCCAGAAAAAACCTAGGCAAATAGATGGTCTTGTATGGTTCTGATTCCTTCTTTATTGCAGTATAGGGATTGTTGGGTGTGTACCCCTCTGCCTGTAACACAAGTGGCTGGATAAATATAAACACTTCACAATGTTTCCAAAGCTTCAGCTGTACTGATCAAACATGATACTGCTTTTGAAATCATTCCACTCCTCTTAACCACGGGTTCAGCCCCCATTCCCACAGCCCCTGACTGCTGCAGTGTTCTCACTGTTATATGCCTACTTTATTCTGGATACTGTACGTGTTCCTGCCAGCATAATCTTTCTAATGTGCATTTTAGCCTCCAGTTCTTCTGTGCCTCCCCAGATGCCTTCACCCCACACAACCTCACCCTTGCCACCCTCTCTGGTGGCCGCCTTGTGCAACAGTTTGTGTCAGCATTCTGCCTGTATGCTCCGGGAGGCTCATAACCTCATCTCCGGCCCTCTCTCTCTGCTTTTGTTTTCATAACTTCTCTAAAGAATGTCATCTTAAGCTCTCTCTGCTCCATGGGAAGCTTTTCTCAGTCAACAGTCCCTTCCTGAGGTTCGCCAGTATACTTACTGTTGGTAGCATTCGATACCAAGTTCTGCTATCTTTAGGGGGCTTCCCTTGTAGCTCAGCTGGTAAGGAATCTGGCCTGGAGAATTCCATGGACTGTATAGTCCATGGGGTTGCAGAGTCAGACAGGACTGAGTGACTTTCACTTCACTTCACTTCTGCTATCTTTGTTGCCCTTTACTTCTTTGTATTCATAATGTTTAGTGTAAATAATTAGTGACCTTGTGGTTTCTTTCCTTTTTTTTTTTTTTACAAATTCTGAAATAATCTTCCTCCGAAGTAGTCACCACTCTATTATTCCCTTGCTTTTCTTTTAAATTTTACTATATATGTTTGAATCAATAATTAGATAGTATTTCATTTTCGATAGTTCTACACTTTATATAATGGAATCATACTATGTATATTTTTATATAACCTGCTTTTTTATTTAGCATTAAAATCCTGAGATTTGTTTGTATGGATTCTGAATTCATGCTTTCACATGTTGTTATCCATAGTTGTATTTCATTCATTTTCTCTGCTGTATAGGATTCCAATGAATTTAAGACAGTAATTCCCATGATTATGTATCTGTTCTACTGTTGATAAACATTTGAGGATTTCTGATTGTGGTTTGTTTCTTGAATTTGTTTATTTTATTGACAGTTGATTTACAATGTAGTGTTAGTTTCTCCAAGATTGTGGTTCTTGTTTTTGCCATTACAAAAAATGTTCTATAAACAGGGTCAGCACATCACTGAGCTTTCTAGCTTTTGTAATCTGATAGGTATTAAGTGGGATTTTGCTTTACTCTTCCCTTTTCTAATTACTACTAATGTTTCTGAAAATCTCTTCATAGTCTAGATAACTGTTAGACTTCCTGTGATGTTTTCTTAGGACTTCTGTTCTTTTCACGTTGATTTGTAGGTTTTTCCTATATATTTTATTTATTTTTCTTTTTTTTCCTATATATTTTAGATATTTGTCCTTTTCCAGTTCCAAACATAACATCTCCTCCTGTTCATTATCTGATTGTTAACCTTATGGTATCCATTGTGAAACAGAAATGCTTAATATTGGTGTAAACAAGATGGACCCATTTTTAATTTTTTCGGCCTTATGGCTTTACTTTTGCAGCTTTAGTTTAAGATATCCTTCTCTACCCCATGTCAGAAAGACATTTTTACACATTTACTCCTATTAACTTTGTAGTTTTAACATACCATTTAGGTTTATAATTTATCTGCTGTCCATCTTTTATGTAGTGTTAGGGATCTATTTAGTGAGCCTGCTTCTCAGGTACACGTCATCCTTCCTCTACCGATTTGTGGCACCATTTTTATTTTGTATTTGTTTTCCATTTATACAGGGCTTTGCTTCTGAGCTCTTTATGGTATAACTTTCAATAAACTTCTTTAATATCTTTACATGAGTTTTATTTTTCCATAAAGGTCTTATGCATCTTGGTTTTTCTCTGATGTATTTTTAAATTTTTATAGTATTATAAATTATGATTTTTAAAAATTTACATTTTCTGTGTACTAAAGTGCAGACATGTAATTGATTTTGTATATCAATTTTGGATCTAATAAACTCTCTTGTTAGTTTTAATGATTTAGTGGTAAGATTCTTTTGTGATTTCTTTATAGATAATTATATATGAATAACAATTTTTATTTCTTCTGTTCCAATTCCTACATCTTAATGCTTTTATTTCCTTTTCTTGTCTTAATGAACTGGCTAGGATTCTTTTCTGCATCTTTTAAGGTGGGTCATTTATTTTATTTTTAATAGCCCTTCCTAGGTGAATCCCATTGATTTTCAAATGTAAAAGCAACTTTTTATTCCTGGGATAAATTCAACTTGGTCACAATGATCTTTTCTTGTATACTGATAGATTTGATAGGCTAATATTTAAAAATTTTCTATCCATGCTAATATACAAATATATTTAATTTTAGAATATATTAGAAAATACTCTCTAGATTGTTACAAATGGCATCCAATTTCTTATGGTATAAAAATCTAATATTAGCCTTTTTAATGTATATATGCAGATTAATCCAAAGCTTGATGTAATCGATTTGCAGACCTCCACTCCCCCTGTTGTGGACATCCTTTCTTTTGATTCTACCACAGTAAGTTTACTTTGGCATTTAAGTGGTATTTAATTGTTTGGCATAATCCATTTTCCTTAAAAAGTGTGTGGGAGAAAAGATTATAAAATTGACTAAGTAGCCTAACAGTTTAGAAAAAAACCTTATATGAAAAGTCAACTTACAATGTGTCTAAATTGCCACCAGGGGGAGCAGTACCAGTTTCCAGAAAAGTAGTTTGAGGACCCTGAGGGCAGGAGAATCCATGCTGTCTCATCTCCTGTTAAGGTAGTACATGTGACATTTCACATGCTGTTAGAGAACAGATTTCCTTTTTTGCTAACTTTCAGAGGTGCTAAACTTACTTCTGTTCTCCTTAGAAGCTGTAAGAAAAGTAGTCCTTTTCCTTTGTTCATATCTCTTGATGGATAATCCAAAAATTAAGGTGTATTTACATACATACAATTTATCAGTGTATCTGAAGTCTTTAAAAATTGAGAGTTTTAGCCTTTCAATTTGAGTGTGCTTAATCTTTGCAAGGCAGATCATTTCTGCCAGCAATTCTATTAGAGCAAAACTAGTCCTAAAAACAAATGGGAAGAATGGCATGGTCTTTAGCAACACTACTGAAATAGTGTCAGTATAGTTAAATATTTGGGGTAAATTATTCACATGTAGCCAAAAAAAAAAAAACAAGCAAGAAAAACCCTTGACATTACAACATTATAAACTTTCCAGTAGATCTCAAGAATTGTATTTATTGTAGAGGAATTCTACAGAGAACTAGTCTATCCTGTGTCAGATTAAAGGGTCTTTTAAGGGTGAATTCCATGCAGAAAAGACTCCCAGATCAGTTATAAGAAGTTCCAGAGACAGGAAATCAGCTGGAGGGTCAACCTAGGGGCTGGTTGTCAAAGAGAATCCCAAGAATTGTTGGTAAGTTTCCAGGTAGTGCTAGTGGTAAAGAACTCACCTGCCGATGCAGGACACATAAGAGATGTGGGTTCAATCCTTGGGTTGGGAAGATCCCCCGGAGGAGGAAATGACAGCCCACTCCAGTACTCTTGCCTGGAGAATTCCATGGACAGAGGAGCTTGATGGGGTCTATAGGGTCACAAAGAGTGGGACACGACTGAAGTGATTTAGCACACATGCACTAGGACCTCAAGCAGATCTGTGGTCTTATCTCTTACAATGTTCATGTTTATAAAATAAACCTGTGAGCATTCCTGCATTACTAAGTTATTTATGAGATTAAAAATTAACTAGACATCAAATTCTTGCCACAGTGCTTAGCTTATAGTAGGTGCTCAATACATTTATGTTCAATGAATCACTCAAAAGGCCCACTGTTGAAAGTTATAAATTCTGATGACTTGAGTTTTTGCCCCAGTAGTGAGAAGAGCAAAAGATAGGTGGCTTTTGAGATGTGCTGCCTTCTTGTGAGGTAGTTGGTAGACTAAAATTGGATATTTCTGTCCTAGAAGATACAAGTGGGGAAGGCGATGGCACCCCACTCCAGTACTCTTGCCTGGAAAATCCCATGGACGGAAAAGCCTGGTAGGCTGCAGTCCATGGGGTCACTAGGAGTCGGACACAGCTGAGCCACTTCACTTTCACTTTTCACTTTCATGCATTGGAGAAGGAAATGGCAACACACTCCAGTGTTCTTGCCTAGAGAATCCCAGGGACGGCGTAGCCTGGTGGGCTGCCATCTCTGGGGTCACACAGAGTCGGACACGACTGAAGCAACTTAGCAGCAGTAGCGGCAGCATAAGATACAAAAAATCATCAAAAGTCTTTGGTCTGAAATTTGAGACTCACTCTCCTTGCCAGTACCTTTCAAACTTTGCAAAGCCTCATGACCTGAGGAATCCTGGTGTTCTCGATAGTATGCTATGGAGGTGTGCATAAATGCCAGCTAGCAAGTGATAGCAGGCTGTCTGTCCCTGGATGGTGTTGCAGAAGCATCAAAGTCAAGTGTCTACATTATGGGACCCTAACTCAAGAATGCCAGGGCTTTCCTCGTGGCTCAGATGGGTAAAGAATCTGCCTGTGTTGCAGACCTGGGTTTGATCCCTGGATCAGGAAGATGCCCTGGAGAAGACAATGGCTACCCACTCCAGTACTCTTGCCTGGAAAATCCCATGGACAGAGGAGCCTGGTGGGCTACAGTCCATGGAATCACAAAGAGTCAGACATGGCTGAGCAACTGACTGAGGAATACAGAGTAGGTAGGACCTCAAGAAGACAATTCTTTTTTTTTCCAAATTGAAGTGTAGTTGATTTACAATGTGTTAATTTCTGCTGTACAGCAAAGTGATTCAGTTATACACATATATACATTTTAAAAATATTCTTTTCCATCATGGTTTATCACAAGGAGTATAGTTTCTATGTTACACATAAACCTGTGTTTTTATCTTGTTATTTTATCCACCCTATACACAATAGTTTGTATCTGCTAACCCCAACCTCCCAATCTATCTCCCTGCCTTGGCCATCTCAAGTCTTGTTCTCTATAGGCAAGATAATTTTTATAATAAACATGTAGTGCTGTTTACAGTTGTGTTACAAAACAGTATAAATAAGACTGAAGAGTGCACTTATTATCTGCATGAGGGATAAATGTTAGATTGAATCATATGATGTTGCCATTTGTAGGCAAAAGCAATCTAATATCTGTGATTTCCCATGGTTCAGCCCACATACAAGACTTAAAAGGAAGATTCCACTGTTACTTTGAATTGTGTGCTCGATGCTGTGTAAAAATAAAATAAACAAGAAAACAGAAAACAAAAACTCACTTTTTATGAACTGGGTTGGAATTAGGCTAATGAGATCCTACCTATAATCTGGAAGATAGCTGCTGGTCTCCCAGCAAGACAAAGAATCCTGATTTTATTTCTCTTACTAACACATTTTCTGAAGACATAGATGCTCATGAAGCATTTAGATTTTTATACAGAGTATCTTTAAAGAGCTTTTCTTTAAATTTTCAGTGTATCTTTCTTTTAGCTTATTGATAGATAAGAGGTTAGAAAACTAAAGTTAAATCACTGTAATTGTTTGCCTTTCCATTAATTTCGTGGTATGTGTTAGTCGCTCAGTTGTATCCAACTCTTTGCGATCCCATGAACTCTATACAATCCTGTGGACTGTAGCCCACCAGGCTCTTCTGTCCATGGAATTCTCCAGGCAAGAATACTGGAGTGGGTTGCCATTCCCTTCTCCAGGGGATCATCCCAATACAGGGATTGAACCTGGGTCTTCTGCATTGCAGGCAGATTCTTTACCAATCTGAGTTACCAGGGAAGCCCACTAACTTCATGGTAAATATTTCTTAATCTGTCATCTCCTCTACATATTGGCTGCTTTTCTTTTGCTTCCGCACAACAAGCATAATTGTAAAGGATATTTGTTTCTATTCTGGCATAAAGCACTAGTGTGGTGTGAACTTTGCATGTGGTTATAATTTAAAAACCCAGAGAAATGTTGGAAGCAAAAAAAAAAAAAAAAGCAGTATTTAAAGGTGGGTTTTGTTATTGTGGTTACTATTTATTTTGGAGATTTGTTTAGTTTTTGCAGACTGGAAGAACATTTCTTTAGAAATTCATTTTCATCAAGATGAGATATAAAAAGATTACTGTTTAAACTTAATTTGTGAAATTTATTAATAGGATAAAAGCAGACTTTTTATGATATAAGAAGTAATTGGCTTCTGTTCCTGTTTTGACTTGATTTAATATTATATTCAGGGAGATTTCTAGATCTTGGTGTATTGATATCTGTGCTCTGATGCCTTCTTACAACAGAGAAGAAATTATGGGATACAGTGTAACAGCTGGTATCTTGGTGGCTTGCACTTGTGTCTCTAATGCCAGGCAGGAAATTTGATACAGTATTTCAGGATCAAAATAAGCTGTTCCCAATCTGCATTTTTAAAGCTTTGTTGATTAAAAAAAAAAATGTTTCTGTAAAGGCTGTCACATAGACATAGTTTAAAAATGATCTCAAACTTCTGAATCTTATTCTAATTACATTGTCACATGTTAAATACTGATCTTCTGAAGATTATTTAGTTCAAGATTCTCATTGAGTATTTCAATGTTTTCATTTATTCTTTTAGAAATAGACCAAGATTTTGTCATCCAAATTGTACAGAGCCACTTACCATTAGACTGACATGTGCTGTGGCTACATCCTCAGCCCCTCTCCTCACTAGGCAAGCAAGACCGGAATTTCTCTGTTGCTGTTGTCCGGTCACTCAGTTATGTCCAACTCTGACCCCTTGGACTGCAGCATGCAAGGCTTCCTTGTCCTTCACCATCTCCTGGAGTTTGCTCAAACTTATGTCCACTGAGTTGGTGATGCCATCCATGCCTCTTATCCTCTGCCACCCCCTTCTCTTCTTGCCTTCAGTCTTTCCCAGCGTCAGGGTCTTTTCCAATGAGTCAGCTCTTCGCATCAGGTGGCCAAAGTATTGGAGCTTCAGCATCAGTCCTTGCAATGAATATTCAGAGTTGATTTCCTTTAAGATTGACTGGTTTGATCTCCTTGCTATCCAAGGGACTCTCAAGAGTCTTTTCCAGCACCACAGTTTGAAAGCATCAGTTCTTTGGTGCTCAGCCTTCTTTATGGTATAGATCTCACATCCGTACATGACTACTGGAAAAACCATAGCTTTGACTATATGGACTTTTCTGCCAAAGTGATCTCTCGCTTTAAAAAAAAAAAAAAACAAACGAAAACTACATTTTTATTTTACTTTATTTATTTGGCTGTGCAGTGCAACATATGGGCTTCTAGTTCCCTAATCAGGGATTGAACTCACACCCCCTGCATTAGAAGCTCAGAGTGCCAGCCACTGACCTGCCAGGGAAGCCCAAGGTCTCTGATTTTTAATATGCTCTTCGGTTTGTCATAGCTTTTCTTTCAAGGAGCAATTGCCTATATAAAGTGGCATTTCTTAAAAATACTGACAAAGCAAAATTTACTTAAAATACTAAGATTACTAAAATTGTTATTTTTAGATAAACTGCATTCCTAGGTTTTGATGTATTTTATTATTTTTTTTCCAGCAAATGACCACAATAGAATTGTCGATCTTGCTCATGTTCCATTGATTGACCATCAAAATAATGGACTCTTCTCATAGAACTGCATTTCTCCTTTTTACTCTGGGAACTGTACAGAGTATGAGTGTAATATATATGTCTTTCTTTAGAATTAGGGACAGTTTCCAGGTTAAATTTATTTAAATAACTGAGAATTGACAATTGCATTACAGGAGAAAATCAAAGTCTACAGTCTCTTTTTTTTTGCTCCATCAGTCAAAATATTTAAAGCCACACTGCATGGAGGCATCACATGATATCCTGAAGACAGGGTGTCAAGGTTTCTGCCTGACCTCAAGAAACTTGTAACCTAGGTAGAGAGAAAACACAGTATAAGTGTCAGTTTCAAAATACTAGATGCCAAGAGTGCATGCTAAGTTGCTTTAGTTGTGTCCAACTCTTTATGACCTATGGACTGTAGCCCACTAGGCTCCTCTGTCCTTGGTATTCTTCAGGCAAGAATAATGGATTGGGTTGCCATGCCCTCCTCCAGAGGATCTTCCCGACCCAGGGATTGAACCCGCATCTCTTCCATCTCCTACATTGTCAGGCAGGTTCTTTACCAGTAGTGCCACCTGGTGAGTCCAGATGCCAAGGGTATGTGATTGTCAAAGGAAAGATTATTAACAGAAGGATTCAGAAAAAGGTCATGAATGGGCTAGAGGAAATAAGAAGATGTCTCTTAAAGAAAACAAAACAAAACAAACCTTTGACCAGGTCTTGAGTGGAGATGGGTAGAATTTTGATAGGGACATTCCAGGTGGGGAAAGCAAGGTATAAGTAGATGCCTCAGAAGTGACTGAAAATATGATACACACCATAGTAAGGCAAGGGCGTCCGTCTCATCTGGAGTCTCTGACATTGCCTAACGCATGGGCTAGCAGATGTGGGAGAATGCCAAGAGCATACCTGCCCGCACAGAGTTTTAGCTCTCAATCCACACTTCCTGAGTAACAAAAGGTACCTGTACCAGGGAAGCCTGCATTATATTCTAGAGGGGTAGACAAGCAATTCACAGATTTTAAAAATAGACCATGTAGTATAGTAGACAGAAACAGTGGAAAGGTGTAGATAGCCCTGAACTCAGGGAGGAAGAGGGGTGTGTTTAGATAGTGTGCTCAGGACAGGAGTCACGGGAAGGTGAGGTTTGTGGAAGGAACTGAAGGAAGGAAGTGAACAGATCAGAAGCATATGTGGGGAGGCGCTCCAGGCCAGTGGGCGCAGTGATAGGCCAGACTGAGAGTAAGGAGGACCCACCGCCCGGGGGTGGGCTTCCTTCAGAGAAAGAGGCATGACTGACAGGTGTGTGACAGCTTCACTCTGGCCAGTATGCTGAGAATCAGCTGGCGAAGGTGGTGGTGGTGGTGTTCAGTAGCTCAGTCGGGTCTGACTCTTTGTGACCCCATGGACTGCAGCACGCCAGGCTTCCCTGTCCTTCCCTGTCTCCTGGAGTTTGCTTAAACTCATGTCCATTGAGTCGGTGATGCCATCCAACCATCTCATCCTCTGTCGCCCCCTTCTCCTCTTTGCCCTCAATCTTTCCCAGCATTATGGTCTTTTTCAATGAGTCAGCTCTTCACATCAGGTGGCCAAAGTACTGGGAAAAGGAAGTGGAGGAGAACAGAGAGACCAGTTTGGAAGCTAATGAAATCATCAGACAGGAGGCAGTAGTTGCTTGATCCAGAGTGCAGAGGAGGTGGTTTTAAGTGATCTGATTCTGAATGTATTGATATTTTGAAGGCAGAGCCAAGAGGATTTCTTGACAGATTGGATGTCAGCTGTGGGATTCCCTATCTCCTGTCTCCAGGGATAGTAAGGTGCAGCCCTGAGTAATCTCCGGGTAGCTGAGATTATCTCCCAGTTCAGCATCATTTTACCAGCGGAGTTGCTGAGAGAAAAAAAGACCTTTGATTTTCCTATCTTCTTTTCTGGGATCAAGAAAGTGGTCAGCTGAATCAAAGCAAGAGATACTGTACTGTTTCTCTGACTTGGATGACAATAGTGAAACATTCTCTTCCTTCCAAGGTGTCCTTTAGATTTGCATTTTTTAGCAAAGTTCATTGATTTCCCCTTCTGGAATGATGGTCACATCAGCCTACTTTTATTTATTTATTTAAAATATTTATTTATTTGGCTGCATAGAGTCTTAGTTGTGGCACGTGGGAACTAGTTCCCTGACCAGGGATCAAACCCAGCCCCCCTGTATCTTGAGCGCAGAGTTTTAGCCACTGGACCACCAGGGAATTCCCCAGCCTACTTTTAGGAAGAAAAAAGTTAATCCAGTTTCATGGAGGTTGTCATATGGTACATGCTATCTGAAAAATACTGATGTATTGATAAAATGAAAGGACAGACAAAGAGTAAACTTGCCAATGCAGAGAGGATATCTCCATGGATGTTGTGGCAACAGTTCATCCTGGTTACCAGACAACATTGCATAACTAGTTCAGAGTTATTCCAGTTCCTAACTGCTTATGTAAGCAAAGATTTGGAAAGACTTATTTGAAAGAATAGTGTATGCAAACCTAAAAGTCTCAAAACTAAAACTGGTGATTTGGAAAGTGTAAATTGGCAATATGCAACGTTTTGCCCCCAAATACCCCATTTACCTTTCCAGGAAAACCAGTAAAAATCATGTTGCACAAAGCTTCTGCTTCCACTGCTTTTCTGTCTGATAACATTCCTGGATTATCATATTAACAGCTTCTGAAGTTGGGGGTAGGTGAAGCTCTTTTTTAAGTGTTTAAACTTTGCAATAGTTTGTAAGGTAGCATTTAGTGCATATGATTCCCCAAACTAGGTAAGTTTGTGTATTTCTTGTTGGTACTTACTAAGCTTTAGGAAAAGGCATTTTTATGGGATCTTTAGGCATTGGTTCAGTGGCCCTCAATATTTTTCTGCTGCCCCCACTCTTAAGTGTTTGAAAGAAAATGAACATAAGCATTTGTAAAACCCAGCTCTGGACTTGACACAGAGGTGCTTTCCACAATTTAGCCTCATGTTATTAAGACATTTAGTCTTAATTTCAAATAATAGTGAATATGTCAAGTGAGATACAGTAATACTTTTTTTAATTCAGTGTCTCAAAAAGTTATGTAACTATTAGATATTAGGAGTAAAACTTGAATTCTTATCAGAGTTGAGAAATAATTTTAAAACCTCACTCTTTGAAACTAAAAATAAAGTAATTAAATTGTCAAAGCATTAAAAAAAAAAGTCGCATATGGTAACTAACAGAAGTAAATAAGAAAAAATACAGTTCCATAAATCTCTTACCCTTTAGAATAGAAAACTTTTTTTTTTTTCCAGATACAAGTTATTTTAGAGAAAACATTAGAGAGAATGAGACTGTTTTCAAATTAGTTTTCCTTGCTTGGGTACATCATGACCCGTATATTATAAGAACTACCAACAGTTGTAAATGAGATAACTGACCTTTAAAAAAAAATGTGTTTGGGGATTATGGAAAAAAGCAACCAACTAAAACTTTTTAGTCTGTTAAAGGAATGTGGCTTTTTAAAAAAGCTGATTTACTAAGTACCACTGTAAAGGGAGAATAATATTGTGGGTCAGAGGCTTTCTTTTTTTTCCTCCAAATAAAATGTACTTTTTGATAAAAATCATAATAATCATGTAAGTCCCTAAGTGTTTAATTTAGCTGTCTGCTAAGGATTTACTAATTTGAGCTTCACTCCCTTCAAGTTTCAAGGTCACAGAGAAAGAGCTTACATTGTTTCCTTTTACCAAAAATTTTATACTAATTAAAATTTTAGGCTTGGTCCTAGTTAAAAATTTGTGCAATAAAACTGGTCTTTATAACCTGTTGACAAAAGTGGTTTAGGACTTAAACTTTTCTATATGAAATGGAGAGACAGAGAATTTACAGAAGGATTTTATAAAACTTGCTCTTTGGTAGACCTACAGGTAAATACCTTTTTGAATTTCCTTTAGAAAATGAGCACATTGCTGGGAACTGGAGGTGTTAAAATTCCAGGTATCATTTCTGCCTTCCAACTTCCTGAGCTCCCGTGTTTCTAAACTGCCGCACTCGGGGCTGCCCCGGGCCTGGGAATCTAAGCCGCGTCCCCAGTTCCCACAGCTGAGGCCGAGGCATGCTGAAAATGCCCGACAGCCTCAGCCCACGCATCCAGTAACAACTGGTTCCTTCCTCTTCCTGTGGAAGAGCAACATCCTCTGAGAGGAGGAGAAACGCACCCTGCGGAATGCAGGAACAGCAGTGGGCTTGTCACACAGGACACGACCGCCACGTGCTCGCCTCCTGGACGGTCGGCCCCTAACCCGCTTCCTGCTGACCCGGAGGGAGGTGCGCTGGAGCTGCGCGCAGGCGGGTCCGGTAGCCTGGCGTGGGAAATAGGCCTCACTCTCAGCTGTCACCCGTCGGCTTTGAGTTATTCGGAGCTGCTTATTCAGTGAAGCTAGTTGCCTCTGCTCCTTTCTTTATTTAGCCACCCGACAGCTAATTATTTGGTGGAGGTAGTCCACATGTCTGCTGAAATCGATTTTTCTCCGTTCTTTGTGCTTTATGACGTCAGGTGATTGTAAACTATTAACATATTAGGACTTAAGAGAGATTAAATCCCCATGGCCTGAGTGAGCTGGCAACTGATGCTCACTCCTGGTTCTTGCCTAGTTCTGTGTCTTTCAGTCTCCTGGCTTTTCCTTTCTGAGACAGTCAGGCCTCAGTAGAAGATAGCATTCTCTGTGCGCCGTCATACGTCCTCGAGCATACAGAAAACTGCTTCACACCAACCAGCCCATCAGCCCCTATAACTTAAAAATTACGATTGACTTGAAATGACTTTTACAACTGAGGAATGTTCTGGTATCATTTGACTTCCTTCTTTTTTTTTTTCTAATTCCTACAGTATTTTCTTTTTCCTTTAGTTGAAATAATGATAGTCACTAGAAAGCCCAACTTTAATATCATATGTGCTTTTTAAACTGCTTTCCAGATAGATCACTACAGAATTTTGGTGGGTTTCAGCATTTATGGTGGCAAAATTGTTTTAAGTTTTCATGTATTTGTTTGGATTGTATTATTGAAGCACATAAGAGTTACTTGTTTGTTTTAAGTTGAAGGAGAGATGGAGAAGGAATGCCAGGCATTTCCTCTTCCTTTCAGAATGTCCTTTTAATGAACATTCCTCTTCCCTCCTATGAACAAACCATCTCAGCTCAGCAAGGGGCCTCTGAGTGTCTAACTTTCTAACAAACCAGCTTCTTTGCTTTGTTCCTTCAGCTCCAAGTGGGGCTTGCTTCATGCATTTATTATTTCTTCTCATCTCTATGCTCCCTTTCAGCCTTTGCAGACTTCCAAACCTGTCCAACTGGGTTCCCTATATTAAATTCTCTCTGTTAAAATAGCTGTTGTGGTTTCTGTTTTTCTGCTGGGTTCTGAATGATCATACTAAAGATCGTAAATAAATAATAAGATGTACAGAAAAAAAAAAACTTAAAGGGTATTTATGTCAGCGTTACTGAAAACAACAGCAACAAAAAATGGACACAAATCAAACAAATATCCTTTAAGAGAGTATTAGTTAAATAAAAGCATATTATGTCAAGCGATAGAATATTATATATCCATACCATGTTTAACAACAACTAAATGTGTGTGTGTGACTCTGGATTTGATTCTGGGATGATGGAAATAGTTACTGTATAGAACATCATTATGACAGTTGACAAAAATTGAGTCTGGGCTTTCCCTCCTTGGCAGGACTTTGTAGTTACTTTTCTTTTACTTCAGGGACCTTCCGAGGTCCTCAACCTCACCCTGTAACTTATTTTAATTTTTTTGTTTGTTCTTTTTCTTCTTCTTCTTTTTTTAAGGCAGAGTATTCTTTGTGGCAAGAATTGTGTGTGCCTAAGGTGTTACTGCTATTCTTTCTGGTACAGATATAATTTCCTGTGTGGAGTAGGTGAAAATGTCAGTGTCCATCAGATTTGGTTACAGTGTGAATTTTATAAAGTGAGTGTCATTTTCCATTGCCTTTTTTTTTTTAACTGAGCTATGTTTTCTTGGTAAATATTCTGTTCATTGGGCTGGAAATTTATGAACAAGGCTCAAAAGCTTGCTCAAACCCGTAATATTTGGGGGTTCTTTCTAGTGGTTTGAGGCACTTGTACAGCTATGCACCTGTTTGTAGAACCCAGACTGTCTCCTCCAACCTTCCTTTCTCTCTTGCTGCTGCTATTGCTCAGATCAGAACTACCCACAGTTACAGGGATCCAGTGCCCCCCAAGCTCACGGCTCCTTAGACTCAGTTCCCATCTGGTCTTGGGAGTCATTATGTCCTGTTAGTGTTAAACCTTGTCCCCATAGGTGAAATGTGAAAAGACATCTCCTAATTCACTTGGAAATTTCTTCTTTGACGCTACAGGTTCAGTACAATGAATCTGTGCACTGTTTTGCCCATTCTTTAAGGTTGATATTATGTGGAATAAATTCATGTTAAATGACATCTAGCATTAGACAAAGTACCAGAGTAAATGTTATTCTAAACTCAGAAAAATACATTTTAGGGATAATAATCGTTTAATGAAATTTCAGGATGAAAAATAATTACTCATTTTAAGCATTCTTTTAAGATAAAGCGAAGACAGTTGTGTGCTTTAGAAAATCAGTTGAAACTTTGAAGAATTTGACTAAGAAATTCAGTCTTCCAGATTTGTACTTTTAGAAAATTCTGTGTACTCTCTATAAAATTCAGTACACAATAAAATTACTGAAAAAAATTCAAGTTGTTAAAACTATTTAAAAACTTCATTCTTTCTTTTTCAAGAAATAGTTTATATATATTCTGTGATTTATAAATGCCATAAGGCTATAGCTGTTTTACATTTTGGCCACTCATCTATCATAGAGTCACACCATCTTCCTCCCACCTCCGGGAAAACAGCCTCTGTCTGGACATACAATTAAATGACATGAAAAATTTTAAGCAAATATGATGTTTTTTAAAAATCACCATTTAAAAAATTGAGTATACTTATAGGTTCATCAAACAGAATTGGAAAAGAAAAATTCTATTTAAAGATAAATGATCTCTTCCCTGAAGTATACTTGAAACATTTTATTTAAAGAGCAACAGTCTTTCCCAAGATATTACATGATTAATATTTTAATCAAGCATTAAGGTCTTATTGTTTCTGTTACTATGTGCAATGACTATTTTTATGTACTTATTAGTTGAGAGAAATGAAATTCCTGGGATTTATCTCAAACTATTTGTTTATTTTTAGTTTTGCTTTGGCACTTTTTCCAGGCAGTTCTCTTGGCAACAGTAGCAATGCTTCTGGTTGTCATGTTTTATGCAATTAAACTCTCCCATTATGTTCCACTTCAAAACTTATTTCATGTAAGTGTTCTAGTAGCTGTTGTATCCTATATAATTACTTTCTACAGTATTTTTAATCAAAATTATTTTCCTAAATGTAAAGAAAAAATGGATTTTTTGAGAATCTAACAATGAATTTTGAATGGAAAAATTTCAGAATGTACTGAAAGTTTTTGTCAGTGCAAAAGAGAGAGGAGGGAGACTTGGATCTGACCACCTTAACCAGGATTTACAGTTTTTCCTCTGCTTCTTATATACCTAGCACAAGAAAATCTGGAGCACTAGTAGACTGTATATGGAGGATATGGCCAGCCAGCTTGTTAGAGTAGAAAAACCAGTACATATGGAATTACTCTTCTGCCATAGCTCTGCAGACCCTAGATGAGTGAGTCTTGGCAGGAATAGAAAATCTTATAGGCTGCTAACCACACATGAGCTGTATTTCTGTAGGAGCTGAGCTCAGAGTGGTGAACCTTGTGGTGTGTAGCATCCTGAACGGAATGACTCAGCCTAAGTCGGGGGCTGGCTCAACAGACACTGTTCATTCATTTTTCAAAAAACAAACATGCCAGGAACTCGCTAGGAATAGGGGGTGGAGGGGGAGGAGGATGGATATAAGTTATTATGATAAGCCAAAGCTATCATGGAAAGTTACATGATACCGCGGAAGTAGGAACTGTGCGTTTGATTGAGTCAGGAGTTTAAGTGAGGTAGAATCACAGAAAGTTTCCCTGGAAAAGTTGTTGGGAGCTGAGATATAAAACCTTGCCATTCAAAACGT
Organism: Oryx dammah; assembly: GCF_014754425.2. NCBI lineage: Eukaryota > Metazoa > Chordata > Mammalia > Artiodactyla > Bovidae > Oryx > Oryx dammah. Next base: position 97,755,761 of record NW_024070213.1, read on the forward strand.
GGTCCATGGTGTATTTGATCATCACGGGGGAGCCTCTTAGATCTATGCAGAGTCTTGGGTTCCATCCCAGGCCTATTGAGTCAGACTCTGCATGTTACCATCCCCAGGTGACTTATGTATACAATGAAATTTGAGAAGTGCTGGTCTAAAGCTTCAGTAAGAGTTGATGTGAGGACATTAAGGACTACAGGCATGTTCTAGGCCAAGGGTGTTGTACATGCAGAGACTTTAGGGGACCTTGGTATGCTCTAGGGACTGAAAAGATGGCTGGAGCGAAGGGATGGGTGGGAGAATGTGGCGTCTGGGCAACCAAGAGAGGGGTGTTTCCAAGAAGATGGGAGTGTCAACATTGCTCAAAACTAAGAGAAGAATTTTTAAAATGATGAATTTGGCAGAAGTCTTTGGTTACCTTTTGGAAAACATTTTCAGTGGACTAATACAGGTGCAAGCCAGTATGAAATGGATTGAACAGTGAGTAGAGGGGGCAGGGTGAGCAAAGAAACAGCTCAGTTCAGTTCAGTTCAGTTGCTCAGTCATGTCCGACTCTTTGCAACCCCATGGACTGCAGTGCACCAGGCTTCCCTGTCTATCACCAACTCCCGGAGCTTATTCAAACTCATGTCCATTGCGTCAGTGTTGCCATCTAACCATCTCGTCCTCTGTCGTCCCCTTCTCCTCCCACCTTCAACCTTTACCTGTATCAGGGTCTTTTCCAATGAGTCAGTTCTTCACACAGGTGGCCAAAGTACTGGAGTTTCAGCTTCAGCATCAGTCTTTCCAATGGATATTCAGGACTGATTTCCTTTAGCATGGACTAGTTGGATCTCCTTGTTGTCCAGGGGACTCTCAAGAGTCTTCTCCAACACCACAGTTCAGAAGCATCAATTCTTTGGCACTCAGCCTTCTTTATAGTTCAAATCTCACATTCATACATGACTACTGGAAAAACTATAGCTTTGACTAGACGGACCTTTGTTGGCAAAGTAATGTCTTTTTAATAAGCTGTCTAGGTTGGCCATAACTTTTCTTTCGAGGAGCAAGCATCTTTTAATTTCATGGCTGCAGTCACCATCTGCAGTGATTTTGGAGCCCAAAAAATAAAGTTTGTCACTGTTTCAATTGTTTCCCCATCTATTTGTCATGAAGTAATGGGACCAGATGCCATGATCTTAGTTTTCTGAATGTTCAGAAAACATTCAGAAGGAGACAGCTAGAATATATTAATTTTTTACTCAATATATGTGCTGTGCATCTATTATATACCAAGCAATGAGAATACACAGATGAAAGACATCCAGTAGTAGTGATAAATACCTATGGGAGGTATGCTATGGGAGTACATCAGTAGAGTGGTTAAATAAGAAGTGTGAGTGTGTGCATGTGTGTAAGTGCTAGAAAATTAGAGTGTGTGTGCTCAGTTGTATCTGACTTCCTGCGGCCCCATGTACTGTAGCCCGCCAGTCTCTGTCCATGTGATTTCCCAGGCAAGAATACTGGAATGGGTTGCCATTTCCTTCTCTGGGGGTCTTCCTGACCCAGGGATCGAACCCGTATCTCCTGCATTGGCAGGTCGATTCTTTACCATTGATATACCAGAGAAGCCCAGAAAATTAGGGTGGGGGGCAGAAAACTTAAATCAGAGATAACTTCCCAGAATAGGTTGAAATTTGAGCTGATTCTTTAAGGATTTGCCTGCCGTTATGGAAAACACACAGTTCAGTATGTGTATGGGTGAGAAGGCTTGAAAGGGGATGGCGAATTCAGGGAACCATGAACATTCCTGCTTGGCTGTGGGGAACAGTAGTGGACTCTTGGGGCTGAGGAATAGCATGAGATGAGTCAGGAGAGAAAAGATGAGGGTGGATCATGAATGATCTTGAATGCCATTTGAAGGTGTTTGGATTCACCCTAATAATTTTTGGCAGACCGCTGAAAGATTTTAAGCAGGAGCGTGGCAAGAGCAACTTTGGGTTTTAGGACAGTTACTCTAGAGACATGATAAAGGAGAGGTTAGAGGGAGGTGAGACTGGAGGCATGAACATTAGGAGGCAGGGGCAATAGTGATCCAGATGCCGGGTGGGAGGCGTTTGAGCTCCAGCAGTAACATGGAGGGGAATAAAGGAGAGAGGACTGACCATGAGATCCTGAAGAGAAAGAGTTAAAATTCTGTTTACTGATTAGACAACGGGGAGAGGCAGGAGTATAGAAAATCTCCCAATTGTGAAGCTCCTAGGTGGATGATGGCACTGAGAGCCAGGGCTTGGGTATGGAGGATCCAGGCAGAAGTACAGATCTAAGAAGCTTTAACTGAGTAAGACGTAAGGTCCCACGGGATGATCCCTGAACTGGCTCTCCATACCAAATACGGTAACGATTTTGATAGATGATCAGCAGTAATCTTATCTCATTCATCCAGAGGAATCATTAGACAACTGTCTGAATAATGTAAATACTGTAACTGAAACATAAAGCAGATAAAGTGGGTTGCATTTAATGGCGATAAGTAGCCGCGTGCTCTGGTGGTGTCGTGGCTTCCTCTTTAAGAACTTCCTGCTTACTCCTCTGGGTATGTGTTTAGTGCAGATAACTTTTTATAAAGTTACTGAATCTGGTTCATATTCTCTTTGACTCATGATGGCATGAAAAATATTTTTGAACTTTATGATATATTTGAATATGAATTCTCCTGGACCATCTTCCCCATGGTAATTTGTTAAAAATACAGTCATTTTCAAAATGACTTAAATTGTTTTAAATTGAGGTATAGTTTATTTATGATATTGTGTTAGTTTCTGGTGTACAGCAAAGTGATACATTTACATATTATATATTTTTTCAGATTCTTTTCCCTTATAGGTTATTTAAAAATATTGAGTATAGTTCTCTGTACTATACAGTAGGTTCTTCTTAGTTACCAAGTCATGGTTGTTATCCTTTGGTTTCTGAGTTTCTTCTACCAAAAAAATTAGGAGCAAAACACTCATACCTTTCTATACTATAAACATATAAAAATGTAGGAAAGACAAATATAGTATGTCTATCAAACAGTAATACATGGCATCTTCAGTTATTTATAATGAAGTGTTTGTTGCTGATTTTCTACTTCTAAGCTCTCGGTCCTGAACGCCAGAGACATGGGTTTGATCCCTGAGTCAGGAGGATCCCCTGGAGTAGGAAGTGGCAACCTGCTCCAGTATTCTTGCCTGGAAAAGTCCATGGACAGAAAAGCCTGGTGAGCCACAGTCCATGGGGTCACAAAGAATTGGACACAACTGAATGACTGAGCACACACACATTCATTTATTTATTCAATTGCCACCAGCCCTTAGATAGCCTATTAATTAGAGAAACCAGACAGGAGAATTTTTTAAACTTTGAATATAATGCATAGAATATTATCTTCATTCAGCAGAGTTTATTAATTATTTTATGTATGCCTTATACAGGCAGCACTCACCATATTGTCAGCTATCTAAAAGAAGACGAGGTATGACTTCTGTCTGCTGCTGCTGCTGCTGCTAAGTCGCTTCAGTCGTGTCCGACTCTGTGCGACCCCATAGACGGCAGCCCACCACCCATCCCTGGGATTCTCCAGGCAAGAACACTGGAGTGGGTTGCCATCTAGAAAGGTACAATTCAGATTTTAGTGGAAGCAGGGGAGGACACAGTATGATAATACTGATAATGATAGGTCATTGATTACAGACTATAGATTAAACTCTTGACCAATATTCTCACAGCCACCATATAATATAGCCCAATAAAATTTCTTCATTTTACACATGAGGAAACTAAGGCTTAAAGAGGCCAAGGCATTTGTCCAAGGTCATACAGTCAGTACACAGGAAAGACTAAACCCAAGTCTGTGTGACTTGATGGCTCATTCATATAGTGCCATATTATATGTTAGCATGGATCATTACACATTATTACAAATAGCAGAAATGGAAGGAAAATGATAATTGCCTTTAAGAAACAAAATTTGAATTTTTATAGAGATTTAGAACAGGGACAAATTACATCTATTTGGGGAAGATGAGGAATGACTTCATTAATTTGCAAATGCAAATTAAAATCAACTAATATAAAGTGCACTGTGTATACCGAGATCACATAGAAAGCTTTCACTCTCTGTTTTTTGAATGATATAATGAATAATAAGTAAAACAGTGGTTCTCAGTACCCAGCTGTGAATATACATTCCTGTTATAATCACAGTTGTCATTAATCATACTAGAGTGTTCACATTATGCTAGCTGGTGAGTAGAACCATAAATAAATATAATATTTGCCCTCTAAAAGATGTTCTGTAAAGCTTGCCAGTTTTCTGAATGTAGCTTTGTTAAATGATTGGATGAATTCCTGCCTTAGAATTGCTTCTTGATAGTATTAAAACACAGTGAGGAAGCTAGTCTTATTCAAGTGAGCAAAGCATGAAACATGAGTTATTTTATGTATACAATTAAAACATGACTTTTTACACACAGCTTACTTCTCCTGAACTTGGCACTTGAAGAGTTTTAAGGAATAGTAGATAAGCTTGTAAAAAAAAAGTCAAGGGATGGCATTATTTATATCAGGAAGTCAGCAAGCCCAGGAAATAATTTTTCAGAAATTTAAATAATCTAAATAATCCTTTTGATTCTGTGGTAATTTTATGTTTCAAAAACAATGATAGTTATTTGAGGAGTACCTTTGGCTTGTTGGTTTGGTTGGTCCTCTGTGTACACTACCATGATACTAAAGTGGTGATGGTGTATTTGCTTTTGCAGCACATATACTAAAATTCAAAAGATACAGAAAATACTAGAGTGGCCTCCACAAGAGGATAACATGAATTTATTAAATGTGCCATGTGTTTGGGAATATTTTATTTGTAGATAGGGAGGCTCAAGGTCATAAAGATGTTAGATCTCCCCCAAATAAATCTACAGATTCAAGGTAATTCCAATAAACATCCCAATAAGATTTGTAATGAAACCAGAAAGTTGATTTCATGGCATATATGGAAGAGCAAAGAACCAAAAATACCCAGGGCAATTTCGAAGCTCTTTTAAGGTTGGGGACTCATTAAGCTCTAGGAAAGAGCTTCCCTGGTGGCTCAGATGGTTAAGAATCTGCCTGTGATGCAGGAGACCCAGGTTTGATCCCTGGGTCGGGAAGATTCACCTGTAGAAGGGAATGGCTATCCATTCCAGTATTCTTGCATGGAGACTTTTTTGGACAGAGCAGCCTGATGGGCTCCAGTCCACAGGGTTGCAAAGTCGGACACAACTGAGCGACTAACACACACACACACGGTATTGTTACAGGGTGAGACAGTCCACAGTGGAGAACACATAGACAGAACCACACAAATGTGGATGGTTGGTATGTGAAAGGCCTGACTGTGGACCCATGAAGATGAGGTAGACACTAAATCGACTGTTCAATAAATGTTGCTGGGACGGCTAGCTATTTGGAAAAAAATTAAATTATGTTCTTACTTTTAACCACAGACAAAATTAATAGCAGATGGGTTAAAGCCTTAAGTGTGAAAAACCGTACCTCAACACTTCTAAAAGAAAACAGAGGAACATATTTGTATTTTGGGTAGGCAAGGATTACTTAAGCAAAATATAAAATGTACAATTCATAAAAGAAAAAGTTTAATAAATTTGACAACATTTAAAGCAAAAACATCTGTAAAAAAAAATCCCATAAAATAAAAGTGAACCCAATCCACAGAGTACGGGATGTGTTACACATATAAACAAAGTATTGACATCCATAGTATATCAGGAACACTTTTTTGTTTATTTTATCGACATATAGCTGAATTAAAATGTCGTGTTAATTACTGCTGTATAGCAGAGCGATTCAGTTATGACGTCTGTTCTCTCTGTTCCTAATTCTGTTTCCAATCCATCTGTGTCATATCTCAGATTCCACATGTAAGTAATATTGTGTGTTTGTCTTTCTCTTTCTGACTGACTTGGTATGATATTCTTTAGTCACGTCCATATTGCTGCAAAAGGCATGGTGTCATTCTTTTTTATGACTGAATAGCACTGTGTGTGTGTACCACATCTGATTTATCCATTCATCAGCGAAAGGACATTTAGGTTGCCTCCTTGTCTTAGCTGTTGTGAATCGTGCTGCTGTGAACATAAGTGTGCATGTATCTTTTTGAATTATAGTAGTTTTGTCTGGATATATGCCCAGGAGTGGAATTGCTATGTTACATGGTAATTCTATTTTTTTTTAAATGATAGCCATTCTGACCAGCATGAAGTGGTACCTCACTGTAGTTCTGATTTGCACTTCTCTGTATGAGGTACTCTTAAATATTAATTAGAAAAAAGAGAAGTAGACCAACTAAACAGTGGACAGAAGACTTAAATAGGCAATTTGCAGAAGATGATCAATATACACGTAAAATACGCTCAAGTAATCAGTAATCAAAGAAATGCACAGTAAAATTAAAACTTTGAGAAATCATTTCCTGTCCATTATTTTGTTAAAATTTAAAATGTCTATCAAATATTTTTGACTTTGTAGAAAAGGGGGAGATTTTCTGCTCAGGGAACAGTAGGTAGATCCCACCATTTGGGAGAATATCTGGTAAAACTGCGACTCTAGAGGAACTCACCTTCCTGTGTACTGGACACATTTATAAGAGTGCTTACTATGGAATTCAATGCTAGTTACCAGTACAAAGGATACATAAATTATGGAATAATCCATCAGTGGAATGCTATTTGGCAATGAAAATAAGTGAAGCAGACTTATTTGTAGCAAATCCAACAATATTGGTTAACAGAAACTACTAAAGAGACCTAATACAATACTGTTTTATGTGAAGCTTGAATACGTGTAAAAGCAATACTGCTATTTAGGGGTGTCAGCTTATGTGATAAAAGCAAAGGCACATAGCTTGGGGTGACAGACACCATATTCAAGATGGTGGCATCCTTTAAGAGGGAGAGGTAGAGTATACTTTATTTCTTAAGGTGGGGGAGAGGGTTGCTTTATTATCCTTACACCTTTTCACGGAATTTCTTTAAAAGTTGATTACAATTGATTTACAGTGTTATGGTAATCTGTGCTGTACAGCACAGTGATTCAGTTATACATATATATATATTCCTTTTCCTATTGGTTTCCATTATGGTTTTTCACAGGACACTGAATATAGTTCCCTGTGGTATTCAGTAGGACCTTGTTTATCCATTCCATATATGAGTTTGTTTCTGCTGATCACAAACTCCTGAGCCATTCCTCCCCCACTTTCTTGACAACCACAAGGCTGTTCTCAATGTTTGTGAGCCTGTTTCACAGATAAGTTCTTTTATGTCATATTTTAGATTCCACATATAAGTGATATCATGGTATTTGTCTTTCTCTTTTTGACTTAACTTCACTTGGTATTTTCATTGAATTTTAAGAGCAAAATTGGAACTTAAAAACATCAGTTATTATGAGATGAAAAGAGGATTCCAGATTCATTCAGAAATGTTAGTGTTGCAGTGAGGTTACATCTCTTATTCATGCCTATATTAATTTCACTGGATGGTTGATGTGCATACAGGGAAGGGGCAGCTTTCTGAAAGATGAACAGATGGGTTGTTTTTTTTTTTTTTTTTTTTTTTGGAGACATGATGTGAGTGCAACTAAACCAAATGTGGTCTTCCAAATCAAACTTCAGTTTTTACAAGGTGTGATCCTTACTTAAATGTAAAACATCTTTTAAAGCAGTACATCACTGTACAGGATAAGCTACTACCTGCCTCAGAATTTAGATTCACATGCACACACACCTGTTTTGAACAGAGTGAAGTATTGCTATAAATAATGGTTGATTTCTACCTTAGTCGTTTCAGCAGTTTGCATAAAATGTTCTTGTTGATTCTATAGGAAAGAGATAATAAGAATAAATCCCTTAATCTGTAGGCCTTTGGGGTATAACAGCAGGATTTACAAGAAATGTAATAACTACGTGTTTTCTCTTTGGAATTTACAGAAAGTTTTATTAGTTTTATATTCATCTAGAATACTGGGAATAGCATTTTTAGTTTTATATTAACTCAGAAGGGAGAGTACTAATTCTAGTTCATGGACTACCTGCTCTCTTTCTCCACTTCCCCTAGATAATTCTGGGTAGTGCTTTATCATTAATTAAGATTTATCTGATACAGTGCATGATTTGAGACTCAGCACAGGGCATTTGAAGACAAATATTCCTTTAAGGGATTCATAGCTTATGTTTGCCTAATCATGAAACATGGAAGGATATTTTTGCACAGATTTATTTTTCCTACCTCTATCCTACCTATTCATGGCTTCAAAACTAATAAGCTTCTCTGGAGATGATAGTAAAGATTAAAAACAAAGACAGACAGATTTATGGCCTTGGCTGTCATTTCCAAGGGCACTGAATTAATCATTCAGATATTCTAGTTGATAGCTGCATTGAGGCAGGGGTGTTTTTCAAGTCTTCTGACAAAAATGAAATTTTCCAATTTGGTTTGAAGAAGAGAAATCAAAGCCCTCAGTAAAACGTTATCCCCAAAGCCTCTTTTTTCTCTCTTTGAGAAAAAAAAGATGTATGATTTTTCCCAAGGGATAAACAGAAGGCTTTCTCAGCTCAGCGAATTTAGTCTGGGAGACACAAATTTCACATGACATTCTCTGATCCTTATCCTAGAAATATTTTTAAATCAATCCGACTGGATCAGATAAATATGTTCTTACAAGGATGTACAATACACTGTGCAGATATAAAATAGATGTGGTTTTCTCTTTCAGGATGAACAGCCTTTTCTTCCTAAGAGTGTTAGAAACCGAGAACGAATCCTGCCTGTGTTGTGGCCCTGTGACAAGCCCACACAGGTGACTCCATAGCTCTGTGTTCCGTTTCTCTGATTGACCCATCCACACCTTGGTTAACACTGGCTTTTGATCTCAAGGCAAGAACCAAAGGCAGAGCAACACTCTGACTCACTTCTGAAATACATCCGTCCTCTCCTGGTCAGGATTCTCAGATGAACTCAGTAACCATCTGAATCCTTTGTGTTGATGGTAAACTCGGTGTAAAGCCTCCCACTCACTGGCCACCACTTCCTCTAGTCTTCCAGTTTTGATAATTCATCAGCCCCAGAAGGAGCTCCAGTCCACCGAGCCTCTGCCTTTTCATTGCTCACGTTCTGTGTCTGTGTGCACGTCTCTTTTTTATGGGCTTAGATTCTATAGTCATCATCATAGCCACGCCCTTGCCCCCTTTCTCTCTCCATTGTAGTCACCCAAAAAAACTTCAGCCTGATTAAATTTTTCTGCCAACTCTGTACACCCAAGCAACTGAACTTGACTAGCCAGCCATGCTGACTGACTTCTCCTTAAATTTATTCATACACAGTTCCAGGAGCACTCAGTACTGCCTAGCAATCCATTTACCAGGCAGTTACCTCCTCCCTGTCCTGTGACATCAGTGCTCTCTTTCTGTTTGATCTTTTTCATCAGCACACATTTGTAATGGAGTTCTCATCTTTCAAAAGGAAAACTTCATTTGACCCCTCCTCTGTTTCCAAGTGCCGTCACATTGCTCTCCTTTTTGGCAAAACTCCTTCAAAGAAAGGCATACATTCAGTCTTCCTGCTTTCATTTTCCTTTTTCACTCTTCGGAATTCACCCCAGTTCAGCTTTTGCCCCCACCTTTCCACTCCTGTTGAGGTTCCGGTGGCTCAGCCACATCAGTCTTTCTACAGGACTTGGTCTTGGCGACCACTCCCTTCCCTTCCTTGGCTTCTAGTCCAGTACCTCTCCTTCCACATGAGCCTCTAGTCACCTTTCCTGCTCCTTTCTGCCTGCCTTCTAAAGTCTTTGCAGGTATTCTGTTTGGTTCCTAGACTCATTGCTATAAAGAGTTACATGCCTCACACCCCAGCTTCCAAGGGAACAGAAGCTTCTGCAAGTGGTACCCTTCCAGACCTTGCCTTATGTACCTCTTCACCTGGCTGTTCATTGACATTCGGTGTAAAAACTGGCAGATACATATATGTTCTATGCTGCGTGCTAAGCCACTTCAGTTGTGTCTGACTCTTTGCAACCCCATCGACTGTCTCCTCTGTCCATGGGATTTCCCAGGCAAGAATACTGGAGTGGGTTGCTGTTCCTTTCTTCAAGGAATCTTCCTGGCCCAGGGATCAAACCTGGGTCTCCCGCATTGTAGGCAGATTCTTTATGACTAATACCACCTGGGAAGCCCATATATATTTTGATAATTCCCAGATTTATATCTTTAGCCACAGGCTCTCCACAGAAATCTAGATTCATGTATTTCCAGTTATATCCATGACTTTTCCCTTTGGAAATCACATAAGCATCTCAAACTTAACATTTCCAAAATTTATTCTCTTGCCTTTCTTCCCATTAAAAAATGCATCATCAGTGGAGCTAAATCATAATGTAACACCTTACCCAGCTTTATTTTTCTTTATAACCCTTGTTACTACCTGAGATTACATCACATATCTATATAGTTACCCAGTGGAATATAACCCCATGTCAACAGGGTCTCTTTTGTTTATTCACTTCTTGTATTAGGCAGAGTAATGGTCCAAAAAGATGTCCATGTCCTCATCCCCAGCACCTGTCAATATGTTTCTTTACCTGGCTTCCCAGGTGGCGCTAGTGGTAAAGAACCTACCTGCCAATTCAGGAGACAGAAGAGATGCCAGTTCGATCACTGGGTAGGGAAGATCCCCTGGAGGAGGGCATGGCAGCCACTCTAGTATTCTTGTGTGGAGAATCCCATGGACAGAGGAGCCTGGCGGCCTATGGCCCATGGAGCTGCTAAGAGTCAGACACAACTGAAGCCACTGAGCATCCAAGCAGGCATGCACATGGCAGAGGGGCTTTGCAAATATGACCAAGTTAAGGATCTTGGGATGGGGAGATTATCCTAGATTATGGTCCAGTGCAATCACAATGGTCCTTAGAGGGTGAAGAGGGAGGCATGGGAAGTAGAGAAATGGAGGTCAGAGTGATGGAGCCTAGAGCGACAAATGTCAGCATCCTCAAGGAGCTGGAAAGGGCAAGGATAGATTGCCCCCAGAACCACCAGGAGGAACTCTGTGGGGAACTCTGCTGACACCTTGACTTTAGCCCCATAAAATCGATCTGAACCTTCAGAACTTTAAGAGAGTAAATCTGTGTTGTTTTAAGCCACTAAACTTGTGGGTAATTTAAGTCATGGTAGGAAACTAATATACTCCTATATCTAATTCCTAATATACTCCTATATCTAGTTCTTAATATCTAATAAACTATTATACTCCTATATCTAGTTCCTAATCTCTCTGGCATCTAGAATTTTCCAGACCCAAACGTGCTAAAAAAATCTTGTTTGAATAAATGGTATATCTTCATTGTTTTAGATACCATATAAAGATAATTGGAGTTTCTAATCTTGATTCTGAATGTTCTCATTGAAAATAAATGATCCATTCTTTCTTTGAAAAGTAGTCTTTGCTTTTATTTTTGTCTAGGCAAAAGATATTTTTTATTATCCTAGTCTATTTCAGGCAGGCATTTTATAAGAGAGAGAGTAGTGTGCGTGTAGTGACTTAAAAACTCTCAGAATGTCAGGAATGGAAAGGACTTTTAAAGGGCATTCAGTTTGAATTTCCTGATCTGATGTTTGTATATTTCTCACAATATCCCTGACAAGTGACCATCCCAAGTCTATTTTTGAACCTTCAATGATGGGAAACTTACTTTAGCTGGAGGGGTCAAGACCACTTTTGGATAGACTATTCTCGCTTTGTTTTATTTTCTACTTACAGAATTAAAGCAAAACTAGAAATGTTAATTATAAGCCCAAACTGACTTATTTTAGGGCTTCCCAGGTGGCGCAGGGGAAAAGAATCTGCCTGCAATGGGGGAGACCTGGGTTCGATCCCTGGGTTGGGAAGATCCCCTGGAGAAGGGAAAGGCTACCCACTCCAGTATTCTGGCCTGGAGAATTCCATGGACTGTATAGTCCGTGGGGTTACAAAGAGTCGGACACAACTGAGCGACTTTCACTTTCACTTTACATGTGAAGTGCCTCCTTTTGCATTCATGCTTGTCAGAAAATCCTAATATCACCAGAAACCATCAAATATACTTTTAGGGGATAAAAATCAAGCAGTGATTTTCAGGTAAGTGATGAATGCTTATATTGCTCCCTCATTGTGCCTTTGTGTGTGTGTGTGTGCATGCTCATGTCTGACTCCTTATGACCCCATGAACTGTAGCCCACCAAGCTCCTATGTCCGTGGAATTTTCCAGGCAAGAATACTGGAGTGGGTTGCTATTTCCTTCTCCAGCAGATCTTCCAGACCCAGGGATCAAACCCACATCTCTTGTATCTCCTGCACTGGCAGGTGAATTCTTTACCACCTGTGCCGCCTGGGAAGAGACTGCACCTTTAGGAGGCATTTAAGACTAATTTTTAGTAGAGAATGGTATTATCTTAACTTTAAGTTTATACTTCTCTCCAAATACTGTCAAATTATTAATAGTTACATTTTGTTGATGGCTCATCAGATGTAGGACAGTCAGTTGAATTTAGTTTAACAAATGTTGAGCCCAGTCTGTGTCTCATACTCTATGCTAGGCACCTTAGGAAGAAAAATGACCAAGTTATGTCTCCTAGAGAGTAACCCTCATAATCTGCTAGGGAATATAGACATGAAAACACAAATAGAACAAGAAGTGATAAGTGCTCAGCTGATGGCACAAAGACTTATGAGAGTGTATGGTGTTAGAAATGTTCTAATTTCATTCTTTTACATGTAGCTATCCAGTTTCCCCAGCACCACTTATTGAAGAGACTGTCTTTTCTCCATTGTATATTCTTGCCTTCTTTGTCATAGATTAAGTGACCATAGGTTATAAGTTTATTTCTGGGCCTCTGTCCTGCTCCATTGATCTATATTTCTGTGTCTGTGCCAGTACCATACTGTCTTGATTACTGTAGCTTTGTGGTATAATCTGAAGTCAGGGAGCCTGATTCCTCCAGCTCCATTTTTCTTTCCCAAGATTGCTTTGGCTATTCAGAGTCTTATATGTTTCCATATAAATTAAAAAAAATTTTTTTTGTTCTAGTTCTGTGAAAAATGCCATTGGTAGTTTCATAGGGATTATATTAAATCTGTAGATTGCTTTGGGTAGTATGTCCATTTTAACAATATTGATTCACCTAAAAAAAGATATGAAAAGATATCTTTTCATCTGTTTCTGTCATCTTCAATTTCTTTTATCAGCATCCTAAAGTTTTCGGAGTATGGTACAGGTCTTTTGCCTCATTCAGTTCAGTTTAGTTCAGTTGCTCAGTCGTGTCCGACTCTTTGCGACCCCATGAATCACAGCATTCCAGGCCTTCCTGTCCATCACCAACTCCCAGAGTTCACTCAGACTCACGTCCATCGAGTCAGTGATGCCATCCAGCCATCTCATCCTCTGTTGTCCCTTTCTCCTCCTGCCCCCAATCCCTCCCAGCATCAGTCTTTTCCAATGAGTCAACTCTTCGCATGAGGTGGCCAAAGTACTAGAGTTTCAGCTTTAGCATCATTCCTTCCAAAGAGATCCCAGGGCTGATCTCCTTGCAGTCCAAGGGACTCTCAAGAGTCTTCTCCAACACCACAGTTCAAAAGCATCAATTCTTCGGCGCTCAGCTTTCTTCACAGTCCAACTCTCACATCCATACGTGACCACTGGAAAAACCATAACCTTGACTAGACGGACCTTTGTTGGCAAAGTAATGTCTCTGCTTTTCAGTATGCTATCTAGGTTGGTCATAACTTTCCTTCCAAGGAGTAAGCGTCTTTTAATTGCCTCATTAGGTAGGTTTATTCCTAGGTATTATTCTTTTTGAAGTAGTGGTAAATGGGATTGTTTCCTTAATTTCTCTTTGTGATCTTTCCTTGTTAGCATATAGAAAGGGAAGAGATATCTGTATATTAAATTTTTATCCTGAAACTTTACCAAATTCACTGATGAACTCTAGTAGGTTTCCAGTAGCATCTTTAGGATTATCGACGTATAGAATCATGTTGGTCTTCCCTGGTAGCTCAGACAGTAAAGAATCTTCCTGCAATGCAGGAGACTCGGGTTCAATCCCTGGGTTGAGAAGATCCCCTGGAGAAGGGAATGGCTACCCACTCTAGTATTCTTGCCTGGAGAATCCCATGGACAAAGGAGCCTGGTGGGCTACAGCCCATGAGGTCACAAAGAGTCAGACATGACTGAGTGTCTAACACTTCACACACAGTATCATATCACCTGCAAACTATGACTGATTTATTTCTTTTCTAATTTAGATTCCTTTTATTTCTTTTTCTTCCCTGACTGGCATGGCTAGATCTTCCAAAACTATGTTGAATAAAAGTGGCAAGAGTGGACATCTTCATCTTGTTCTTGATTTTAGAGGAAATGCTTTCAGTTTTTCACCATTGAGTATGATGTCAGTTGTAGGTTTGTCATATATGGCCTTTAATATGTTGAGGTAGGTTCCTTCTATGCCCACATCCTGGAGAGTTTTTTTTTTTTTTAATCATAAATGGATGTTGGGTTTTGGCAAAAGCGTTTTCTACATCTATTGAGAGGATCATGTGGTTTTTATTGTTCAATTTGTTAATGTGGCATATCACACTGATTGACTTGCAGACATGGAAATGTCCTTGCATCCCTAGGATAAAGTCCACTTGATCATGGTATATGATCCTTTAAACGTATCGTTGGATTTGCTTTGCTGTCATTTTGTTGAGAATTTTTGCATCTGTGTTCAGTGATATTGCCCTGTAATTTTCTTTATTTGGTATCTTTGTCTGGTTTTGCTTCCCTGGTGGCTCAGCTGCTAAAGAATCCGCCTGCAATGAGGGAGACCTGGGTTCAGTCACTGGGTTGGGAAGATCGCCTGGAGAAGAGAACAGCTACCCACTCCAGTGTTCTGGCCAGGAGAATTCCATGGGGTCGCAAAGAGTCGGACATGACTGAGCGACTTCCACTTCAACAACTTGTCTGGTTTTGGAATCAGGATGATTGTGGCCTCATAGAATAAGTGTGGGAGTGTTTCTTCTTTTGCAGTTTTTTGGAATAGTTTCAGAGGGATAGATGTTTCCTGTTTTCCAAATATTTGATAGACTTTAGCTATGATGCCGTCTGGTCCTGGACTTTAGTTAGGATTTTTTAAAATCACAGTTTCACTTTCAGTACTTGTGATTTGTCTCTTCATACTTTCTGTTTCTTCCTAATTCAGTCTTGGAAGATTGTACCTTTCTAAGAATTTGTCCATTTCTTCTAGGTTGTCCACTTTATTGGCATATAGTTCTTTGTAGTAGTCTCTTATGGTTCTTTGTATTTCTGTGGTGTCAATTGTATTTTTGTCAGTTTAATTAATATGTATTAGTCTTGGTGTGTTCCTCCTTGGGTTTATCTATTAATATATGGGACACTCTGCACTTCCTGAACTTGTGTGACTGTTTCTGTTCCCAAGTTAGTTAAGTTTTTGCCTAATATCTCGTCAAATATTTTCAGACCCTTTCTCTCTTCTTCTAGGACCCCTATAAGGGGAATGTTGGTGCATTTAATATTGTTCCAGAGGTTCTGAGAGTGTCCTCATTTCTTTTCATTCTTTATTCTGTTCCATGGCAGTGATTTCCACCCAACTGTCTTTCAGCTCACTTATTTCTTCTTTTGCTTCATTTATTGTGCTATTGATTCCATGTAGTGTATTTTTCATTTCAGTTACTGTATAGTTCAACTGTTTGTTGTTTATATTTTCTTGCTCTTTATATTTTCTTGTATCTTCTTGGTCTGTGCCCCCATTCTTTTTCTGATATCATGGATCATCTTTACTCTTATTATTCTGAGTTCTTTTTTAGGTAGTTTGCCTATCTCCACTTTGCATTAATTGTTCTTCTGGTGTTTTATTTTGTTCCTTCGTCTGGAACATATTTCTCCGTCATCTTACTTTGTCTAACTGTCTATGATTGCAGTTTCTGTTTCACAGACTGAAAGATTGTAGTTCCTCTTGCTTTTGGTGTCTGCCTCCTGCTGGGTGTGTCTGGTCTAAGAGCTTTGTGCAGGTTTCACAGTGGGAGGGTTGTGTCATGGTGTGTGTTTAGAGGTGGCTGTACATTCAAGACAACTTTAGGCAGTGTGTCTGCTGATGGGTGGGGCTCCCTCCATTGGGAGGTGTTCCCAAGGCGTTCCCACCTTGTTGTTGTTTGTCATGAGGTGTTCCAACACTGGAGCCTGTTGGCTGTGTTCTCAGTGTGAAAATGGCAACCTCAAGGAGAGCTCATGTCAGTGAATATTCCCCAGTATCTCTGCCATTAGTGTCCTTGACCCTACAGTCAGCCACAGCCCCACCTCCCCAGGAGACCCTCCAAGACCCTTAGGCAGGCCTGGCCCAGGCTCCTGTGGAGTCACTACCTTACCCTGGCTCGCAGTGCATTTGAAATCTTATGGGTGCCCTCCAAGAGTGGAGTCTCTGTTTCACCCAGTCCTGTGGAGCTCCTGTACTTAAGCTCTTCAAAGTCAGAGGCTCCTCCTCCTCCTGATGCCAGACCCTCGGTTCATGAGGCTCAGAACTATCCCTCCTGTGGGAATACCTCTGTGGTTTAATTATTTAATTATTGCCCACCCAGTGGTTATGGGACTTTATTATTTTGGGAAAGCACCCCTCCTACCATCTTGCTGTGTCTTCCTTTTCATCTTTGAGTGTAGAATATCTTTTCTGATGGGTTTCAGTCTTTTTTCTCAATGGTTCTTTAGCAGTTGGTTGTAATTTTGGTGTTTCATGAGAGGACTCAAGCCCAAGTCCTTCTAGGCTGCCATCTTGTCTCCTCCCCTCAGAAGTCAAATAATAGTCATCTTAATTGACATAACTTTTAAAATCAAGAATTAGCATTTAACAACCTGTTTAAATGTATAACACCTCATCCTTCAGACAGATACATACAACATACAAACTATATTTCACTGAAAAAAATCAAGGAAAATTGTGAATTCCCTCCATTCTCTTTTTTAGCCTTTTTTCCTCTTGTAATTTGCAGTAGTTGAAGATGAAAATTAAATGCAATTTGGGCATTTAAAAGAGGAATGTTGAAACTGTATATATATATTATATGTAATTTTTAAAGTTTGGAAAATATAACTCTTCCCATCTTTTCTATGGTATCAAAGACAACAGAAACAACTGTTAGAACTCTACCAGACAAGGGTGAAGAGATCTGCGGATATTTCTTGAATCCTTCTTTAATGGCATCAGAATGTTCACCTACAGTCTTGAAAAAGAAAACAGAAGACAGAAGCGACCTCCCTTCTGAGAGTCAAAGAAGCATACCGCTTGCTGTGACCGACGCGTTAGAGCATATTATGGAACAGCTCAATGTTTTGACACAGGTGGGTTGGCACGTTTCACACTTAGAGGTAGGATGTACAATATCCTGGTTACAGCAGGCTGCAGAACTAGCAGAGCAGCGGGGGAGTTTCTTTCTTAGCAAGCTCAAAGGTGGTAGTTAACAGAGTAGCACATGCTCTGCTGAGTCTTGTGGAGACAAGGTCTGAGCCCATGCGTATGTAAACGTGTGTGCATATACACACCGCCCTGTATCTGGCATCTGAGGACCAGAAGGGAGGGGAGGAGACAGTGAAGAACTGTTGTGGTACTTCATGCTAGAAATTTGATTCTGGACAGCAATGTTTTGCCCTAAGAATTTTCTGATGCAGTATATTCAGATCTTGGATATTATCAAAGAAATATTTAAGGCCAAAAGAAAAAATGTATTGGGATTAATCATTTCACTTAGAATGAAATATTGGCAATGCTTTTAGTTTTCACATAATTCCCTCTGTCCAATGTATAACTTCCCTCATTTCAAAGCTTCTTACGGGACACTCTGTTCTGGAGATGAGGTTTTCACATTCCCCTTTTAGAATATTACCCAGTCTTTTTTTTTTTTTTTTCATTGATGCTAAATTGTAATTTATTTTTTACTGCACAGGATGACTTTCAGCATTCTTTTTTTTTTTACCAGACTGTATACATTCTTTTATTAAATTTCATTATATAGTCATGCTTGTAATGAATAATTTTACAGTGAAAAGAAAAGAAGTAATGGCTTAATCCCTTTTAATTACATTTAAGCAATTTAAAAAAATTTTTTTTAAATTGAAGGATAATTGCTTTACTGAATGCCAGTTTACCTTTGCCAAGAAAGAATACCATGAATCTTAACATACAAAGGTCTTCCAACTCTTGGTCAGGAAATTTAGATGTCATTTAATGGAAGCAGTGTATTAAGATGGATACATCAAAGGTTGTCCTTCCAGCTCTCCTTGGTGTTTCTTTTGAATAAGTCTTATCATTCTTTGATAAATAGGATGAGGACACTAATATTTGTCAGAGCAGATGCTGTCCCAAGTTATACAAAAAGAAGCTATGACATGAACTAGAGATGTTGATTACTTTCCCAGAATAAATATTTCGAGCTGAAATAGCTCTTGCATAGAAGTTATCTTGCATAGAAGTTAATGTACAATTAACCCTGGCTGTACATTATAATCGCCCAGGCAATTAAGAATCGTCCAGATGTCCAATTCTCATCTCCAGAGAATTCAAGGCCTTGGCATGGGCCTTTTAACGTTCCCTTCTGGGTTTAGAGCCAGTAATTAAAAATTTCACCCTTTAGATAACATCTCCGAACCTTGTAGTTAAGGGACATGGATATGGGTCATGACAGGTTATGGGAACAAGTCTTGTGAGACCTTGGAGTCATAAGATTTGTTCAGTGAAAAATCACAGGGAAATCACCAATTTTTGCTTTGCAGTATTGTGCTGGAGGTGACTTTGTGTTTATCAGACGTCTCTCGCCTTTAAAAGGCAGTTCTTCTCTCGACCTCCTGCCAGCCTTAGTTTTGATGGGCCTGTTTGCCAGGGCCCTGGCTCCTCACATGTGCTGTCACACTGACTGGCAGGTCCCCTTGAGGGTCTTTCCATCCTCTGCTCTATCAGCTTCGTGACCCGTTGCACCCTTTTCCCTGATTCAAGGTTAAATGGATCACTTTAAACTTTATTGAAAGTCTCTACTTTTTTAACTTTGAAGGACTGACTACCCTTCAAATACAAAAGAAGTGAAAAGCAGGCACAGCACACTTGCAAAATGGGAACAGTGTGAATCTGTGGGCGAATCAAGTGAAATAAACATATTCTGATTCACTTCAATTACAGATGACTGAATATCTCCTAACCCTGTGGCAATGTTTATAATTCAGTACAGATTGTTTTGGGTTGGCCAAAACATTCAGGCTTTTCTGTAAGTTATAAGATGTTACAGAAAAACTCAAACGAGCATTTGGGCCAACCCAACAATATCACTTTCTCATTATAATTTTTCAGACAGTAGGTAACTGGAGTTAACCAGTGTTATAGATGTTGATAATATACATATCAAAAGGTTTTGCTTTTTGCATTGTGATAATGTATGTAAATATCAGGCAAAAAGCTTGCAGCATAGTAGGCACCCAAGAAATATTAGAAAGTATTATGAGCATTGCTGTTAATTTCGATCATTAACAGTATTGCAGTATTGTGCTGGAGGTGACTTTGTGTTTATCAGACATCTCTTGCCTTTAAAAGGCAGTTTTTCTCTCAACCTCATGCCAGCTTTACTTTTGATTGGCCTGGGAAACAGGCCAATCATAACAAGTCATGATCTATAGTATGGAATATGAGAGGGAAAAAACTATTAAATAATAGAAAAAAAAAAAGAACAACTGATTACTGTCACAAACTGATAGGGAATCAATTCATTATCTTGAAACTTATTCACTAAAGTAACCATGCATTTATGCTGCTTTTCCTGTATGAACGGAACCAAATAATATATGAGAATTGTATTTTGTAAACCATCCCAACTAATAAATGGAAATAGAATGTCATTGCCCTCTAAAGAAAGAATAGACTTACCAACAGATCTAGCCTGATTCTTATCAAGCCTTTGGATCCCATTTCCAATTTATATAAAATACAGAGAGTAAAAGAACAGATTTAACTGTATCTGGAGCACACAGTCCCTAAAATCCAGTCTAGTAGGGAATCTACAGGTCAGATGGCCTGAGCCTGTAAATAGACAAATTATAAAGAAAATAAAGCAAGGAAGTGGGGAATCTGCAGATTAAATGGATAAGATAAAGTTGTAGTTTCTAGGGATGCATACTTGAAAGATAAAACCATAAAAACATGCAGAATATTATTATAGTGGTCAGGATAGTGGCTGTTATGGGGGAAGGTGCATGCAAGGGACTAGTTCTTGACCTGGTGCTGGTCACAAGGGTGTTTTTCTCATGAGAATTCATTGATACTTATTAATGTGCAATTTCCTGAATCCAGTTTATAGTGAAGTTAAAAAAAAAAAAAAAAGAACTGAAGTGAAATAATCGATAGTCACAATTTAAAAGTAGTCGTGTGTGTGTGTGTATAGTCATATACCCACTTACTAGCCGAAGGAGTTAGAATAGCTAAGATTCATAAAGTCCTGTTGTGCCAGGCACTAGCTTAAGCATTTTACATGCCTGATTTCATTCAGTCTTCCTACCAACTCTGTGAGGTGCTGTTGTCATCTTCTGGGTGCAGAAATGAGTGGCAGTCATTATACTTTCAAGGTAAGCTAGGTATCCAGCTGTCTAGGGTACTATAGATATGGCCCATATGGACTGATTGTGGCAGGATGACCAGGGATGCCATTTAAGGAGTCGTGGGCGTGTGGCATTCCGTCCACCTCCTGCATTCCACATTACCTGGGACACTATTTAACATGCCTCCTATGGTCTCTCCTCTGGCATCGATGCTTTAGAAGATCAGACTTTAGAATTGTCCATAGAGACTGTCATTTATTCCTTTTTCCTTAAATGCTTCCTTTTTCCTTTTCCTCAAACGGCTTGGCAGTGCTTTGCCCTGTGGTGGGGTGCAGAAACAGAGCAAGTTCCGGAGCTCATTTCTGAGCCAACCTCCTGGCAAGAGGGTAGGCATTACAGTTCTGAAAAAGATCAGTGCAGAGATTATCACCATCATTCTCACCACCAGGTCACCAGGCCCTGATGACTTTGTCCTCCTTTGTTTGCAGACTGTTTCAATCTTGGAGCAGCGACTGACTTTGACAGAGGATAAGCTGAAAGACTGCCTTGAAAATCAGCAAAAGCTTTTCAATGCAATCCAACAGAAAATTTGAACAGAAAAGTATGAGCAGAGGCATGAGAAATGAACACATGTACATGTACTCAGGAAGGCAGTACCAGCTGCTTCATGCAACGCAACCATGTGCGAATTGGCATGGCATTTCTTAAAAGGGTGAGCAACAGAACAAAAGGCAGAAAAGGCATAATTAAGGACCAGTTTAAACATACCAATCAATGTCTAGGACTAATTCAAATCATTACTATTTATGGTTCCACTAATAAAGTGATAAGCATTCAAGTGGCTCTATATTTCCCCCCCATATTATTTTTTAAATGTTAGTTTTCATTAATAGTTCAAATCCTGCCAGGAAAATAACCAAATCTTTGGATTTCATTGTTATTTCAAATTGACCATGTTCAGGCAGTTCCTTCAACAATTAGTGTACTTCTTTAGTGAACAGTACCCTTAGGGTGAAATAATTCACTTACCTCTAAAATAGCATTTTATGTGCAGAGAATGAATTAATGATCTGACTTGTATTTCTCAGTTTAAAAAATTTACTCTTTCTTACCTATGCCATTTGATGAAAAGATGATCTCACAAACTCTCAAACCACAGAATTTCCACAGCAAGAATACACTTATTTTAATTAGCAACAGCACGTACAGGACATATGGCAGGGATTTTGATTTAATTTACGGCATACATTGCTTATTCTTTGACCAACCTGAAAGAAAATGAAGAGTTAGGAATATGTGAAGTGCACATATCTTCTTCCGTAGATGAAGGCACTGAATGTTTTTGGTTATATCCAAATCTGTGATATCAGTTTATGAAGATTAAATTAGTGCAGAATCCTCAAAACCCAGAACCATGCAACAGCAATACTTAAAAATATACAGCCATGTGTGTTCACATGCTTGAGGAATGTTTAGGGTGATTTTGCGACCTGGATATAAGGACTTTAAAAGATCATTTATTTGCATCGTTGTCTACCTCTTTCTTTTAATTGTGATTTGAAACAAAATGAAAATGAGTAAAACATTCTAAAAGATCTTGGTTATAATTTAAGAGTTTTATCTTCAACAAAATAAGAGATTAAATTGGAAAAAAAAAGAATTTAGCTTGCATTTCTGTTAACCTATATCAAAAACAGAAGGTGGGAGAAGACAGTCCACATTCATGATGCCTGCAGGCATACCCTGGGGAAGATACTATGTTTCGGAAAAGAAAAAAGTCCTATTTACGTATGGGTCTATATTGAGAAATATCTCAAAGTGATTTCAATTGTATTTATGAGGTGTTTTTGTTTTATCATCCAGTGTGTGTTAAGTGCCTTTTTATACAATACTAAGTAGGAACTTCTAGACCATTTCAAGAGTTTATAAGACTAAGTGGCATTGTATTTTTTATAACCTTGTTGAGAAGACTAAGAAATGAAATGTCATACCAACTTTTATTTACTTTTTTATTCTTCAAACAATAAAGATATTTTACCTTTAAAAAAAAAGTTGTTTCTTTTTAAATGATTGAAATCTAGAAGTAATACTAAAATTTCTTATCTAGCTCAGTTAACTTTAACCTTCATAACAACCTCTTGGAGAACTTGTCAAAACAGTTCCGGTGCTTTTCCCCGGGCTTATGATTCACTAGGTCCGGTCTGGCAGGGCCACTAATTTGCATCTGACAAGCTCACAGGAGATTTGGTGCTATTGGCCTCAGGCCGACAGTTTAGAAACTATTGACCAGCTATAGCCACTTCCTGCAACATGGTGTTGCCACATACTTTTATGGCCATAGACCTTTATTATAAGTGATATAAAAACAGTGATGACAGAAGTTTGAAAGCCTTAAAACTTTTTCAGGAGGGATATTTTATAACCCTCCTTCCCTCTCCCACACCTTTGTTTATGCTTTTGAGGATTCTTTCCTTCAGACTCCAACCTCACATTTGTCCTAGCTGCCTATTCGCTGCGTGAGCAACATCTCCACTTGGAAGACCTGGCAGGCCGTCTCTGAAAGTGCCCAAAGCCAGTCCCTACTGTACCCTCAACCACCAGCCAGCTCCTCTCTCCCCTAGTCTCCGGACCTCCAGCTCTCCTTCAAGGCACTCCGGTTGGAGTTATCCTTGAATCCTTGATCCTGCACTCCACTCCCATGCCTTCAGCAAATCTTATGAGAAAATATGAGAGACTGGATCATTTCTCACCCCTCCGTCAGCCACCGAAACAAGCCACCATCGTCTCTTCCCGGAATGACTGCGGTACCTCTTAACTGTCTCCACCGTCACCTGTGGACAGCGGCCAGAGTGGTTCTTGAAAAGACGGAGTTCAAACATGTGGCTCTTTCGGCTCCAAACCCTTCAGGGCCTCCCGACTTGGAGTAGAAGCCCAAGGTTTGATGGTGGTGATATGCTCCCCACCCCTTCATTTAGACCTCCTCTTCCCCTTGGGGGCCACACTTACTGCCCCTGGCCACAATAGCTTCTTTTCTTCCCTTTGTAGAAGCAAAACGGCTACCCCCTGAGAGCACTGGCCTTGCCATTTCCTCTGCCTGGAGCCCTGTCCCCAGGCGTCCCTGAGAACACTCCAGCCCAGCTCATTTGTTGCCTTTTCAGAGGAGCCCTTCCTAATCAGCCTATGTGAAATAGTAACCCTCCGTTCACTCCCTGCCTAGCCCTGGTACAACAAGATTGCAACACCGTCCCAGTTCTGCCTCTTCCACTGTGAACGGACCTCTTCAAAGAGTAAGCACGGTCATCACCTTTAGATTCTCAAACTAGCACAGTTCACAGGAGGAGCTCAACAGATAGGTATCAAAAAAAATGCTCAACCTAAAAGTTGAGAAGATTTTATTCAGTGCACTTACGAAAGACTTAAGTCCGATATACAGCCTCTCAGATAACTCTAAGGGACTTTTTCTAAAGAGGTAAGACAGGAGCCAGGATAAATAGAAGTTTTGCAAATAAAACAACATAACAAATACAAACTAGGTAGTCAGAACATTAAAAGATTACTGTTGAAGAAAACCAGATAGCTCAAGCTAATGAATTTTAGCACTTTTCTATGTATAAGAAGATGCAAAAGTCTGGGCTCATTGAAATTCTTCCTTTGATATGCATCTTAACTACCTAGTACCAGTATCCTGTTTTTTCTCCATTCTGAATTCAGGGTGCCCAATCGAGGGTGGGTGCGGTGACCACAACATTATCTGTTTACTGAAATGCTGGCAACATTCTATGTCTCCAGTATTCTATGTCTCAATCATAAATTCAACCATTTGGAAGGCATTTAGTGATCAATTTTGTCCCATGGCACTAGGAAGTTTCACTCCTAGATCGGCTGGAGACTGTGATATAGGCTATTCAGTCCACACAGACAGCTTCACTGTAACAGTTATGAATCCGGCATTACAATGTACTTAGATATAAAGTAAGTTTATAAACAATATAAACTTACAGTATAAACTTGTGTGCTCTGTGCTGACTCGCTTCAGTTGTATCCGACTCTGCGACCCCATATAGCCCACCAGGCTCCTCTGTCCGTGGGATTCTATTGGCAAGAATACTGAGTGGGTTGCCAGGCCCTCCTCCAAGGGATCTTCCCAACCCAGGGATCGAAACTGTGTCTTCTGCATCTCCTGCACTGCAGACAGATTCTTTACTGCTGAGCCACCGGTGAAGCCCATAAACAGTGTAAACAGTTTATAAATAATAGCTGGAATAAGTTAAATTTGCTTGCCCAGAGGACTAGGGCTTTACTCCTTTTGGAAAAGAAATAAGATTTTTACTTGCCCTTGATAAACCCTTAAGGAGGCTATGAATTAGATTCTAGGCAAAGGAGCCTTTCCAACTGTTGGAGTTTTTAAAGGCTACTTTTCCACTTTTCTCTCCTTGTTGGCAGGTTCTATCTGATTAATTACGCTCAGCCTCAGGTCATTGTGGGCTATAGCTAAGCTTCTGATTTGTAGAGATTTGCAAGAGAAAGATGGGCTTCCCTGGTGGCTCACACAGTAAAGAATCTGCCCTTGATGCAGGAGACAGGTTTGATCCTTGGGTTGGGAAGATCTGGAGGAGGTCATGGCAACTTCCAGTATTCTTGCTGGGGAGAGAAAGATAGTTGCTTTTAATTCTCCAAAGAACCTGTGTGCCTCCCAAATGATATTAAAAGATTGATTTTGCCCAACTATATTTTCTTTAATTTGATCTTTTAATATAAGTGAGAAGCTTTCCAACTAAACTGAAATTCAAGAGTTCTATGTTCTAGAATTTCAGGGTTAATTTATCAAGCCTTCAAAAGCTTGCACAAGGCATTTAACAAAGGCCCTCTTTCGGAGTGTAAGGCTAGACCCAGAGTAAAGTTTTTTTTTTTTTAAGTTAACCCCTAAATATTAGCTCCATTTTTACTTTATATTGCACTACTACTACTAAGTCACTTCGGTCGTGTGCGACTCTGTGCAACCCCAGAGATGGCAGCCCACCAGGCTCCACCGTCCCTGGGATTCTCCATTCTGTATTGCACAGTTTCAGGTAATCCCATCAGTTTCCTTTAGTATGTTAATTAGTGTATTTCCTGAGGGACAGATTCATATGCCCTGCCTTAAATACCAAGCAAGGGAAGCATTCTGGAGAAGGGCATGGCAACGCACTCCAGTATTTGTACCTGGAGAATCCCCATGGACAGTGGAGCCTACTGGGCTATAGTCCCTGGGGTCACAAAGAGTCGAACACCACTGAGTGCCTAAGCACAGCACAGGGAAGCATTCCCCAGGAAGACCTAGTGTTTTTTCGACAATATACTTAGGCAACCCAGCTTCAATAAAACCTATTTAAATATACCAATTTTTATAAAATTTCATCTCAGTTCTTTTACGCCTTTAGCTTTTAGTCTCCATTGTTGTCCAGTCTCTAAGTCATGTCTGGCTCTTTTATGACCCTGTGGATTGGAGTCCACCAGGCTCCTCTGTCCATGGAATTTCCAGGCAAGGATACTGGAGTGCCATTTCCTGCTCCAGGGGATCTTCCTGAGCCAGGAATTGAACTTTTGTCTCCTAATTGGCAGGAAGATTCTTTACTGCTGAACTACCAGGGAAGCTACATTAGTGTCTACATTAGTGAAGTGAAGTCACTCAGCTGTGTACGATTCTTTGCGACCCCGTGGAGTGTAGCCTACCAGGCTCCTTCATCCATGGGATTCTCCAGGCAAGAATACTGGAGTGGGTTGCCATTTCCTTCTAAAAAAGCCTTGATTTTACAAGGAGTCCTAGAAGCTTTCTTTTCATCTCTGACCATTCATCTGTTTTTCTATAAAAGGTTCTGGGGTCCCCAGTGAGGGGTTGAGCCAAGAGACTCAGGCCCTTTTATCAGTCTTTTAACTTGATTTTGACTAGTCCTAACTGTTGCACCAAGTAATTATTCATCAAGTTATCTCAGTGTAATTTTCTCCCAAACTTTGATCTGGGATAAATAGAGCAAACTTGTTGGGGTGCTTTAATGTCGGGAACCAAAAAGGAGGGTCTCTTTGGCCCATCCGACCTTTGAAAATACTTTCAAAGTACTTGTCAGCTAAAGGATTCCTATCTAAAATAGGCATAAAACAATTGAAGCCCAACAATATAAAAACAAAAACCTGGGACTTCCCTGGTGGTCCAGTGGTTGAGAGTCTGCCTGCCAATGTAGGGGACATGGGTTTCATCCCTGATCCGGGAAGATCCCACAAGCCTCAGAGCAATGAAGCCCACTCACCACAACTACGACCCTGAGCTCTAGAGCCCGCGCTCTGCAACAAGAGAAGCCACCTCACGAAGAAGCCCGCACACTGCGACTGGGGAGAAGCCCCTGCTCGCTGCAAGCAGAGGAAGACTGCGCAGCAAAAAAGACCCAGTGAAACAAAACAAATACATCAATTGAAAACACCAAAGGTAAATTCAGGCTCAGTAAGCACATAACAGGATCTCCAACATCACAGGTCACTAGAAAACTGCAAATTAAAACAAGGAGAGATGACTACACATCTATTAGAATGACTAAAATGCAAACTCTGAGAAAACCAAAGCTGGTAACCATGTGAAGCAACAGGAGCTCCGTGATAAGAATGCAGAATGGTGCAGCCACTTTGCAAGACAGTTTGACAGTTTCTTACAAAAATAAACATACCAATTACTGTGCAGTCCAACAATCAGTTATCTTTGGTTATTTAAATAGATTGAAAATGTGCTCACACAATAACCTGCACATGAATGATTATAGCATCTTTATTCATAATTGCCAAAACTTGGAAAGCACCAAGATGTCTTTCAGGGATGATTTGTTTAATAAAACTGTGATCCATCCAGACAATGGAATATTATTCACTGTTAAAAAGAAATGAGCTATCCAGTCATAAAAAGATATGGAGGAATCTTAAATGTATACCACTAAGTGAAAGATGACCATCTGAAAAGGCCCCTAAGTTGTTTGCAATTCTGGTATTAATTTTTTTAAGTGCAAGAAATATTGAAAATACCATCATATATTATAATGGAAATGTATACACATAAGGTTCTAGACACATAAGCACCTGAACAGAAACCATCTCTACCATGTAGCTTTCATAACTGATTCAGAAGACTTCTGGGAGATGAGGAGGGAGGAAAAAAGGGGAGAGAGGATGAGACAGAAATGCACAGATGAGCATTTCTGAGAGCATGGTAAACACGGGAAAGCCAAGGTGGAATAAGCCCACTCAAGTGACACACGTTCTTCTTACTCTCACAGAGGCAGGCAAACTTGATATCATTATTCACTCAACACTTGGTAAAATACACAGTCAGCAAGAATGCTAAAGGCAGGACCACCCACGTGCTGGATGCCTTTTGGTACCTTTACCAGACCAAACCCTGCAGAGAAAAGGGCTGTGGTGTCAGGGGCGCCCAGACAAAATGAACACGCATGTTCATGGTTTACAGTGAAGGGACCACACAAGGGGACCCACCTTTCTGCAATCTGGGTCAGGACCCGAGACAGGGAGCTATAGGGAAAGGCAGTCGTGATTGAAGAGAAGACTCCTTAGAAATGATGTGGGTTTTGTTCCATACATGCCTATAAGAATCCAGGATGTCTCCATCTCATACTCAGATGAATTACTCTTCCAAGGCATGCTTCTCTGTGATACACATGGGTGGTGTCACCCAACTGAACTCTGAAGTGGCAAATTTGAACCCAAAAGCACAAGTTACCATTCATGAACACATCGACCCCATTCTAAAACCTGTCATTTTACAGCAAGAATTAAAACAGTGTCTCCAACATGGATTCATAACTCAGTTCAGTTTAGTCGCTCAGTCATATGCAACTCTTTGCGACCCCATGGACTGCAGCACACCAGGCTTCCCTGTCCATCACCATCTCCCTGAGTTTGCTCAGACTCATGTCCATAGACTCAGTGATGCCATCCAACCACCTCATACTCTGTCGTCCCCTTCTCCTCCTGCCTTCAATGTTTCCCAGCATCAGGGTCTTTTCAAATGAGTCAGTTCTTCACATCAGGTGGCCAAATTACTAGAGCTTCAGCTTCAGCATCAGTCCTTCCAATGAATATTCAGGACTGATTTCCTTTAGGATTGACTGGTTGGATCTCCTTGCAGTCCAAGGAGCTCTCAAGAATCTTCTCCAATACCACAGTTCAAGAGCATTAATTCTTCAGTGCTCAGCTTTCTTTATGGTCCAACTCTCACATCCATATATGACTACTGGAAAAACCATCTGCAGTGATTTTGGAGCCCCTCAAAATAAAGTCTGCCACTGTTTCCATTGTTTCCCCATCTATTTGCCATGAAGTGATGGGCAGATGGTGATTGCAGCCATGAAATTAAAAGACGCCTACTCCTTGGAAGGAAAGTTATGACCAACTTAGATAGCATATTAAAAAGCTGAGATATTACTTTGCCAACAAAGGCCCATTTAGTCAAGGCTATGGTTTTTCTAGTGGTCATGTATGGATGTGAGAGTTGGACTGTGAAGAAAGCTGAGTGCCGAAGAATTGATGCTTTTGAACTGTGGTATTGGAGAAGACTCTTGAGAGTCCCTTGGACTGCAAGGAGATCCAACCAGTCCATTCTAAAGGAGATCAGTCCTGGGTGTTCTTTGGAAGGCCTGATGCTAAAGCTGAAACTCCTCATGTGAAGAGATGACTCATTGGAAAAGACTCTGATGCTGGGAGGGATTGGGGGCAGGAGGAGAAGGGAACAACAGAGTATGAGATGGCTGGATGGCATCACCAACTCAATGGACATGAGTTTGGGTGAACTCCAGGAGTTGGTGATGGACAGGGAGGCCTAGCGTGCTGCAATTCATGGGGTCACAAAGAGTCGGACACGACTGAGCAACTGAACTGAACTGAACTGAACTGATGGGACTGGATGCCATGATCTTTTTTTTTTTTTTTTAATGTTGAGTTTTAAGTCAGCTTTTTCACTCTCCTTTTTCACCTTCATCAAGAGGCTCTTTGGTTCCTCTTTGACTTTCTGCCATAAGGGTGGTCTTTTCTGCATATCTAAGGTTATTGATATTTCTCCTGGCAATCTTGATTCTAGTTTGTGCTTCATCCAGCCCGGCATTTTGCATGATGTACTCTAAATAGAAGTTATATAAGCAGGGTGACAATATACAGTCTTGACCTACTCCTTTCCCAACTTGGAACCAGTCTGTTGTTCCATGTGTGATTCTAACTGTTGCTTTTTGACCTGCATACAGATTTCTCAGGAGGCAGGTAAGGTGGTCTGGTATTCCCATCTCTTTAAGGATTTTCCACAGTTTTTTTTGTGATCCACACAGTCACAAAGGCTTTGGAATAATCAATAAGGCAGAAGTAGATGTTTTTCTGGAACTCTCTTGCTTTTTCAATGATCTGTATCCAAATCCAGCTTGAACATCTGGAATTTCACGGTTCAGATACTGTTGAAGTCTGGCTTGGAGAATTTGATACTTTGCTAACGTGTGAGACAAGTGCAATTGTGCAGTAATTTGAACATTCTTTGGCATTGCTCTTCTTTGGAATTGGAATGAAAACTGACCTTTTCCAATCCCGTAGCCACTGCTGAGTTTTCCAAATTTGCTGGCATATTGAGTGCAGCACTTTCACAGCATCATCTTTTAGGACTTGAAATAGCTCAGCTGGAATTCCATCACCTCCACTAGCTCTGTTTGTAGTGATGCTTCCTAAGGCCCACTTGACTTCGGACTCCAGGATATCTGGCTCTAGGTGAGTGATCACACCATTATGGTCATCTGGGTTGTTAAGATCTTTTTTGTTTAGTTCTTCTGTGTATTCTTGCCACCTTTTCTTAATATCTTCTGTTTCTGTTAGGTATATACCGTTTCTGTCCTCACTTAAAGTCACCCAATTTTGGAGAATGCAAGGTAGAGGAAATGGCAAGTTGTTGAATTAACATCGTCCATTCTGAGGGGAATCCCCACTGGCTCAGTGGTAAATAATCCTCCTGCAATACAGGAGATGCAGGTTTGATTCTGAGGTGGAGAAGACCCTCTGGAGAAGGAAACGGTAACCCATTCCAGTATTCTTGCCTGGGAAATCCCATAGACAGAGGAGCCTGGCGGGCTACAACCCATGGGGTCCTGAGAGTCAGATGTGAGTAAACCACCACCACCACCATTCTGAAGGGGCTTGCTTCCAGGTGCTTGCAGTACCAAAATCTCAGGGTCCTTACTGTGCTCAGCAAGAAGCTCAGTCCCCGATATCTAATCCTTAACAAGACAATCAGATATAGAGGGTCCTGGACACAGAAGACCAGAACAAAAGGACAAATAGCTGAACCGAGCCTTTTCCCCAGGCACGGAGAACCTCAGCAGCCAAGATCTTTCCTATTGCCTCCAAAATCTGCCAGTGGGACTTCCAACTACGATCTACTCAGGACTGTGGAACAAACCCAGCCAACATGCATGCTAAGCCACTTCAGTCCTGCCGGATCTTTTGCAACCCCATGGATTGTAGCCTGCCAGGCTCATCTGCCCATGAGAGTCTCCAGGCAAGAATACCGGAGTGGGTTGCCATGCTCTCCTCCAGAGATCTTCCCAACCCAAGGATCGAACCAGTGTCTCTTTTGTCTCTGGGAAGCTCCATGGAACAACCCAGAGCCAGGTACATTTCCATAATGAGGTTACTCACCGAAAGGTGTCGTCCTACCCAAACCCCAAACCAAGCTCAGGTGATGGGTGGTGCCTGGAGGATTCCGGGGTGGTGCTGGAAGCAAGGG
The DNA here is from genome assembly GCF_014754425.2 of Oryx dammah. Lineage (NCBI taxonomy): Eukaryota > Metazoa > Chordata > Mammalia > Artiodactyla > Bovidae > Oryx > Oryx dammah. The sequence continues at coordinate 97,787,217 of NW_024070213.1, forward strand.
ACCCAAGGCCACGGGTGCTCATACACCGGCTATTAGTGCCCCCTCTGGGTGCCCTCCCGCTGGCTTCCAAACTGGTCACCAAACCAAGTTCGTCTTGCCAGATACGCAGCCAGTCCAGATACAGATGGTAGAGCTAAGGAGAGGGTTTCTTTGGAGAAAGCCAGGCGAGGAGACAGGACAGGCTTCAGATCTGCCTCAGCGAAGGCACTGATGGATCAGAATAAAGCCGCTAGGCGGGCTGCGGCGTGGGCTGCGTGAGGAGGGCCTGGCAAAGGTAATTGGCAAAAGGTGCGGGGGAAGTCCCCTTCTGCGCAGGCTCCAGGTCCCTAAATGTTCACAACAGACCAGCCAGCAAAGAGCACAGGCCCAGTGCAGGCATCCAGGGTTCTATTCAGTCTCACCTGCTGAGCCCCAGCTAGACACAGCTGAGGCTCCAAGTTCCTAGAACGTAATTCCTCTGGGAAAGAGCTCGTTAGTTAGGCTCTGTGCTGATTGGAGAACCCAAAGTCTTCACGACTTTAATTCCTGAGGGCAAGTGGAGTGGGTTTAACCCTTGGGTTCAGCCCCTCATCTTTGGATCATTCTTTCATCTGGAAGGAAAAGGGCTAGGTCAACTCTGGGTACTTCCTGCCGATAAGAGGTGGACTGGACAAGGGCTGAAGGAATGACCCTGGTTAGCACTCGTTTGGATCCCAAGAAATAAATCCCACCTTGTGAGAGTTGAACTATGAAGAAAGCTGAGCGCAGAATTGATGCTTTTGAACTGTGGTGTTGGAGAAGACTCTTGAAAGTCCCTTGGACTGCAAGGAGAGCCAACCAGTCCATCCTAAAGAAAATCGGACTGATGTTGAAGCTGAAACTCCAATATTTTGGCCACCTGATGAGAAGAGCTGACTCATTTGAAAAGACCTTGATGTTGGGAAAGATTGAAGGTAGGAGGAGAAGGGGATGACAGAGGATGAGATGGTTAGATGGCATCACTGCCTCAGTGGACATAAATTTGGGTAAACTCTGGGAGTTGGTGATGGACAGGGAGGCCTGGTATGTTGCGGTTCATGGGGTTGCAAAGAGTCGGGCACAACTGAGCGACTGAACTGAACTGAATTGATGTACCAGATGTCAGAGCAGCTGTAGGCCCAAGATGTGAATCTATAACATGTTCCCTTGAGGGCATACAGAATGCCAGCCATGGTGAACACTTAGGATATTTAGGGGGTGGACACTGTGATCAAGAGAGGTATGTACATGATCAAGAGGGAACCATGCATGTGACCCAAGATGAGGCTCATGAACAAAAGGGGGTGTGCAGGTGAACAAGGGGGGTGTGCATATGATCGAGGAGGGCCACCCACCTGATCAGTGCACGCAAGGCTTTGTAGGTGAGGCAGGGATTGGTGGAGCAGGTGATGTAGAAAGTCAAGAGAACAGTCATCTGAGTGGCCTGACCACAGCCCACCCCTACTCATACTCTGCATAACCCTTATGATCTTGGTCTGCCCCTCATCCTTGATAGCCCTGGGATCAGGTATGTAGAGGTGCCCTCCAGCCAAATACCACAAATGAAGTACAGACAACAGCAGCGAGAGTATCAAGAGTCCAACAGGTGGGTAGACTTTGGAGCCAGATGCTTTACTGGGTCACCCTTTCATGGAAGTCCAAAGGATGATAGCAGTACCTTGCTGTCAACCCAGCAATCAAGCCCATTTCTCAGTGAGGCCATTGTCGTCGCCCAGTCCACAAGCAGATTCCCTCTGTTCAGACTAAGGAAGAAACATAAAATGTTGAACAGGCACAGTACAGGGAAGATCATGACCGCTAGGCAAAATGCAGGCAGGAACAGCATTCTGGGATCATAGCAACCCTGCCTGTGACTTTCCCCTTGGCCTGCAGGACGATTCCACCTGTCCACCATCCATCCCCACCATCGGTGCCCAGTACTGGGGAGGCGGTTTAACAACAGCCCGCAGGGTTCATGTGATGGTGCCTTTCTCCAGTGGCGGGGGGGGGGTGGGGGCGCGGCAGATTAGTTACCTTAGTGGCCTCAGGAGGGGCCAGGTAGAAGCCCCGGTGAAATCTGCAAGTCTTTCTCTAATTCTGTTCCCCACGGGGCAGCAAACGCGAGCCACCGGGGATGTACCTTCCAGTCCTGTCTTATAGTGTGTTCCCCTGGGTTAGATCCTGTGACAAGGGCAGAAGGGAGCTATTGTCCTGACCAGGGGTGGTCAACAGCTGAAATTAGGTTGTGTTGACTACTTGCCTCTGGGTTCATATGGCGTAGGGTTAGAGATGATTAGAGATGACTGCTCCTGGGATGTTCAGTTATATAGTTCACAGGGCTTAAGTTAGTCCCCGTGTGGAGAAAACAGGTTTCCATCTCAACTGTTGTTTAAGTCATCCATTCATCCTTTCAATTAGCCCAGCAGTAGTAGGGATGTAGGGCAGGGGGAAAGGCCAGCGTATGTTGTTTTTGTCAGTCAAATCTTGAACTTCACAGCAAGTGGTTTTTTTGTGTATTGCCCAAGGACTCAGGCAGGCTTTCTGGAAAGTCTTCCACCTGGTGGAAAGCACCATAGACTGCACATAGCCGCTCTTCCATCTATTCATCACTCTGTGTTGTTGCTCTGCACCCTTCCGCAGCTGGGACTAGAAGCCCAAGGGTATTCTTTTCATTTTGCTGTTGCCTCGGGCCCCTATCAAACCCTTCCGGGTAACTGGCAACACCCAATTCACGAGCCTGTTCCTGAGTTAATATCCCTAAAGCCTGTGTCTATAATTGTCTAAGGGTGGTGGGTGTGGGTATCCCTGTATTCTGTAGATAATCCAGGTTCTTGCATTCATCTGTATTCACCAGTCATCCTCATGCAGTCAGGAGCATGGGGCTATTACTGTAACCTGGAAAGAGACTGAGGTTAGCAGGAATATCAATACAATGGAAGAGAAAGACTTCTCTCTCATGGTACCCAGCTCTCACTGGGCTGCACATGCTAGTGGATAGATGGTTCGAGGTTACCCCTTCAACTATCAGGTTCTAGATAGCAGAGGATGGCTACCCTGGGGTTACCTACACAACTTTCCATTCCCTGTCCTTACCTGCCAACATCATGCACTCATAGGAGTGTCTGTGGCTCAGCAGTTGGACTGCACCTTGCCTGCCTGCAAGCCTTGTACTTGCCCAGCCTGGAGACCAGAGAAAGAGTTCAGAGACAGCCACAGAGACATCAGTGATTCATTGGACAGGGGAGCTTACACATCCAAGGCAAGGGGTCCCGGTGCAGTCAGGACGCGGCAGCCATCTTTGCTCCCCAGGGCGGAAGGAGGCTACCATTTGCAGGGGGATGATTCCCCCTCATTGGCTTATCAGCTACCAGGGAGACCAGAAGCTGGGCCACATCCCTCACAGGCCCTCAGTTTAACCAGCATCGCGAAGGCTGATGTTTCCTCTTAATAAACTCGTGGATGCAGACGTTCTGGCCTAAGGATTAGAACAAGTACTAGCTAGGGCAGAGGAAAGGCATTCGTGTGCGTGGGGTGTAGGGGAGGCAGGGGCTGATGGAACGGGGAGTGCACAGAGAGCAAGAGGACAGCCATCTTGGGTATCCAGACCATACAACAGGATTGGAAGATAAACCGGCTCCTCTGTCCATGGGATTCTCCAGGCAAGAGTATTGGAGTGGGTTGCTGTTTTCTTCTCCAAGGGATCTTCCTGACCCAGGGATCAAACCCAGGTCTTTGGCTGTTAAGGAAAAAAATTTAAATATTTGGAGTTTACTGACAAATAATTGTGTTCACTTCATGAGCAAATTTAATGATAAAAACAGATCTGCAGTAGATAACTGGAATTACATCAATACGCTATATGCTTCGTTTTCCCTGATGGCTTATACAGTATGCTGCCTTAGCAAGTCACAAGATCTTAGACTTCATGCACCAGAGGATTTATGAATGTACATTGAATCTAGGAACACAGTGTAATTGCCAGGTTGTCCTTTATAAGCCCCAACTGTGACTCAGCCAGATAACACAATGGTAGCCTGGCCTTACTAGGAAAATGGGTCAATGGCTTGCCAAGAGGCAGAGGTTAATGGGGGTAGAAAGGGTGTGTTTTAACTACTTTTTGTTTGCAAAGTCCATCAGTTGCATTTTCTTTTGGACCAAATCTCAAGCATGTTTCTATTAATATTAAAAATAAAGCCTCTGATTTGAAATTCTTCTCGTAATAAGGTAGATTTCACAACCAAAAGCAGTACTTTCAATCACCTTAAACTTCTAAGGACATGAATAGAAAAAATTGGCAGAAATACAACACATAATGTAATTAGGAATATCAATAGTTCATAAGTAGAATTTAGTTAATCCACATAACGCAAAGTGATACAAAATTAATACAGCAGATTTAACATATGTGTGAAAAACTATATCGAAATATAACCAAGTTTGCTTTTTTGCCCAAGTGTATTTTATACAAATATTGACCACATACTATAACACATAATTAAGTCACAACTTCCATACATCTAGAGAGTAAATCATAAAATCAGATACTAATCAGAAAATATGAAAAAGAAAACTTAACTGAATTACATTCAGGCCAGAGAGTAAACTCCCAAATGTAGTGAAGAGTATTTGTAAATGTAAGTAGATATGCGATATGTCAAATTAGATGCTGCTATTACTGCTAAGTCACTTCAGTCGTGTCCGACTCTGAGATATAGCCAAAATAATGAAAGTATGAACCAAATGTCTCCCTAAAAATATAAAGAGTGATCATAATAAGTAAAAGGAAGATATAACAAAGTTGCATAAGGAAATGTGAAAAAAATAGTAGGCACTTTGAAAATGTTGAGGTTAATCATTAACCAAAAGGGAATGAAACTTGTTTTACTTCAAAAGTAATTAATAAAAACACAGTTACTTTAGGGCTTCAAGAGTAGTTAATATAGATGTGGTTATTTCATGGTTACTTTAAAATTTGTTCATTCAGGTTACCACTACTGAACATTTTTAAAGTAAATGTCATGCATCAATCAGAATGTAAAATTTTGAGAAATCTAATAGAAATGTGATATATGTTGTTTATTTCAAGGTTTTTTTCAGTGGCTCTTGAATAGCAGATAAGTATGTACTTTCTATCTAGCTTTGTGTTGACAGGAGATGGATATGTCAGGCTAGCATTAGTGCCTGCTTTGACACAAATCCTTTTCTTTTACTGTCATATCCTAATCCTTCTGCAGACTCCAGGTTTGGAACAAGAAGTGTGAGGAGGAGCAATCTGTAGAGTAGCGCACTGGCCTTCTGTGAACAGGAAACTCTTCACTTGCATGTCATTATTTGAACAGAAGCTTCTAAGGTCTGTCATTAAGAAAATTAGTCATCTGTCTTAGTCTTCTACCTCTGTTCCTTTCAGTGACTCAAAACCAGGACACAGCAGGATGAGAATAGGACCTATTCATTTCATGTGTGTGTGTGTGTGTTTAAAATTTTATTCTAAGTTATCTTTTTTTTTTTTTTGGAATGTTCCATTTCCTTTTATTTTTTTATTGGAATAAACTTGCTTTACAATGTTGCTTTAGTTTCTGCTGTGGTGGTGGTTTAGTCACTAAGTTGTGTCCAACTCTTTTACAAGCCCATGGACTGTATAGCCCACCAGGCTCCTCTGTCCATGGGATTCTCCAGGCAAGAGTATTGGAGTGGGTTGCTGTTTTCTTCTCCAAGGGATCTTCCTGACCCAGGGATCAAACCCAGATCTTGTGCATTACAGGCGGATTCTTTACCGACTGAGCCACCAGGGGAAGCCCCAGTTTCTGCTGTACAACAACATGAATCAGCCATATTTCAAAATGATTTCATGTTAGTAAAATAAAATGGGTAAAAAGTTTAAAATGAAAAAGCAAAAAAAAAAAAAAAGCATGTATCACATTCAGGTGAGACACTGCCTTACTCAAAAAACCACTCCAAGATATTGGTGAGGCCAGATGAGAGGATGAGAAGCCTCACTGAGGCAAGGGATTGTGATCCTCTCTGCTGGATATACAGGGGGAACCTTCCAAGATTGGGGCAAAGAGCTGCTTGTTGAATTGACTTCAGGATATTTTTGCGTCTCATGATGCTAATGAAACACTATCGCTACCTTAAATTGTTTCCTCAGCTTAATCCCCAAAGGAAATCCCTCTGCTTTTCAGAGATAAAAAGTTGGTAGAACAAAGAAAGTCAGGGGAAGCACAGGGGCCTTTTGCTATAGAATTTCACTGAAGCCTTTCCAAGCCCCGAGGAGAGAACCCAAGGGCTATACTGTTTATTCCTACACCTGGATTAAATATCAAGGTCTGTGAGAAGATGAATCATTTAGAAACTCAACTTTCTTGTAGGGAGCTGTTGCCTTTTTAGAACCCTAATAACAACTGTGGTGAAGGCAAAAATCACATAGAAAATTTAAAGTTGTCAAATCCTCTTTCTGCCCTGCTCTCAGCTAGTGAGAGTCTAAATCATGAAGCGCGAAGGCCCGCGGTGACTGGTGACGTTGATCATTCATTGTCTCTCTGAAAACGAGCGATTAAAGATGCAACATCAGTGTGAGAAGAGAACAAACTGCTTGCGGTGGCGGTTCTTTCTCAAGGGAACTCCTGTCTAAGACTTTCATCATTTTTCATTTCATAAGACTTTTTCATTTTCATTTTGTCCTGACCCTGAATGATTGAGACAAAAGACGCAGGACGTGATTTTGAACCACAAAAAGTCATGAACATGAAACACACATATGAAAGGAGTCGTGGCCTAGCAGGGTCCTGACTCAGATGTTTCCCGTACCGCACACATGTATTCGAAAGAGCACATCAAAGCTCAGCTCCTACCCCAGGGTGTTTCGGAAACGGCAGTGGGAAGTAATTATCAATTACCATCAATGTAAAACACTAGAGATGATAAAATCATAGACTATATTTATTCACCATTAATATAAACATTCGATATTTTAGATGGATTGTAATCACCCAGTAGCAGTGTAGCCAAAATGTCTTATAAGCAGCTCTTCTTAGCACTCCTCTGTGATATACCTGTACATCTTTTTATCTGGTGTTGCTCAAGTTGGCCACTAGTTTAGCCAGAGTTGCAGACTGCATTTAGCAGACATGTTTTGTTTGGCTTCTAAAGTATTTTGTTTTTCAAATTAGGTGCCCATGTTTTGTTGTTGTTCGGTTGCTAAGTCGTGTCTGACTTTGCGACCCCATGGGCTGCAGCATGCCCGGCTTCCCTGACCTTCACCATCCCCTGGATTTTGCCCAAATTCATGTCCATTGAGTGAGTGATGTCATCCAACCATCTCATTCTCTGCTGCCCCCTTCTCCTTTTGGCTTCAATCTTGCCCAGCATCAAGGTCTTTTCCAATGACTCTGCAGATTCAGCTTCAGCATCAGACCTTCAGCATCAGCCCATGTTTAAAAAGTGAATAATTTCACATTAACATGCAGGTTTCTGACTTCCACTGAAAAGTAAGAAGGACTGGCATTATATTAATGTCATGTAGTACATATTTTGTATTATATTTTCATTATTATGTATCAGGCATTCAGTTCATTCGGTGGTAACCTCCAGTTCACCTGTCTGCTTGACTTTGTGGTCCTGACCTTCTGTGTTGAGTCAGCATCTGGACAGTGTGCTTGGGTGTCTCAAAGGTACAACTCTCATGATCTTAAAGACTTGGAAATGCGAGAACTAAGGAAACACAGTTCTCTATTTCGAGGAAACAGGAATACAGTGATGGATTAGTACCAGGGCCCGGGCCACAAGCAGGTTCTCTTCACTCCTGAGCCAGCCCTCTTTCCACTGTCCCATCTTGCTTCCTTTGTTGTCTATAATATTTTATTTCAAAATGGTAGCTGTATTTCAAAAACCATAGAGCTTTAAAATAACCATGTTAAATGAAGAAAACAGGAAAAAATTCACACTGTACAGTACGATTAGAACAGTGTTAAAATAGTACACTGAAAGACGACTTTGGGCAATGGCATCGGGAAAACTTTTTTTCCACCAAGTTTCTTAATAATTATGCATTAACTTTTAGAATAAAATAAAGCTTTATTTTTTTTTTTTTTTTAGTATTCTAAACACAACAAAGCAGACGCTTTCCCTGGTCATGACCATCCACTTCCCTTGCCAAAAACTCACTTCCTTGCTTCTCTATAGATCAGATTGGCCTGGTGCCTCCACCCTGACTAATGAGATGGGAGGGGAAGTCTGCTGGTGGCTCCATTATTTTCAGAACTTTCCGTCTTGAACACAGTTATGTGAAAATGCCAAGCAGAATTCTGGAGGCAGAGTCACAAATTCTAACCTTGAGTGGAAAACAAAAACAAAAGCATAGACCTTTCTAATGCATCCAGCTTTGGATGCCAGCATTCAGTAATATCCTACGGTTTATGCAGTTATTAGGTTTTCTATTGTGGTTTAACTGATAAGTCATGTCCGTCTTTTGCGACCCCTTGGACTGTGGCCCGCCAGGCAAGAATGCTGGGGTTTTCCATTACCTTCTCCAGGGGATCTTCCTGACTCAGGGGTTGGACCACCATCTCCTGCATTGGCAGGCAGATTCTTTACCACTGAGCCATCTGGACTTGCAGTCAAAAACTGAATATACATAAAAACATTGACATATTCTTTCAGATACTTATTTTCCAAGTACTAGCTAAGTAAATTGAAATGAGTCAATACCTTTGTTTATTTTACCCAGTGAAGATGGGTGGTCAGGAGATCAAAAGAAGACTCATCATGTTCCCCTCAAGACCATAATCATTCTTTTGAGTTCATTCTTCATGATCTTGGTTCTAACAATCTTTGGGAGCCATGGTTCTGACTAGGAAGAAAAATCTCTACTCTGATCATTTAAAAGAGTGAAAAGAAGGTACGTGTTTGATTTCATAAAAGCCTTCTGTTTATGCTGGAGATACAGAGCACATGCTTAGAATGGACGGCTGTCTGATGTGCTTTGTTTGTGATGCTGGTTGGGTTGTTGGAGGTGAGGAGGTAGGACAGAACTTTAGAGAGGATAGATGAGGGGGGCAGGCAGAGAAGTTGCAGCAACTGGAAGTCATTTCAGAAGGAGGGTTTAAACATTTGCAGGTGGTTAAATATTTGCAGAGAAGAGAAGATTTGGAAAATGCGAGAACTCTGAGCTAAATCATTGTGGGTTCAAAGATTAGACATTCACTTGATTTGTTTCAGGTAATACAGGGATTTTTAGAAGGATATAGGTCAGCATAGAGAAGGTAAGAATCTCGATGACTCTGCCAGGCAGAAGATAGCTTAGGGGAGGTTAGCTTACCAATTGGTAAGAGAATTGTAGCTTATAATAGACGATGGAACATTTAAGCCCGGCTCCTCTCTTGAGACTCTATGATCCTGTGTTACACCTGCTGAACTGGTCAATGCAGAAGCCATTCTGGGACTAAAGGAGATTCACCCATCTAAGGTGGCCTTGCGGAGTTATGAGCCTCAAGAAACTCATAACTGTTTGGCTCTGACTCTTCTCTGAGGCAGGTATTGATAAGCATCAGGTTTTAAGGAGTTACTTGTAACCCAAAGGGACCCTAAAAATTTAAACCAAATTCATTGCTAAGGTTGACTTGAGTAGCAAGTACTTGATGGTGAGGAGAAGGCTTAAGTTTCTCAGCTCCCATCATTATTTTGAATTGAAGCATTGAAGTTCTCACATTGAAATGTGTGAATGGAATAGTACTCAGCCATAAAAAGAATGAAATAATGACATCTGCAACAACATGGATGGGCCCAAAGATGATCACACTAAGTGAAGTAAGTCAGAGAAAGACAAACATCGCGTGATGTCATTTATATGTGGAATAATCTAAAATATGGCAGAAACGAACTTATTTCTAAAACAGAAACAGACTCACAGATATAGAAAGCAATCTTACGGTTACTAAAGGGGAAAGGAGAGGGAAGGGATAAATTAGGAGTCTAGAATTAGCAGATACAAACCATTGTTTATAAAATAAGCAACAGGGGAATAATATTCAACATCTTGTAATAAACCGTAATGAAAAAGAATATGAGAAAGAATATATGTATATATATATATATATAGATGCATAACTAAATCACTTTGCTAATACCTGCTAATCACCAGGAACTAATACAGCATTCATTTTATGAAATAACTCTATTTATACCTATTTTATCAATTAACTATATTTCAATTTTAGAAACGTATGTGTGCATGTGTGTGTGATAACACACCTCATCACTAGTGACTTATCAGATGAATTAGGCAGTAATCTAATAACAAAGGGCTGATAATTTCAGGAATGGCAACCAGAAAGTAGCTGTAGGAGTAACCAGTTACATTAATTTTCAGTAATTTCTTAGGTCTTTTCCTCTGGGGCATTGACTGGGGGACAGAAGAGAAGGAAGGAGAGAGTGTTTCTAGTTGGACACCTGCTCTGGGACAGGCTCAGGCACTTTCTGAGGCTTCCTAGGGTAGGCAACTAAGCCCTAGAATCCTTCATCACTTGGGTGATGAATGAGTGGTGGTCGGTCTTCAAAGCTAGATGTAGTCTTCTGAAAGCACTGTATTTGTGGCATTAACTATTTCACAGGAAAGGTGGGAAAATCCAACCTGTGTTGATTTCTGTTCATTGTTTGCGTTAGATCAAACTAAAGGCACATCATTAGCCTCGACATGGGAGACTCCTTGGCTGCAGCCAACTGACCCATGCAAAGTTACAAATATTTGAATTCACTGATGCTGTTTGGGAATTACTGCAAGTGTAACAATGACACATTGTTCAGTTCTAAGGACTTTGTGAGGACTTGTCTTGAGAAGGGTTTTACTTCAAAATTATGAGGCAAAATGTTGAGATTAAGGCTTAAAGAAAATAACCTTTGGAATTCAGCCTCCAGTAGGGGAACTGGCAAGCAATCTGTGTTCAGCACTCTTTTCAGAAGTGTCCTGAACATAGCTGTGTTCCTAGAGACCAGGCTTGCCCAGTGGGGCTAAAGAAGAAGAAAAATCCAATCGTGGGAAAGAACGTGAAAAAAGGAAGCAAGGAAAAATATGGAAAAGGCAACTCAATTCACTGGCACGCTTATCTGTTCCTCAGTGAGCAGCCACTGGGTCAGCCACTGCCTCTGCCCCCTACCCTCAACTTTCAGGGGGCCCCTTCCTCAGCCCAGGACAGGTTAACCTCGTCGAGAACTGCATGAGGAGTGGGTGATAGTCTGGGGAGCGTTGTGTGGCTAGAGCAAGCAGTTACAAGACCGCAGTACTCTACTGGCTTAAGATCCACATTGTGGAGGACATTCTGATAACCCCACCCCAACATCGACCCCACCCCCTCCCCACGGTGTAGCCACCATGTATGGATGGGTGAGCACTGGCTGGTCCAGGCTAATAGGGCAATCCCATTTCCCTGGATCTGGGGACTGGTTAGGGTTCATTTGAGCAGGATGAGCACAATACGTTCTTTGTCCATGAAGGCAAAAGCATTAGATCCAGTTGCTGCTTACAGCGTCTTGAAATCTCAAGAGGGGAGTCACCTTGCATATAAGCTGACATACGCAAGAAAGCAGAGCTGTGAAATTAAGAAAGAATGGTCTGCGCCAGGTCCTGAGTGAGCCATCCCCAGAGCTGAGTACCTTCACGCTTTTCCCATCAGTGTCCTTCACAGTTCACACAGGCTTTGGGACTAAGCACCTGAAGAAACACAAATGTCACTGGCTGCTATGCGATAGGTGTTAAGTGGGAGGGAAAGCATTCCGTGGCCGAAAGCATCTGTGAAATACTGAATTACAGAAAATGCAGCCTTTTGCAAGCCATTTATAAATGAATACATTTTATAAATGTCCAGGAAGGAGCTCTTCTGTGAAGGGGAATGTAGACTTATTCAACTTAGAATCAAATGGATTATTTGTTTTTGTTTTCATTTGTTTTCTGAGAACACATTAGGCTTTTGAGAAACTCGGTTTGGGAAGATTTGCTGAGTCATCGTCAGGCATTTATACTCTAGGGAAGTAGCCAAAGAGAGATGGACAGTAGGCACTGGGCTTGGAATATGAGACAGAAGCCAGGACGAGAAGCAGAAGTACGCCTTCCTTCCCAGACCCACCCAAGAGCTCCCGAAACTGAGAGGCCCTGCTTACAGGGTGACCCGCTGCGCTGGCCGTGTGCCATTATCACCGCTGGGCTTTCGAGGGGCACTCCATCCCCACCCATACTCTAATTCACCAGACCCTTAGGGTCCCAGGCAAATTATATACATATACACATGAGCATGTGCTTAGACGCTCAGCCATGTCTGACTCTTTTTGACCCTGTGGACTCTAGTCTGCCAGCCTCCTCTGTCCATGGGATCTCCCAGGCAAGAATACTGGAGTGGATTGCCATGCCCTCCTCCAGGGGATCTTCCTGACCCAGGGATAGAACCCACGTCTCCTGTGTCTCCTGCATTGCAGGCAGATTCTTTACCCACTGAGCCAGCAAGGAAGTCCATACTTCCTTTGCAAGATAGATATAAAAAAGATTGATGGATACTGTCTATTTATATCTTATATATCATAATAGGGCTTCCCTGGTGGCTCAGAGGGTAAAGTGTCTGCCTGCAATAATAACTGTCTGTAGCTACAGATGTTTGTTTTATGATGATAGTGAACATTCTCACTTTAAGAGGAATGGTAAGTAACCTAGTGTCTCTTGCTCTAAGACACAGACACAGAACAATTAATACAAAGAACTGCCATATCCTTTTTACCCAAAGTCTCTCGTTCCTAACATTTTGATACTTCTGTTTTATCGTTATCTATGTGTGTTTCTATTTCTATCTATCTTTATCTATTGTCTATCTAGTGAGCTATTTCCCTGAAAAAATTGAAAGTTGCAGACATAATGCCCTATTTTCACTAGATATGATCATGTGAATTTGTTAAAAAGACAAGGACATTCTCCCACATAATAACCACAACTCAGCCATCAAAAGCGCAAAGTTGACACTTACACAGTATCACCATGTAATCCATTCATGCCACTCAAATTTCACTTATTATTCTAGTATGTACCCCCCCCCATTTCTCTCTCCTGTTTCTGGTTCTGATCCAGGATATCATGTCACCTTCACTTCTGATGTCTCTTTGATCTTCAATCTGGACTTGTTTTTCATGGCTGCTATGTTTTTGAAGATTTCCACCAGTTGTTTTGAAGAATCTCCCTCAGTTTGGGTTTGTATGGTGTTTCCTTATGATCATTTGCATTTTGCCAGAAATATCATGGAAGAGTGGGCTTCCCTGGTGACTCAGATGGTAAAGAATCTGCCTGCCATGCAGGAGACCTGGGTTCGATCCCTGGGTTGGGAAGATCGCCTGGAGAAGGACGCCAGTATTCTTGCCTGGTGAATCGCATGGACAGAGGACAGGACAGAGGATCCGTGGGGTCGCAGAGTTGGACACTACTGAGCAAATAACACACATACATACACATGATGGAAGTGGGGTTGTGTTTCTCTCAGTGAGTCCTATCAAGTGACATAGAGTGTCAATCTCTCCCATTATTAGTGATGCTTATTTTGATCTCTGGTCAGAGTCAGGCAGGTGTATTGAAAATAATAAACCTGGGGTTAAATGCTACCATTCCAACTCTGAGAGGTGCCTTTGTTCCAGCTCCACACAAGAGGATAATAAAAGAACCCAGAATGAAAAGAAGAGCACAAGAAAGTGTATTTACTAAGGGCAATCAGATTTTCTTAGTTTAATAATTTCCTTGATTATGAATGAGAAGAAAAAGCTGGTTTTTCTTTTTCTCTTGTCTAACAGAAAAGGGCATGTTATGGTTGGCACATTCAGGAAGTATCAAGTTTGCCGTTAAACAGATTATAAAACGTGTTTATGCAATAGCAAACCATGAGATTACCCTAGGTCACGTTTCTGTTGCTTACTCAGTCATCTATTTGCATGAATCAATTTTAACCTCCAAAGTTATCTAGTGTAAACATTAATAGTGCATAAGTTGCAAATGGTTCAGAGAAATGACAACTCAGGGCTGGAAATTCTAAGTGTGAAGCAGCTGTTTTCAAAGGTAAGTGGCACATTGCAGAAACAAGGCAGATAGCCATCTAAAAAAATACCGAGAGTCCCTCATGGGATGGAGGAGCACCAGAATTCTTAGATAGTACAGGCTTGGAGCAGCAATCTGTCTAAAAAATGGATGGCTAAGGGTTGTCTTCAAGGTGTGTCATAGGCAGCATGCTTTTTTAAACTTGGATTGCATGCAACAGATCAGTGGAAGTATAACTCTCTAAATATGCTTTTATACCCACTTCACATACTACTGAGACAATGTCCATGATACATATCAAGTAATATTTTTATACGTAACAAATGGCCTAAACCAATCTGACCAAGAGATGATCATGAGGGTCTTCCTGAGGAATTTCAGCAGTTTCTTCTAACAGGCCAGTGGGCCTTACTTAATCCACACCAGGCAGTATGTCACAATTCAAGCGAGTCTCCAAGAGAAGGCCAGACATACATACATGTGTTAGTAAGCAGGCAGGAGCTGCTTCTGTGGATATCAATCAGCATCCAACAGGCATGGATCGAAGGGAACTTGCTGACATACAACAGGACTATACAGGCAACATTTGAGTTAGATCAAGCAAGAGGGTCCTGCAGGATGTGGAAGGACCCAGTGCAAAGAGGCCCTAGACCTCTTGAGAATCACCAAAAAATCTAAACGTGCCACACAGCACAGATACACTGAGCTGGTTCTTGTGTTGTTGCTTTCTTATTGCAAGTTTCTCATTCTGCTTATTGTAGAAAAATCAGAAAATACAGTCAACAAAAAATATCAGCAATCTATGATCCCATTTGTCATGGACTGCCAATTTTAAACATGTAAATACATATAGATAGCTATCTACAAATAAATATCTATTTTTTACAAACATGGGAACTTTGTTTTTCTTTTAAATGTATAGTTGTGTGTGAATGCATGCTAATTCACTTCAGTCGTGTCCCATCTTTGTGACCCTATGGACCCTATGGCTCTTCTGTCCATGAGATTCTCCAGGCAAGAAAACTGGAGTGGGTTGCCATGCCCTCCTCAAGGGGATCTTCCAGACCCAGGGATCGAACTTGCAGCTTTGACATCCTCTTACATTGGCAGGTGTGTTCTTTACCACTAGCGTCACCTGGGAAGCCCACATGTATAGTTAATAGCTTTCCATAGCAATTCATGTATTTGAAAGTCAGTGCTGATTAATAGATTGGTTAAATAGAACCAGTCTGCTACTGTGAGGCTCTTAGATTGTTTCTAACTTTTTGCTTTCACAAAAAATCCTGCCGGAGAACATCTTGACAAAATTCTTTAATCATTTCCTTAAGAAAAATTCCTGGAAGTGATGTCGCCAACTGAAAGTTCATGCATATTTAAATTTTCTTTTCCTGATTTTCTTGTCCTTAAGTAATACGTGTTCATCTTCTTAACACTTGCTTCCTATTTCAGTGAGAAAATAAATGCCACCAGAAGATAACTTCCGCTCTCTCCCACACCACTTCTGCCACTGTCTGACCTGACCCCTGCCTTCCCTCCGCTTCGGGACTAGATGCCTGTCCCTCCTTGCCTATGCACGGACACTGCTCCAGCAAGTGTCTTTTCACTTTTCTGCACCATGAGTCTTTCCTCTCCTTCCTGTGGATCATCATTATCAATAAAACAACTCTTATTTTTCCCATCTCTCTAAACAAATAAACAGAACCCTTCACTTGGCCCCGTTTCCACTTCTAACTACAGATTTATTTCTCTTCTCCCCTTTGTGGGAAACTCCACAGGGGTTGTCTTCGTTCACTGGTTCCAGTTCCTCCCATTCTTTCTTAAAGTCACTTTAATCAGGCTTTCATGTGCACACTCCACCTTTTAAAACTGTTCTTGTCAAGGTCAGCCATGACCTTCAAGTTGCTGTAGTCAATGGACAACTTTTCCTCTCATTTTACCTAGCCAATCTGCAGCAGTTCACACTGGTCATGAATCTCTCTCCTTGAAAAAGGTATTTTTTTTTCCCCACAAGGCTCAGAATATCATGAGCTCCTGGTTATCCTTCTCCTTCACTTCTTCCTTCTCAGCATCCTTTGCTGGCTCATTATCATCTCCATGAACTTAACTCTAGAGTGTTCCAGAAGGCAGGGTTTGGACACCTGTTTGTTGTTTAAAGGCACTCTTGGTCATTTCATTCAGTCTATCGGCCATAGACCTGTTAACAAATTCCCAAATGTAACACTCCAGCCTAGGCTCCTTCTCCCACCTGTATCCCACCCCCAACTCCAGATCCATCCCTCCTTGACACTGCAGATACAATGTGTCCAAGACTGAACCCCTGGTCTTCACCTTCCCAGCTGTTCTTCCTACTGATGTCCCTGTCAGTCAATGGCAACTCTAACTAGCGCCATAAACCTTGGAGTCTTCCTTGATCTCTCTTGGCCCCTGACTCTATCCATCCAAACCTTCAGCAAATCCTGTTGGTCACATCTTAAGAATATATCTAGCACCATACCATTGTCGCCACCACTCTGGTCTGAACCACCAGAACATCTTGCCTGGACTGTTGAAAGAACCTTGACTGGTCTTCTTGCTTCCACCTTCCCCTCCTGGAAACTATTCCCAACATATCCAGAGGGGTACCAACAAAGTTTGCACAAGGACATGTAACTCTGCTGCTCAGAATCAGACAATGGCTTTCCATTTCACTCAGAGTAGAAGTAGAGTTCTTGTAAAGATCTTAGTTTCACATAATCAGTCTCATTGATTTCTAACCTCAGATCCTGCTACCTTCCCCCCTCTTGCTTGCTCTGTCCTCACCTCATGCGTTATTTGTTCTGCATGGAAATGCTTCTCCACAGACTCCTGAAAGACTTACTCCCTCACCTACACTCAGTTTTTGATTAAATCTCACTTTTCTCTGAGCCTTTCTTGACACTTATTTTAAAAACCACAATCTGGGGTTTCTCTGTGGTCCAGTCGCTAAGACTTTGTGGTCTCAAGGCAAGGGGTCCAGGTTAGATCCCTGGTCAGAGAACTGGATCCCGCATGCCTCAACTAAGACCCAGCACAGCCAAATAAATTAATGTATTTATTTGGGTCTTAGTTATAGCATGAGAACTCTTAGTTGTTGCATGGGGAATCCAATTCCCTGACCAGGGATTAAACCTGGGCCCTTTGCATTGGGAGCTTGGAAGCTTAGCCACTGGACCATGAGGGAAGTCCCCAAAATAAATATTAAAAAATAAAATAAAATAAGAACCACAAATCTCCACCCCATTGTTCCTGATATGCTTCTCCACATGATTTTTCTCCATATCACTACATACTTTATTATTTCCTGTGTTGCCTAATCCTCCCATTAGAATCTAAGTGCCATGAGATTTGTTGTTGTATTTCCTGCACCTGGAAAACCCCTGGCATGTGACAGGTGCTCAGGACATGTCTGTTGAGTGAATAAATCTTTCCAAAAAATTAGAAAAGTAAAAGGAGAGAATTAGAAAAAAAAAAATCACCCATATACTTGAAAAGGAAATTTTAGTCAACCATGAGGAATTTCAGTCAGACTGAAATTTTAGTCAGTAGGAAAAGCAATCCTGCCATTTACAATAACATGAATGGACCTATGGACATTCATCTAAGTGAAATAAGTCAGACAGAGAAAAATAAATACTGCATGAATTCACTTAAAAGTAATAGAAACTACAAAAGGTGTTAGAAAAAAAGAGTAGAATGGTAGTTACCAGGGGCCAAGGGTGGGGTTTATGGGGAGATGTTGGATAAAGGGCAAAAAATTCCAGTAATGAGTTCTGAGGGTCTCATGTTTAGTACGGTGATTATAGCTAATAATACTGCAGTATATACGTCAAAGTTGCAAAAAGAGTGGATCTTAAATGTGTGTGTACGCTCTCTGTCATGTCTGACTCTTCATAGCTCCATAGACTCTAGCCCACCAGGTTCCTCTGTCCATGTAATTTTCCAGGCAAGAATACCGTAGTGGGTTGCCATTTCCTACTCCAGGGGATCTCCCCGACCCAGGAATCAAACTTGTGTATCCTGAGTTTGCACTGATGGGCAGGTTCTTTACCATTAGCCCCACCTGGGAAGCCCCATAAATCTTAAATGTTCTCATCCTCCCAAAGAAATGGTAATTATATAATGTGATGGAGGTGTTAGCTCAAGTTATGATGGTAATCATTTTGCAGTATATAATTATCAGATCAACACACAGTACTCCTTAAACTTACACAATGTTATATGTCAGTCAACTCTGTCTCAGTAAAGCAGAAAAAGAAACATCCATAACCACAGTATCCAGAGGGTCATTGCTTACATACATATAAACTCACATTTCTCCCCTTGTATCCCTATGTATTTTTGGTGGAGTCATTACATGTGTGTATTCAGTCACTAAGTCATGCCTGATTCTTTGCAACTACTTAGACTGTAGCAAGCCAGGCTCCTCTGTCCTCCACTATCTTCCGGAGTTTGCTCAGATTCATGTCCATTGAGTTGGTGATGCTATCCAAACATCTCATTCTCTGTCATCCCCTTCTCCTTTTGCCTTCAATCTTTCTCAGCATCAGGGTCTTTTCCAGTGAGTCAGCTCTTTACATCAGGTGGCCAAGTACTTGAGTGTCAGCTTCAGCAACAGTCCTTCCAGTGACTATTCAGAGTTGCTTTCCTTTAAGACTAACTGGATTGCAAAGTTGGAAAAGACACATGTACCCCAGTGTTCATTGCAGCACTATTTACAATAGCTAGAACATGGAAGCAAACTAGATGTCCGTCGAAAGATGAATGGATAAAGAAACTGTGGTACATAAATTCAATGAATATTACTGCGCCATAAAAAAGAATGCATTTGAATCAGTTCTAATGAGGTGGATGAACCTAGAGCCTATTATACAGAGTGAAGTAAGTCAGAAAGAGAAAAACAAATACTGACACGACTGAGCGACTTCTTTCTCTTTTCACTTCCATGCATTGAAGAAGGAAATGGCAACCCACTCCAGTGTTCTTGCCTGGAGAATCCCAGGGACAAAGGAGCCTGGTGGGCTGCCCTCTTTGGGGTCGCACAGAGTCGACACGACTGAAGCGACTTAGTGGCAGCAGGAGCAGCAATGCATATATATGGAATCTAGAAAGATGGTGCTGATGAAATTATTTGCAGGGCAGAGACATGAGAACAGACATATGGACATGGGAGTGAGGAGGAAGAAGAGTGGGATTTACGGAGAGAGCAACATGGAAACTTACATTCAGTTCAGTTCAGCTCATTTCAGTTCAGTCACTCAGTCGTGTCCGACTCTTTGCGACCCCATGAATCGCAGCACGCCAGGCCTCCCTGTCCATCACCAGCTCCTGGAGTTCACTCAGACTCACGTCCATCGAGTCCGTGATGCCATCCAGCCATCTCATCCTCTGTCGTCCCCTTCTCCTCCTGCCCCCAATCCCTCCCAGCATCAAGGTCTTTTCCAATGAGTCAACTCTTCGCATGAGGTGGCCAAAGTATTGGAGTTGCAGCCTCAGCATCAGTCTTTCCAATGAACACCCAGGACTGATCTCCTTTAGGATGGACTGGTTGGATCTCCTTGCAGTCCAAGGGACTCTCAAGAGTGTTCTCCAGCACCACAGTTCAAAAGTATCAATTCTTTGGTGCTCAGCTTTCTTCACAGTCCAACTCTCACATCCATACATGACCACTGGAAAAACCATAGCCTTGACTAGACAGACCTTTGTTAGCAAAATAATGTCTCTGTTTTTTAATGTGCTATCTAGGTTGGTCATAATTTTCCTTCCAAGGAGTAAGCGTCTGTTAATTTCATGGCTGCACTTACCATCTGCAGTGATTTCGGAGCCCCCAGAAATAAAGTCTGACACTGTTTCTACTGTTTCCCCATCTATTTCCCATGAAATGATGGGCCCAGATGCCATGATCTTAGTTTTCTGAATGTTGAGCTTTAAGCCAACTTTTTCACTCTCCACTTTCACTTTCATAAAGAGGCTTTTGAGTTCCTCTTCACTTTCTGCCATAAGGGTGGTGTCATCTGCATATCTGAGGTTACTGATATTTCTCCCGGCAATCTTGATTCCAGCTTGTGCTTCTTCCAGCCCAGCGTTTCTCATGATGTACTCTGCATAGAAGTTAAATAAGCAGGGTGACAATATACAGTCTTGACATACTCCTTTTCCTATTTGGAACCAGTCTGTTGTTCCATGTCCAGTTCTAACTATTGCTTCCTGACCTGCTTCAACCATACGTAAAATAGATAGCCAGTGGGAATTTGCTGTATGACTCAGGAACTCAGACTGGGGTTCTATAACAACTTAGAAGTGTGGGATGGAGAGGAAACTGGGAGGGAGATTCAAAAGGGAGGGGACTTAAGTATACCTATGGCTGATTCATGTTGATGTTTGGCAGAAACCAACACAATTCAATAAAGCAATTATCCTTCAATTAAAAAAATAAATAAATTGAAAAAAAAACAAACCCAAAAAACAAAGATTGACTGGTTTGATCTCTTTGTGGTCCAAGGGATTCTCAAGAGTCTTCTCCAGCACCACAATTTGAAAGCATCAGTTCTTTGACACTCAGCCTTCTATATGGACCAACTTTCACAACCTGACGTGACTACTAGAAAAACCATAGCTTTGACTATATGGACCTTGGTTGGCAAAGTGACATTACTCTACACATAGTTTAAAATTTTCGATATGCATATAATTTAGACTTTGAATACATACCCCCACACCGCCATTCAGAAGTAACAAGTTATACCTTGCTGGGAGTTTATGAGGGTCCATTTTGCATCGTCTCCCCTGAAACTTGCCCTTACCAGATTTGTTTTTATATAACCCAACCAATATAATAAAATTGCCTCTGATGTTGAAATCTTTCTTAGCCGACTTTACTTTCAGTGGCTTCCCAGTTTCCTGTCCCCTTCATCACTTCTCACTATACACACATCGTTCCTCCGTCCCTAATAATTGCAGGGATTCAAGAGAATGAAAAGTGAACCATCTTGATGGAGAAAATTTCCAGACTGTCAAAATCTAACTTGTTAATAAACAGAAAGTCTGATAGCTTGAACGAGGATGGCCAAGTATGAACACAGCTGTTATTCACTTGTGGTATTTTGAAGACTCTCATAAACTATTGCTGCCTTGTATAGTCAACCAGCTGTGCCCTGTGTGACTCCACAGGGTGCCACGGACACAGACCACAATGAGAAGTCACCCCCTCGGAGCTGTGCAACATGACAGCCCCCTTAAAGTTCTGACTACATTGCACTCAGTTCAGTTTTAGGAATCATTTCTGAGAAGCTTTCTTTCTCTGGCTCTGTCATTCCCCTCACAATCTATTGAGTGTTTGTCTAAGAAAAGCACACTTTCTGGTGTGACAGTCAAATTTTTTAAAAAATTATCCTTTTTGGCCCTTTCTCTGGTGGACAGAAAGGCATGCAAGCCATTTGGTCCAGTAAAATGAGCAGACATGTGCTAACATTCTCTCCAAGGGGATCTAGGGATGAAAGCAGACAGCTGAACTTTGATACCCATGACATCTCTGGTAGGTCAATCAGCCTCTGGCTTCTTTGGACCTTGAAGCCTTATTTGCTTCATCTATTTATTCTGACCCTCAACCCCTAACTCAAGTCCCATGTTGCATGTGATGGATCTTATGTGTGTGAATCTAATCTTTTCTCATTGCTGCAGGAACTTTTTAAACACCTTTTAGACCTAAGAATCCCTTTCTACCAAACCGGGAATCCAACAAACGCTTACCCAAAATGTTAGCAGAAAAAAAAAAAAAAAAGATCAAGGCAGAGTTGCTCTGCCTGAAAAGGTTCTACCTCTTCACCTGTAGGTCTCTTGGAAGCAAAATCTGAAAACCTAGCACCTCTGCTGGAACTCATGCACAAAAAATCCTCTTTCCTCCCATTCCAATTCTGTGTCCCCTAGATTCCCCTGGAGACCAGAGAGAGGTCCCTGCTTAAGGTACAAAGTGTTAGTGGAGAGCAACGAAAACACTCAGCAATGCAGATAAAGAACATTTCAATGTATTACTCTAACAATCAAAATTAATGCAAACAGTTGAATTTCCCTGGTGGTGCATTAGATAAGAATCCATCTGCTAATGCAGGGGACACTGGTTCGATCCCTGGTCCGGGAAGGTTCCACATGCCACAGAGCAACTAAGCCCGTGTGCCTCAGTTACTGAAGACAGCACACTCTAGAGCCCATGCTCTGCAACAAGAGAAGCCACTGCAATGAGACGCTCACGCACTGAAACTGGAGAGTAGTTCCCGCTCTCCACAGCCAGAGAAAGCAATGAAGACCTAGCACAGCCAGATACATAAATAAAGCAGAGTGTACATGTCAAAAAAATTTTTTTAATTAATGCAAAAGTTAACAATGAACAAAATATGAACATGTTAGATAAAGTTAGATAAAGACAGGATTAGCAATGGTGCCATGCTGAGCCACATTGGAATTTGAAACAAAAGGGAAAAATGAGTCATACTGAACTTAATCTTGGTAATACTCTTTATCTTGATTACCTAGTTTCTGGTGTCCCTTTAAATTCTGAGCCCAAAGTGAGTGCCTCACGTCTCCTTACCTGCCTCTCCTGGCACCCTTTACACCTGCTACTCCACACTGTGCTATACCTGACTGTTTCTCATGCCTCTCTTCCCTTCTTAGACTGTACACTCCCTGAGTATGTAAGGATCATGTCATAGTAGTCAATATTTCTAATATATTAAGTTCACAGTAAGCATTTAATAGGAGAAAGCAATGGCACCCCACTCCAGTACTCTTGCCTGGAAAATCCCATGGATGGAGGAGCCTGGTAGGCTGAAGTCCATGCTAAGGGTCGGACACGAATGAGCGACTTCACTTTCACTCTTCACCTTCATGCATTGGAGAAGGAAATGGCGACACACTCCAGTGTTCTTGCCTGGAGAGTCCCAGGGACTGGAGAGCGTGGTGGGCTGCCATCTATGAGGTCGCACAGAGTCGGACACGACTGAAGTGGCCTAGCAAGCATTTAATAAATATCTTTTAAGTGAATGGATTGGACTAGCAACTATTGGCTATAGGTATTTCCACCTAGCTCAACTTCTAACTAGCCCTGTGCTTGAAGGCAAATGATCATTTCTCTGGCTTCAGCTTATTCATCTGTAAAATGAAAGACTTGGTCATCTCAGACGTCCTACTGTATCTGTGAATGAAAACCACCTATCTGTAGAAGCCCGTGCGTGCGTGCTGTCACTTCAGTCACGCCCAGCTCTTTGTGACCCCATGGACTGTATAGCCCACTAGGCGCCTCTGTCCCTGGGATTCTCCAGGCAAGAATTCTGGAGTGGGTTGCCATGCCCTCCTCCAGGGGATCTTCCCGACCCAGGGATCAAACCAACCCTTGTCTCTTACGCATTGGCAAGTGGGTTCTTTACCACTAGTGCCACCTGGAAAGCGCCCTGTAGAACCTGGAGGAGTCCAAGCCTCCCCAGATATTCCCTGCCTCTTGGTTGATGGTATCAATAAAGCAGCTGCAGGCGTGCTGGTGCTTTACAACGGAGTACAGAGTTGTATTTAGGAAAGCTATGGAGTTATCTGTAAAATGCCCTCTTGCCCAGATAATTGCTCTAAACTTACACGTTGCTGAGACTGTATTTTCAAACTGCTTAGAGGGTAATTTCTCTAGTAATGCTGTCCTGGTTGGGAAATTCAAACACTGCCCTTTAATTAGACCAATGTACGTTGTGCGTGTGTTAGTCGCTCAATCGTGTCCAACTCTTTGCCACCCCATGAACTATAGCCCACCAGGTTCCTCTGTCCATCGAATTCTCAAGGCAAGAATGCTGGAGTGAGTTGCCATTCCCTTCTCCAGGGCCAATGTATGTTAAGAAATACTTTTCTCCTTCAGTTCCATTCCTGTCAGTCTGTAGTTTTTAAATCTGGGAAAAGCCACAGAAGTATTGAAAAGCATTTTATGCTTTCCCACCATCTTTTGTATGTGATTGAGAGAGAAGAAAAGAAAGACAAGAGTGAAGCCATTCGAGCAGGTTTAGAAATACGTCTCCATGGAGCACCTACTGTCTAACCGACTACGTACAGCCTTCTGTGGGAAGCACCTCAGACAAGGGGCCCATCCTCAAGGAGTTTTCAGATCTTCCCAGGAGAGAAAACATGAACACAGAAGCACCCTGAGTTGGTTAGGTGATCAACTACCAAGATGGAAAGAATAGTAGGAGAAAAGAAGGAAGCAGATCATCTTTATACATCTAGTGTATGAGGACTTAGAAGTCTTATCTTGCGCCATCTTTGTAACTGTCTTTCTTAACATTAATTTTTATTGGAGTAGAACTGGTTTATAGTGTTGCGTTAGTTTCTGCTGTACAGCAAAGCAGTTCAGTTATACATACATACATTTCCCTTCTTTTTTAAGATCGCTTCCCCATATAGGTCATTACAGTATTGAGTAGTGTTCCTTGTGCTATACCGCAGGTTCTCATTAATATAACTGTCTTATTGAGTTGAGTACTATGAGGGCTTCTCTGGTGTCTCAGTGGTAAAGAATCTGCTTGCCAGTGCAGGAGATGTGGGTTCAATCCCTGGGTCGGGAAGATTGCCTGGAGAAGGGAATGGCAACTCACTCCAGCATTCTTGCCTTGAGAATTCCATGGACAGAGGAACCTGGAGGGCTACAGTTTATGGCGTTGCAAAGAGTCACACGCGACTTAGTGATCAAACTATAACAAATGACTATCTCTAACACAAAAATAAGGACACTAGGCTTAGAGCAAAAGCCAATCAGTTTGCATAATTTGCTTTCCCAAAGTGTTCATGAACAGGTTTTGCTAATATGTTTGAAATGCATTACTTGACCTAGATACTGTGAAGTTTAACCAGATAGGGATTATTGCATTACCTCTTTTCCCCTCAGTGATGCAGACCTTGGGTTTGAAAGCGGCTTTTGTCTAACCATCTCATCCATGGAGTGTTTGTTTATTAGCATATCACCAAGGTTTGGGGAATTAGAACAGGCCCTTAGTTTCATCTTCACACAAAAATATTATTTAGGCTTTGCTCGTGGGCCACCAGACACAAAGATTCTTACATATTATTTAGTAGTTCCAAAAGCTCAGGGTTCAGTGACCAAAATTTGCCACCTGGCTCCATGCTCCATGATTTTTTTTTCTTCTTTCCAGAGGCAAGCTAGATGCTGGCTGTTTCCATGAAGGAGGGCTCGGGGAGGGGGGAGGGGGACCTGCCACCTCTGTCATTCTAAAGCCATGACCTTGAAACAACAGCTTTGGGACAGCAAAGCCTGTAAAACTTGTTTGGTGTGTTTTTTAATGAGTTTACCGTGATGTTGTTCTACCTCTCCTTCCTTCTCTACCCCTGACCCCAGGCAATGAGAGAGGGGGTGAGATTTAACCATCCATGAAAGATGGCAATTTGGCAGCCTTGGAAATGTGGTGGTCTGTTTACCTAGAGGCCAAATGTGAGGCCAGAAATGCATACACCCCAGGCCTCAACCTCAGTCTGTGAGATTCAACCTTCTTGTTGGGAATCAGAGGGAACTCAACTTTTTTTTTTTTTTTTTTTTGAGGTTTTAATTTGTGCTTAATAAAACAAAGTACCATGTGCATATTATATTTAATGTAATACATATACTTTAGCTTTAACTTTAAAATAGACCTCAAGAAAACTTTATCCCTACCAGAAAAATACAGTATTTACATAAAAATATGATTGTGGTGGTGATAGCAGAAAAATACGATTCAGCTACAGACAGCTGTTTGTGAAAGTTATCTAGAAGACCTCTATCAAACCCACTCCCTAAACCACTTCTGTGTATGTCAGTGCTAGGGAAGGGGCAAGGTAAGAAACACACCACTTCACAAAACATCATCCAGTCCAAAACAGGTCTAGAAAAAGCACAAGAGAGAGAGTGGAACCATCTGTAATGTATTTGTAACTCAAAGATTCATAACATACTGGCCTGCATGCCCATTAAGTACTTCTCCCTTTAAGTAAAGTCAGATGGATCAAGGGAGGACAGTGACTCACCCGGCATTTGTAACTTTTGAGGTGGCAATCTTATCCCTATTAAAAGGGGACTTTCAATAATTTAATTAAAAAATGACTAATTTCTGTTTTTGTAGGACAGTTAGAACATCTATTCCACACTTGCTCAGTGATATTTTAAATTATTCAATGAAATATTAATCAAAATATCAGCACAGAGTTTTTTGAATCTAAAATGTAAAGCACCATCACAAAAGCTAAGAATGTGAAATAGCTGAATGACGGTATTTAATGGGCATGGGGGGGGGAGGGGCTTCTGGTAAGTGGTTTGGATGGCTTCTCTATTCAGGCAGCACATACTTGATTTGAGTCATAGATGTGCGTGTTTTCCAGGGTCTTGGCTTGTAGGTGAAAACATGATTGTCTTTCCACAGCCACACAGAGCCTTGTTAGCACTGGAGGTGGCCAGGAAGTCAGCACTATTTCCCAGGATGGGGGAACGTACTCTTTCCTGCAATAGACCCAAGGGGAAGAAGGCAAAATAATTAGAAAACAAGGTCTCTAGAAGATCTTAAAATTTAATTGTAGGAAAAGAACCTGAATTCAGAGAACTTCTCAACAACAAATGGAAGATTATTGATGTACCCACACATGGCATGGCACATGTATGGCCTGTCATATCGTTCCTGGCCTCCTCCACCTATGGCACATCCCATCTGGACCTCCCCGCCTTCCTTTACCTGCTCAGCTTGTACTCATCCTAGAAGACTCTGGCATCAGCTTTTCCAGGAAATCTTCTGACACCCCAGAAGATGAGTGCATGCAGGCTTCTGCATGCCTATCTCAGTCATCAACCTGATCACATTTTATTAGACTATTTTTTTCCATGTGGACTGTGACCTCCATGAAGGCAGTGACTAGGGTTTACTCATCAGTGTAGCTCCAGGACCAAGCCCAGTGCAAGTAAATACCCAGCAATACAGAGCAAATCAATCCACAAATAACTGCTGATTGTTTGCAGTGATGAGGAAGGACCACAGCGTAACCAGGGAGAGCTTCTCAGAGGAGCGCTGAGTAACATTTGAAGGAAGTGGAATGAATTGGACTGGTAGGAAAAGGACTGGACATATCATTTATGGGAAATATCAGTGGCTGCACTGCGCTGCTCTCAGAAACCGTTGTGCAGGGGATTCATGAGAACAGAATTAATAAGAGGAAAGAGAATAGTCGGAGGACCATGGAAAGCACTTTGTATTCTGGATTTGATGGGCAGACTACATCACTCTTTCCACTACTGTAGTTGAGAGGGTGAGCCAATGCCAGCTTCCTGATCAAATGCTCACCAGAGAATCTCTCTTTGGCTTATTTAAATCCCACTGTGCTTTCAGTTTAATGCAGCATTTCCTTTATTTCCTGTCTGAAATCCTTATGCCTATTTCAGTGGTGCCTGTGGATTATTTCCATGTACTACTATAAACCTATCCCCATAAAGATCCAAGCTAATTCAGGTTTTTTGTTTTTTCTTTTTTAAGGCTGCAACTTCTTTATCTTCAAGCAACTTTAATCTCACATTCAGTATGATTTGAGCATCAGTTCTCATGTATTTTTATGTCATGAAAAGCCCTTTATTGAGACCTACAATCACAACAGCACCATCAGGAAGAGGAAATGAGCAGGGCTGCTAACCAGAACACTTTGTACCTTTTTAAACATTAACCATTGTTCAGGTCTGTAGACCTGGCTGCTGAAGACAGTGTGGAAAATCCAGAATCGTATGTAAAAAAATACAATTTATGGAAAATTTTAGGGTTCCCATATCTGCCTTGATCCATAAAAGTATGATACCAAATATGCATATATTTATATATTGCACATTTTTTAGAGAAATAGAAGTTACAACTAAACTGACCAATCTCTTATCTGAAAATAGCTCTATCTGACCCATGTCACCTTTAGAGAGCAAAGTCATTCCATCTGACAGCATTTAAGCTAGGATAACATCATGCCATTAAAACATCACTATGAAAGAAGTTTTTTGTTTCATGAGCAACTTTTTTTTACACTTAGATAGAACTTGATAATCTTTGTTATTTGCTGGCATAGCCAAGGCATATATGGGTTATCATTGATTTTTTTTTTTTGCAGTCTTGTATTTTCTTTTTTAATTAGAAGCTAATTACTTTACAATATTGTGGTGGTTTTTGCCATACATTCACATGAATCAGCCATGGGTGTACATGTGTTCCCCATCCTGAACCTCCCTCCCATCTCCCTCCTTATCGTATCCCTCAGGGTCATCCCAGTGCACCAGCCCTAAGCACCCAGCCTCATGCATCGAACCTGGACTGGTGATCTATTTCATATATGATAATATACATGTTTCAATGGTATTCTTTCAAATCATCCCACCCTTGCCTTCTCCCACAGAGTCCAAAAGTCTGTTCTTTACATCTGTGTCTCTTTTGCTGTCTCACATATAGGGTCATCATTACCATCTTTCTAAATTCCATGTATATGCGTTAACATACTGTATTGGTGTTTTTCTTTCTGACTTGCTTCACTCTGTATAATAGGCTCCAGTTTCATCCACCTCATTAGAACTGACTCAAATGCATTCTTTTTAATAGCTGAGTAATATTCAATTGTGTATATGTACCACAGCTTTCTTATACATTCATCTGCCAGTGGATATCTAGGTTGCTTCCATGTCCTGGCTATTGTAAACAGTACTGCGATGAACACTGGGGTACATGTTTCTCTTTCAGTTCTAGTTTCCTCAGTGTGTATGCCCAGCAGTGGGATTGCTGGGTCGTATGGCAGTTGTATTTCCAGTTTTTTAAGGAATCTCCACACTGTTCTCCATAGTGGCTGTTCTCCATAGTGGGTTTTCTAGTTTGCATTCCTACCAACAGTGTAAGAGTTCTTTTTTCTCCACACCTTCTCCAGCATTTATTGTTTGTAGACTTTTTGATAGCAGCCATTCAGACTGGCATGAGATGGTACCTTGTTGTGGTTTTGATTTGTATTTCTTTGATAATGAGTGATGTCAAGCTTCTTTTCTATGTTGAGCATCTTTCAGATGTTGAGACTCTGAGACATACAGATGTTGAGCATCTGAGACATACAGATGTTTGTTAGTGATCTGTATGTCTTCTTTGGAGAAATGTCTGTTTAGTTCTTTGGCCCATTTTTTGATTGGGTCACTTATTTTTCTGGAATTGAGCTGCAGGAGTTGCTTATATATTTTTGAGATTAATTCTTTGTCAGTTGCTTCATTTGCTATTATTTTCTCCCATTCTGAAGGCTGTCTTTTCACCTTGCTTACAGTTTCCTTCGCTGTGTGAAAGCTTTTAAGTTTAATTAGGTCCCATTTGTTTTATTTTTGCTTTTATTTCCATTCCTCTGGGAGGTGGGTCATAGAGGATCCTGCTATGATTTACATCAGAGAGTGTTTTACCTATGTTTTCCTCTAGGAGTTTTATAGTTTCTGGTCTTACATTTAATCCATTTTGAGTTTATTTTTGTGTATAGTGTTAGAAAGTGTTCTAGTTTCATTCTTTTACAAGTGGGTGACCAGTTTTCCCAGCACCACTTGTTAAAGAGATGGTCTTTTCTCCATTGTATATTCTTGCCTCCTTTGTCAAAGATAAGGTGTCCATAGGTGCATGGATTTATCTCTGGGCTTTCTATTTTGTTCCATTGATCTATATTTCTGTCTTTGTGCCAGTACCATACTGTCTTGATGACTGTGGCTTTGTAGTAGAGCTTGAAGTCAGGCAGGTTGATTCCCCTCCAGTTCCATTCTTCTTTCTCAAGATTGCTTTGGCTATTTGAGGTTTTTTGTATTTCCATACAAATTGTGAAATAATTTGTTCTAGTCCTCTGAAAAATACCATTGGTAGCTTCATAAGGATTGCATTGAATCTATAGATTGCTTTGGGTAATATACTCATTTTCACTATATTGATTCTTCTGATCCATGAACATGGTTTATTTCACCATTTGTGTCATCATTGATTTCTTTCATCAGTGTTTTATTGTTTTCTATACAGGTCTTTTGTTTCTTTAGGTAGATTTATTTCTAAGTATTTTATTCTTTTCATTGCAATGGTGAATGGAATTGTTTCCTTAATTTCTCTTTCTGTTTTCTCATTGTTAGTGTATAGGAATACAAGGGATTTCTGTGTGTTGATTTTATATCTTGCAACTTTACTATATCCATTGATTAGCTCTAGTAATTTTCTGGTGGAGTCTTTAGGGTTTTCTATGCAGAGGATCATGTCACCTGCAAACAGTGAGAATTTCACTTCTTTTCCAATCTGGATTCCTTTTATTTCTTTTTCTTATCTGACTGCTGTGGCTAAAACTTCCCAAAATATGTTGAACAGTAGTGGTGAAAGTGGGCATCCTTGTCCTGTTCCTGACTTTAGGAGAAATGTTTCCAATTTTTCACTATTGAGGATAATGTTTGCTGTGGGTTTATCTTATATGGCTTTTATTATGTTGAGGTATGTTCCTTCTATGCCTGCTTTCTGGAGGGTTTTTATCATAAATGGACATTGAATTTTGTCAAAGGCTTTCTCTGCATCTATTGAGATAATCATACGGTTTTTATCTTTCCATTTGTTAATGTGGTGTATCACATTGATTGATTTGTGAATATTGAAGAATCCTTGCATCCCTGGGATAAAGCCCATTTGGTCATGATGTATGATCTTTTTAATATGTTGCTGGATTCTGTTCGCTATGATTTTATTAAGGATTTTTTCAGCTATGTTCATCAGTGATATTGGCCTGTAGTTTTCTTTTTTTTGTGGCATCTTTGTCTGGTTTTGGTATTAGGGTGATGGTGGCCTCATAGAATGAGTTTGGAAGTTTACCTTCCTCTGCAATTTTCTGGATGAGTTTGAGTAGGATAGGTGTTAGCTCTTCTCTAAATTTTTGGTAGAATTCAGCTGTGAAGCCATCTGGTCCTGGTCTTTTGTTTGTTGGAAAATTTCTGATAACAGTTTTGATTTCTGTGCTTGTGATGGGTCTGTTAAGATTTTCTATTTCTTCCTGGTTCAGTTTTGGAAAGTTATACTTTTCTAAGAATTTGCCCATTTCTTCCAAGTTGTCCAGTTTATTGGAATACAGTTGCTGATAGTAGTCTCTTATGATCCTTTATATTTCTGTGTTGTCTGTTGTGATTTCTCCATTTTCATTTCTAATTTGTTGATTTGATTCTTCTCCCTTTTTTTCTTGATGAGTCTGGCTAATGGTTTGTCTATTTTATTTACCTTCTCAAAGAACCAGCCTTTAGCTTTGTTGATTTTGGCTATGGTCTCCTTTGTTTCTTTTGCATTTATTTCTGCCCTAATTTTTGTGATTTCTTTCCTTATACTAACCCTGGGGTGCTTCATTTCTTCTTTTTCTAGTTGCTTTAGGTATAGATCTAGGTTATTTATTTGATTTTTCTCCTGTTTTTTGAGGTAGGCTTGTATTGCTATGAACCTTCCCCTAAGCACTTCTTTTACTGTATTCCATAGCTTTTGGGTTGTTATGTTTTCATTTTCATTCATTTCTATGCATATTTTGATTTCTTTTTTGATTTCTTCTGTGATTTGTTGGTTATTCAAAAGTGTGTTAACCTCCATATGTTTGTATTTTTAATAGTTTTTTTCTTGTAGTTGATATCTAATCTTACTGCATTGTGATCAGAAAAGATGCTTGAGATGATTTCAATTTTTTTGAATTTATATCATCGATTTTTATAGATCAAGGAACATTCTTTTGGGCTTTCTGGATTTTTTTTTCTATAAATGTGAATCATGAGAAGCAGCATTTAAATGATTCTATCAGAAATGGGATGGCTACAATCATCATCATCATTGTCATTTTGGTATTGAGCATTTACTATGCCATGTACAGTGCAAATGAATTTTACATATTAGATCATAGAACTTGGCACTTACTTCTATTATGATACTTCTCAAGGTGAACTAAAATACCTTACATAAGCGTCTGTCTCCACTACATTCTGTCTTCACTGTAGTACTCTGGGTACAGCTGAACAGATTAGGCACTAAATAAATGTCTGATATTTAAATAGAAATAACTTGAGGCAATAAACCCATACCATTTGAAGAATCTTAAAACATATTATGGCCATACTACAATGTTCTTTCTAATAAAAAGATCTGGAAACAAACTATATTCCAACCATAGGGAAACAGTTCAATACGAGAAAGGTTGGATATAACAAGACACACTTGATACACTTAACCTAACAGAAACACGTTCACTGTGAAGATGCTGCTATCAGAAATATAACTGGCCTGTGTGTTGGGAGTGCTTTCCTTCTCCATCTCCTATTGGGGTTTCAGATCAGAACTTTCCCCAGCCTTTCCACCTTCAGATTGTCTCTGTATTAAGTGTTCTTTTCTAGTTCACCCTGCCTGGCCACTTGCCTTTTAATTAATTGATTAAGCTTTTTTCTTTCTTTGCATCCTTTCCCCTACCACTCTAAGCCTTCTCAGGTGTTTTATGTGTTATTTATTTGCTCCCATAATTCTATCAAAACTGTACTGGCATCTTTCTCAACAAGGCAT
Organism: Oryx dammah; assembly: GCF_014754425.2. NCBI lineage: Eukaryota > Metazoa > Chordata > Mammalia > Artiodactyla > Bovidae > Oryx > Oryx dammah. Next base: position 97,819,872 of record NW_024070213.1, read on the forward strand.
CCTGCTGTCAGACGGTTCCCATCTTGCTTCCAATGATCCTTTTTAGGGGCTACTTTGCAGAGATCCTGGGTTCAACAAACCTTCCTCATCCAGCAAGATAGCTGCCCAGACAATTTCTGGTGGGATAAAATTAGACTTTTCCCCCAAATAACAGCAAAATAATAAATAAATGTATGTTCTCAAAGAGCATTTGCTTGGTTCTGCACAAATCAGAAGGGATTATTTGTACACCTCAGGATTAATGATCAATGAAGTAGCAGAATTTCTGATCCTATTAGAAATGCTAATCTCATGAGAACAGAGAGAACCATTTGTGAAAGGGTTGAGCTGTCCAGATGGTGCCTGTCTCCACTGACCTGGCTCTGTGAGAAAGGAAGGAAGAGGGGAGGGAAAGAATATTTGTTCAGAGCTTAGTGTATTCCAGACTTTGGGTAAGGGGCTCTTACAAACCCAGTATAGTTTATCCTCACACCAATCTTTCAAAGCAAGATTACTGTCAGCTTTGTTCCTGATGGAAAACCTGGAAGTCAATGAGATTAAGCAGCCTGACTTGGGCCACTCAGCCCAGAAGTGCAAACCTAGAAGTGAAGATTTGAACTCAGGTTTTTATGAGTACAAAGTCCACCATGTTGTTGTTATAACAGTGGCAGGGTTTGGTTAGATAGCCAGTAACAATGTTCAGGTTATTAAAGACCAAAAAGCAAAGTACAGGTCATCCCTGACAGGCTGATTCCTCCTGCTATTATGGACTCTAGGACTCCCTCCCATGCTGACTGTGTTGCATAGACCTGAATGAGAAGTCACGTTATTTCCCAGATGGACTCTGAGAAGTCACGACCTTAGGCATAGGATTTAATGGCCACAGCCCTAAAAGTGTGTTATTTGAGTAGTGGCTGGCCCCATGAGTAGAAAGGGCTTGAAGACCCACGGAGCAAGCCTATCTCTGTTCCTAACCAACTGTATCTTTTTATGGAAATTTCACCATCATGAAAACCATTCCTTAGGACTTGCTTTTTCCAAAATATCCTATCAAAATACATCAACCCTTAAGAAGGTGACTCCTAAAACTCCTTTATCACCCCGTATCCTGGCAGGAGATAGTTGTGCAAGGCCCATAGGTCAGGTACCTGATGATGAAGCAAGAAGATGAGTTCTAGAAGCACAATGTTCCCTTTACCACGTCGTCCCTCACCATGTGCTCAGTTCTGTCTTTATGGTTCAATTTTCCTCTTGGTAAATTATCAGCAATAATGGGACAGGAATTTAAATCAAGCAGAAGTGGAAACACAAATAGACTTAAATGATTTGTTTCATTTAAGAACAACAGCCAAACTAACTTTAACATTTATGTTTTTTAAAAGCACTTACTTCTTTGGCTGCACCAGGTCTTGGCTGCAGCACACAGGATCTTCCATCTTCATTGTGGCACATGGAAGCTTTAGCTGCTGCATGTGGGATCTAGTTCCCCGACCAGGGATGAAACCTGGGTGCCCTGCATTGGGAGCACGGAGTCTCAGCCCCTGGACTACCAAGGAAGTCCAACAGTTATGTTTTTAATAAATATTTAATTTTAGAACAGCTTTAGATTTATAGAAAAGTTATAAAGATAGTACAAAGGGGTCTGGTATATCGCACACCCAGTTTCCCTTATTGTCAACATCTTACATCAGCAAGCACAGAACATTTGTCACAGCTAAGAAACCAAAAGTAACAGGACATTATTCACTAAAGATCGTACTTTATTCAGATTTCCCTACTTTTTACCTAATGTCCTTTCCTGTTCTCACCCAGTTGCCCCATCTCTTCAGACTCCTCTAGACTGTGACAGTTTCTCAGACTTTCCTTGTTTGTGATGACTTTGGCAGTTTGAGGAGTATGAGTCAGATAATGTATAGAATGTGTTTCAATTTGGCTTTATCTGATGTTTTCCTCATGGTTAGATGGGGTTGATGGGTTTCGAGGAGGACAGCCTCAGAGGTAAAGAGCCCTTCTCATCCCACTTTATCAAGATTATGTTTATTGCGTATATGTGCGTGTCCGATCCTTTGTGACCCTATGGACTATGTAGCCCGCCAGGCTCCTCTGTTCATGGAATTCTCCAGGCAGGAATACTGGAGTGGGTTGCCATCTCCTACTCCAGAGGATCTTCCCGACCCAGGAATCGAACCTGATTATGTTCATTAAATATTAAATCACAGTTGATTTAACATTTATTTTTAAAGAAAATAAATCATGTGACAAATTAGTCTGAACTAGAGCCAACTCTGTCCATTTTTTAACAAGGACAGAACTGGCACAAAATCAAACTGTCAGAGTCTCTGGAAATAAACTAATGTTTCATTCAGTCCAAGTCCCAGGTTGTAACGTTTATGCAAGTTCCTTTGGCAGAAAACATTTGGAGTTCCTGAGGGGGGAAAAAAAATGGCTGTCTTAAATATAGAATGTAGTTAAGATGCCATGTCTGAAGCATTTCACAGACTTGCCAGCGAGTGAGCACCATCATCATAGAACACCAGCTGTGGAACCCTGTCTGTTGAACCCACAGGCCCCCAAGTCCCCAGAAGACAATATTAGCAATGAACCAGATTTTCACATTTCCTGCCTCCCCTGAATTCATAACATTGCCAAACTGCCAGACTGCTCCTGGGAATCTGTACCATTACCTTGTAGGGAAAGTGCTGGCAGAACCACCTTCCACTTGTGTTGCATAAGAACATCATCTTCATTTCAGTAATTTAACTCTGATTAAATTTAGCTGTCAGCCTTTAAAGTTCTCTGAGCAGCTTTCAGACTCAGAAAGGGAAGAGGCATGCCAGCAGCTTTTCTGCAATCCCTTCCCACCTACCTTCCTGCAAGCTCCTTTCCAAGCAGCTGGGTGAAGCCAGAATCATTCAGAGAGTAATTGTTTGCCAGGCTGGGAGGTGCCTGGTGGGAATGGATTCTCTCCCTCTGTGGCCTGGCCCTGCCCAGGGAAGGCAGCTGGGAGCACCCAGCATTGCTTGCCACTTTTGCATCTTTCAAGTTGCTTCCTTTGGTTTCTTGCTTCTCAGGTCAATATATAGCCTGGGGGGTTTGTTTTTGTTTAATTAAAATTTAAAAAAAATTGGAATATAATTGCTGTAAAATGTTGTGTTAGTTTCACATACATACAATGAAGTGAATCAGCTATAAGTATACATATATCCCCTCCCTCTTGGACCTCTCGCCCACCCATCCCTCATCCCAGTCATCTAGGTCATCCCATTTTTTCCCACATTTTTAAAACTTGATTCTTTGAATTCTATAGTGCTATAAAATTTTCAAAAGTTTCACACACATGATTTCATATAATCTCATCATTTTATTACTAGTATATATATTTTTTGGCTCTTTAAATTTTTCCTTTCTCTCCAGACTGTCTTGTGCTTTTCCTCTTCCTGTTTGGGTCCTCTGGTCCCCAGCCCTCAGGCTTTCACTGAAACCCATGGCTGTTTCCCCTGAGGAGTGTCTTTTCCTGTGCTCTCCTCTGACTTCCTGCCATTGGGGGGTGGGGGAGGGTAGTAAGAGACGGGCAGGAATGGGGATAGGGGTGCAGTTCCCAGCCTTCTTCTCTGGCAAGGGCAGAAGCAGGCCCATCCTGGGCAGGGCCACACACAGCTCCCCAGGCCTCCTCCCACACCCCTTTTAACTTATTCTCTTAAGGATCTCAAGGGTCTCAAGGCTGCAAATTGCATTCTAGAGTTTCCATCTGGTGCTTTCTGTGAGCTCACCATGCAAGAAACTAAGAATTACAGAAAGACCTAAAAAGTGGTCCTAGGAATCCTTGATGTAGGTTATCGCCATTACAGGCAGCACAGCCTTCCACTCATCAGGGTCCTAAAAGGATATATAAGGAGGAGTTTTGTAATTAGGTCCATACGCTCCAGGCTTAATGACCAGGACAGATCTTCGATGTTACACAATCCCCAACTGCTTTGATCTTCGCTGTCCTGGTCAGTATACACAGCTGGATAAATAACATTAGTCCAAAAAGAGCTTGCTGGACAAATGGTTAAAATTGATAATGTCCTACATTTGCCAGAAGCACAGGTGCTTCAGATCAATTGGGCTAACCTTGTGGAAACAATTAGCACTAAGCCTTTTTATAAGACAAAAAAACCTTTTACATTTATAGGTTCAGATTCTGGAGGTAAAATGAATTTCCTGGGAGTGAAAAATGTTCCCTGTAGAGCTAATGGATTGTTAACATTCAGCGTGGTTTACTGAGTTCTTAAAAAAGAAGAAAAGAAAAACAACCCAAACAACAAAAGTAATAAAAATCAGTACCATCACCATCAGCTTATTACAACAGTTAACTTTCTGCTTATGAGTTTTTCAATGATGACTCCCATGAAAGCTTGAGATAAATATATTACTATGATACAGATTATCATTCTCCAAGTTTGCTCTTATCAGAACGGATCCAGGTGGAATTGGAGACTCCTACTGGAATATGGCTAGTTTCCAATGGCTTAGAAGAGTTTCTTATGACTAAATAGATAGCCTCATAACTGGCTTTGTGAGTACAGACTTGTCAAGATTCCACTTAACATGGCATGGATATTCTCAGCTCAAACCCTCAAAAAAAAAAAAAAAATTTTCCTCTGTAAATATATAGGCAAATACTGAAAGCCTCATTCTAGCTTTTCTCCAGTTGAGAGGCACAATGTAAATACAAGTCTCTTTCTGTTGGTGAAGACATATTGTGTGCCTTTAAGCAGATCCTTCACCTTCTGGGGCCTTTACTACCTCATGCCTAGACTAAAGGGATAGTTGCTCAGTCGTGTCCAACTCTTTGGGGCCCCATGGACTATAGCCAGTCAGGCTTCTCTGTCCATGGGATTTCCCAGGCAAGAATACTGGAGTGGGTTGCCATTTCCTTCTCCAGGGGATCTTCCTGACCCAGGGATCGAATCTGAGTCTCCTGAATTACAGGCAGACTCTTTATCATCTGAGCCACCAGGGAAGTGCCTAGACTAAGGTCTAGCCCTAATAATCTGTGCCCCTGATTAGAACAGTGATCAGGAAAGAGGGTTCTGCAGTCAAGTAGCTGTGGTTTCAAATGCTGTCTCCATCTCTAAGTAGTTACCTATCAATGGGCAAGACAGTTAGCCTTGGAGCCTACATTTCCTCATCTATAAAATGGTTATAGTAATAGTACCTGCCTGAAAAGGTTGGGGTAAGGATTAAGTGAGATAATTATATGAAACACTTAGCATGGGGCCTGGCCTATTACAGCTGCTGGAGAAATGCTACCTTTATTTGTAGAGTCCATATTGTTATAATAAATGGTTTATTTGTATGTGGTTTCCATCCTTTTCACTAAATTGATCTGCTTTCTTTCTTTTTTTCTAATTGAAATGTAATTGATTGACTCTGCTCTGCTAGTTTCAGGTGCACAGCAAAGTGATTCACTTAGGTAAACAGATACACAGGTGTGCATGCTAAGTCACTTCAGCTGTGTCTGACTCTTCGCGACCCCATGGACTGTCGTTTGCCAGGCTCCTCTGTCCATGGGATTCTCCAGGCAAGAATACTGGAGTGAGTTGCCATCTCTCCTCCAGGTAATCTTCCCGACCAGGGAGTGAACCCACATCTCATGAAACTTCTGCATTGCAGGCAGATTCTTGACCACCAGGGAAGCCCATATTATATATATATATACACACTTTGTTTTCAGATTCTTTTGCCTTATAGATTATTACAAAGTATTAAATACGGTTTCCTGTGCCATTCAGTAGGTCCTTGTTGTTTATCTATTTTATATATGATAGAATGTATGTGTTAATCCCAGACTCCAATACACTGATCAACTTTTATGTGGATGAATCAGGCAAACAGGTCATGGAAGACTGAGATTCTGTTATAGATTCAGAAGTGTTGTTATTAACATGACATCAACGTTCCTTCTAGGGATTCTAGTGTTTTTGATGCAAAACAATAATTAGGTGTGTGGTGTCCTCTCTGGATGGTTTCCAATGACTGGGTCTACCAAGAAGGCAAATGCCCCATTGGAAATGTGGTTCTTTTCCTGAATGATTTCTGAGCAAGGAAGAAAAGGTTTAAAAATAATAATTTTTGACAAGTGATAGGAGCAGATTATAGAGGTATATACTTTCTAGGACTGTGTTTGCATCTCAGAGGAATATTCTGTATTCTAATAAAAAATTATGGCTAATCCCCATCAAACCCATAGCAACAGAGCACGTTGTGGTAGATGAGAAGGTTATAGACGATGAGATAGCTGGAAGGGGAAGAGTGAGGATTGTGGTGCTGACCGGGAAAGGTAAGGCCTGGTTTCTGGTCCACTTAAGCTAACTAGTCAATGATTTCCTGTTTTGATTTTCATTGTCTAAAGTGTTTGGTGAACTAATTGCTACTTTGTGCAAACAACCATTTCTAGCTGGGAGGTGAGGACATTTGATTCCTCTTCTCCCAGTGGTTAGACCCAGGGTCTACCTATGAGCCAACCAGATCATCTCTCTCCATGGAATAGAAGCACCTGGCAGGCAAACACCTTGCCTGCCTAGTTTACCAGTGCCTGGTACAGGATATTAGAGAATATATTCTGTATGTATATGGAATAGGTCCTTGACAGGCGCTTGTTGAATGAAAGAACAGACAGGTTTTTCCTCATTAGGCTGCTGGAGCGGCTTCTGCAGCAAAAACAAGAGGAGGAGGAGGAAAAGGGAGAGTGGGGGAAGGAAGAGAAAGGAGAGAAGGGGAAGAAGTGGGGTGGAGGAAGAGTGGAGGAGGAGGCTGGGAAGCAAAGAAGAGGAGGAGGGAAGTTCCAGCAAGTTGAGGAGGGCTCTGGTCAAGGTTTCCAGAAGTTTGTCTTCTCTGCACTCCTTCCCTGACTCCCTCTTGCTTCCTAAGCTCCATCAGGAGAAGGCTGGTAATTGCTGATTTAGGATACTTTTCAAACCAAAACTGAAAACAACTTCAAAAGAATGTGACATCTTAGGGATATCAAATGCCATAACGAGGAGATGCTGCTTACAGGAAAGTAAAATACACTCTGTCTTTTTCTGAGTGTCTGTCATGCAGAAACAGTGGTTCTGGCTGACTTTAAAATTGCTGCCTAAATGAAGGAATGAGGATCTTCTGGGAAATGTAGGCTCCTAATGGAGGGTTGTGGTTTGAAAAGTTTCCCACGCAGTGATTTTTTAAATGCCTATTGACCTCTCTGCAGTGGCTGCTTTTCCATCATAATCTGTTACATAATTACAGTGCAACTTCTAGGCTGCTTCTTACAAAACTGATTTAAACTTAGCCACCTAGACCAGCATCACTGAACTTTTTCTAGAATCTGTGGGGCTGATTAGAACTGCATTGGCAGAGCTAGAGATTCTGGTGATTTCAACCAAATGAACCCCTGGGAAAATTGGTTCAAGGACTCCTTTTCCTTCCTAGGCTTGCAAGCGATGCTGTAAAGCCAACAATTGCGATTTGAATGGCTTGAGAAAAACTGAGTTTGGTGCCTGAGTAAATGTTTGATTCCAAGTGACTCTCTCCACCTCCCAAATACTGCCCTTTCAGCACTGCATATTGAAACATGCAGTATCTGAGAATCGATTTTAGTCCGAATTCTGTGATGAAAATAACAGAAGCAGAGTCTGGGTATCTTAAGCAAAGAAATGAATGTATTGGAAGGATACAAAAGAGCTCACGGAACAGAAGGAGAAGCCAGGAATCCACTTTATCAAAGTACGAGAGAAGCTGTAGGAATTCAAGTGGCAGGAATAATCCAATTCCCTTTGGCCCTTGCTACCAGAGTAAGTGACTTAGAACCATTCTGTTTTTGCGTCACTTATCTCCACACTAAAATTCCAGCTCAAGAGCATCTGGGAGACCTAGTTTCAGCTACGTAAGTGCTCTCTGTTTGGTCAGGATAGGGGAAAGCACCCCTACAGGGAAAAGGGATTCTCCAGAGAAAAATCAAGGCTCTCTCTCCAGGCTGTGGTGGCACGTGTCTGCCCTACTGCAGGGGTAGAACGTGGTGTGTATTTTTAACTCACCAGCCTCCAGTTCTACGCCATATCTTCCCTTTCCTCCAAACCATGTGTTAGCACACCAGGACAGCACACACCCATCCCTGCAGGAACAGTCTGGGATGTGTGAGCAGCCTAGAATTTTGGAGAAGGAGAAAAATGAGTTAAAGGAATGATAGTGGAGAGCGGAAGTGTGCGTATCATGCTCTTCTTCTGAGCTATTGATTTCTGTTCTCCTCAGGTCAACACATTTTTTATTTAATTTGAGAGAAACTTGAATTATACTTCTACAGCAATACCTTCAAATCTGCTATCTCTGATTTCTTTTCTTTTTTAAACATGTGAAGAGAAAACAAAGATAGAGTAATATCCAAGATGTTTTTTAAATTTCTTTCTCTAGAACTGACCTCTAAAATTTTTTATTACATCATACAATTAATTATAACATGCACCATTAATTTAAATATCCTTTTATTGATGAGATAGACAATGACAAAAAACTGAGGGTGCCACAGAAGTGGGGAAGTTGTTGAGCAGATTCAGCATCCTCACTTCCAGCTGCTCGTTTGATGGTCCAATCCTTGATGTATTTTGCTCGAGGGTTTCCATGAAAATGACCTCTCAGGTGATACTTCCTAAAAATCTATAATGCATCCAGGATTTCATCCCAGAGTATCCTGAAGTAGAGCAAAACAACACCTCCTAGAGAAGAAAATATCTTCCAGTGTTATACCTGTGCAGGCCTTAGTTTGAAGAACAGGTATCGAATTCTGTTGCTGCTTCAGGGAATGTAAAGACTTGTATCTCTCTTAAACCTATTTGTTACTTCGTTTAAAACGTTGGTATGTTTTATACAGTTCAGAATAAAGTTAACCCTTGACTTTGATTCATGTTAGAGCAAATCAGTACGTTCATTCCACTTCTCTTGTCCCTTTCAGTTCCAGTTACCTCCCCCAGCACTGCAAATTTCCAACAAGTCCCCAACCCAGAATGGAGCTGATGTTTACCAGGTATCTGTCACACGACAAACGTGAATATGTGTGTAACCTAAGATCCAGAGAGGTTTTAAAAAAAAAGTATTCAGGGTCACAAAGCTAGTAATTGTAAGTTCACATGGGAACCTCTATCTGTCTGATTTCAAAGCACATTCCTCCCATTGTATTACGTCAAATAAGATAGTTGGCTATCAGCTCATCAAGAACTACTACACATTCCAGGAAAACATGCATATTACGAGTTCCTGAGACCAAAATGACGCTAGAAGAGTTGGCTAAATGGAGGCAGAAATATGTCAGATATGTTGTATCTGACATATAGTCTCATGGTTCTCTCCCTTTCCTGTTGGGGGTGCCCAGAGGGTGGGTGGGTGAGTGATTGGACTGAGTACTCCTGAGCTCAGTGTTGAGCACTTTAGGTCAGGGAGAAGGATGGCTAAAGGTTGGAGGACCATAAAGTCATGGTGAAAACTTATAAACTAGATGAAACCAAGCTTTCATTCAAGTGGACATTGGTTCATTCTTTCATACAATGAGTATTTATGCTATGTGTCTTTGAGTGTCTATGAGAGGGCAGGCATACAAAGATGAATAAGACATGGCTCTTCCTTCAAGGAATTCAGTGTCTATTGAGGAAGAGAGAGAAGTTAACAAGCTGTCAGAGCGGAATGGGGTAATATATATCTTCTCTGTCCTTAGATGCCCTTTCTATAATCAACATATCATGGGCACACACTGGTTTTTGCCCATTCATTATTCTCTCTAATCTGACTTTCTCTAGAAGGATTATATCTTCTCCACTGGAGAATCTGATGAGACTGTTAAATCTAGGGGTTTTCAACCCTCTGCGTACACGTGTCCTAAGTCGCTCAGTCATGTCTGACTCTGTGGGACCCCGTGGACTGTCGCCCACCAGGCTCCTCCATCCATGGGATTTCCCAGCCAAGAACACTGGAGCGGGTTGCCATGCCCTCCTCCAGGGGATCCTCCCAACCCAGGGATCAGACCCAGGTCTCCTTTGTCTCCTGCATTGCTGGGCAAGTTCTTTACCACGAGTGCCACCTGGGATGACCCCTCAACCCTCTACTCACCAACGAGCTGCTTCCTCACCCAAGGTGGAACACTGTTTATTCCTTGGAATCAAAATCTTAAAGGAGGATAGCAAGGGGGAAAAAAAAAAACAAATCCCCAGAAATGACAGAAAATCATTCATTCTGGATCAGAGCACTGACAATACTTGAGTATTCTCATCCCCTCCCTGCCAGTTTCTATCAATTAGGCATCTTCTGGACCCTCCAGAGAGCTGACAGAAATCCTCCCAATAAAGTCCCATTTTATATATATATAATTTTATTTATTTATATTTGGCTACCCTGGGTCTTTTTTGCTTTGCTTGGGCTTTCTCTAGTTGCAGCTAGCAGGGACTATGCATCCTGGTGTGTGTGGACTTACTGCGGTGGCTTCTCTTTCATTTCGGGGAGCACAAGTTCTATGCACGTGACCTTCAGTGGTTTTGGCTCACAGGCTCTAGAGTGCAGGCTCAGAGGTTGTGACCCACGGGCTTAGTTGCTCCCTAGCATGTGGGATCTTCCCAGACCAGGGATTGAACCAATATCCCCTGTATTGGCAGGCAGATTCTTATACACTGTGCCACCAAGAAAGTCCAGGTCACATTGTTAAACAGTGAAAAGACAAAATCCCCTGGGTGTGATATGGGTTGTCTGGGACAAGACTGAGAGCAGGAGGACCAGTTAGGAGACTATTGTAGCAATCCAGGTGAGACACGGTAAGAGACTGAACTCATTGAGTAGAGAGTGAAAGAAGGAAAGATGAATTCTAGAATCGAAAGAGATAGAGCTAGCTGGACTTGATGACCACCAGATGCAGAAATATGAAGAGTCAGAAGAATTGTTTTTCCATGAAACCATGTAGGGCAGCTCATGCCAACTCCTTTCTGTTGTTCTAGACGGTATCCTCTGACCTGGCCTTGGTTCTGGCGGTGTTTTCTTACCTGTGAAGGCTGCCACTTCGGCCCCCTCTACCCTCCTAGTCCTGGGATGAACAAATTACCTCCTCCCGAAAAATCATCTCCATTATCCACTTGGCAGGGACATCAAATTCCTCCTTTCGCTTTGCCTCCTAAGCCCCCAGGGTATGTGTACAGTAGATTCTTGGAGATAGCTCCGGACAGTATGTCATTGTCCAACCTCAACAAGCACACGCCGATGACAACTGGATGCCACGTGGACATTTGCTCCATTTGTGATTCCATTTAAATCCTCACCTGTATGACCACAGCCCACGCAGTTCACACAACCTCAGCCCTCCTTCCCTATCGGGTTCCTGAGTTGTCCTGGGCCATCAACTCTGCTACAGAGGAAAGGTGTTCAAGGAGTGATGTGGTCATGTGGAAAGAATCCAGCAGCGCTGGGCAGTGGTGGACTCGGTGGACTATGCTCTTTCCCCTCAAAAGGAACACACAGGTCACAAGCAAACAGCAGCCTTTGTGAGTCAGTGCCTGCTCTGCCTGACTGTCCTTTGCACCAATCTTTTGAACCAATAAATACAGGAACACCCACAACTACCACCTCTTATCTGCAGGAAAATAAGCCAGTTAGGGAAGTTGTGCAAGACACTGAACAAACATCCACCAGAACCGAGGACTCCACCCTCCCCGGAAAGCCCTTCAACCCTGGATATGGGGCGCTCACTGTTGAGATGGAGAAGAAGAATTGACAATGGCTCTGGATGGGTCTTTCTCTAGTTTCTCTTCTTTGGGGGAAGATATCTTGGAACTTGAGGATCTTTTTAAAAAAATAACATTTTAAGGAACATATTAGTGGCATTCAGAATATCACATTATTTTATGGGTGATCTTCTGAGAAAATAAAAGCAAGATATTGGTGTGTTCTAGTGACTTTAGGAACCTCAGAATTTTCAGATCCATGCTATTAAATCCCCTATTTAAGGCTGTCCAAGTAACTAATGTGCTACAGACTCTCAGACTGTGAAGGAAATCTTGAAGGATGATAAAGACAAAGAAACCAGCATATCTCACTTACAGTTGATGCTCCCAGGCAGTTTTTTGCTGGGTGATTAGATTATTGTATGTGTTACAACTTGATCACCTGTGTTTCATTTCAAATATATTTTCCTCAGTTTCTTTGCCAACAAAGCACACTTGATAGAAATGCCTCGAAATCAATTTATGCTGCTTCACTAGTTTTATGCATTTTAAAGTTCAGGAAATAACAATTAGGATATTTTCAATGAAAAAAAGAGCTCCAATAAGCTGCCACAAATGTCAAAAGTTCCTGGCTATGCTAACACTTATGTAATTGTTCTGGAAACCCCACGCACTGGAGTAGACCTATAACACAAGGAATGACTCACTGAATATTTCTACGCACATACTCTCTCTAAAATGTGCTCCAGTTTTTTTGTGTTTTTTCCCCTGAAGGGGGAAAAACAAAATTAGGTACATCAAATCCAAAAGTTCTTTCTGTTATCTTTTGAAAGTACTGCCTCACATGAGAGCATTAGAAGATGTTGCTGTTTTCATTAATGAAGCAGCCAGATGGGCTAGAATTAAAACAGGTTGAAACTCTGAAATCCTTCCTGAAAGACAAAATCACACAGAGAATGTGTGGGTTCTCAAGTTTCCAAATGGGCTGCATTTCCTCTTGTGACTTTATCCTCAAGTTTGTTTTTTAAAAGTTGTAGCTGGTAGCGTATGACTGGTGTCTTATTTTCTGAGCAATGTCAAGGCACACACCATCAAACGCCAATGAGAACACACAGGCCTGCGCCCACAACACCAAGGCTCATATACTCCCAGAGCTTTTCTTTTTTTTTAGTATTTATTTATTTGGCTGTGTGGGGTCTCAGCTGTGGGTTGTAGGATTTTTACTGCATCAAGCATGATCTTTCACTGTGGCTAACGGACTTTCTAGTTGCTCTGCAGCATATGGGATCTTACTTCCCTGACCAGGGATCAAACCTGTGTCCCCTGCATCGCAAGGTGGATTCTTAACCACTGGACAACCAGGAAATCCCTGACTCTGGGGGCTTTTAACGGATACCTTGTTACTGTTCAGCCACTAAGTCGTATCCATCTCTTTGTGATCCCATGAACTGCAGCATACCAGGCTCCTCTGTCCTTCACTTTCTCCTGGAGTTTGCTCAGATTCATGTCCATTGAGTCAGTGATGCTATCTAATCATCTCATCCTCTGTTTCCCCCTTCTTCTTTGGCCTTCAACCTTTCCCAGCATCATGGTCTTTTCCAGTGAGTTGGCTCTTCGCATCAGGTAGTCAAAGTATTGGAGCTTCAGCTTCAGCATCAGTCCTTCCAATGAATATTCAGGGTTTATTTCCTTTAGGATTGACTGGTTTGATCTCCTTGCTCTCCAAGGGACTTTCAAGAGTCTTCTCTAAGTCCAAATGCTTGTGGGGAACTTGCTGAAGCATACTGCATAAGCTGTGTCCCCCACAGCATATATTTGGTGCTACCAACACCACGGTTTTAGAAAAGGCAGAGGAACCAGAGATCAAATTGCCAACATCCACTGGATCATGGAAAAAAGCAAGAAAGTTCCAGAAAAACATCTACTTCTGCTTTATTGACTATGCCAAAGCCTTTGACTGTGTGGATAACAATAAACTGTGGAAAATTCTGAAAGAGATGTGAATACAAGACCACCTGACCTGCCTCTCGAGAAATCTGTATGCAGGTCAGGAAGCAACAGTTAGAACTGGACATGGAACAACAGACTGGTTCCAAATAGGAAAAGGAGTACATCAAGGCTGTATATTGTCACCCTGCTTATTTACTTCTATGCAGAGTACATTATGAGAAACGCTGGGCTGAAAGAAACACAAGCTGGAATCAAGATTGCTGGGAGAAATATCAATAACCTCAGGTATGCAGATGACACCACCCTTATGGCAGAAAGTGAAGAGGAACTCAAAAGCCTCTTGATGAAAGTCAAAGAGGAGAGTGAAAAAGTTGGCTTAAAGCTCAACATTCAGAAAACTAAGATCATTGCATCTGGTCCCATCACTTCATGGGAAATAGATGGGGAAACAGTGGAAACAGTAGCTGACTTTATTTTTTTGGGCTCCAAAATCACTGCAGATGGTGACTTGCAGCCATGAAATTAAAAGACGCTTACTTCTTGGAAGGAAAGTTATGACCAACCTAGATAGCATATTCAAAAGCAGAGACATTACTTTGCCAACTAAGGTCCATCTAGTCAAGGCTATGGTTTTTCCAGTAGTCATGTATGGATGTGAGAGTTGGACTGTGAAGAAAGCTGAGCGCCAAAGAATTGATGCTTTTGAACTGTGGTGTTGGAGAAGACTCTTGAGAGTCCCTTGGACTGCAAGGAGATCCAACCAGTCCATCCTAAAGGAGATCAGTCCTGGGTGATCGTTGGAAAGAATGATGCTAAAGCTGAAACTCCAATACTTTGGCCACCTCATGCGAAGAGTTGACTCATTGGAAAAGACTGATGCTGGGAGGGATTGGAGGCAGGAGGAGAAGGGGACGACCGAGGATGAGATGGCTGGATGGCATCACTGACTCGATGGACGTGAGTCTGAGTGAACTCCGGGAGTTGGTGATGGACAGGGAGGCCTGGCGTGCTGCGATTCATGGGGTTGCAAAGAGTCGGACACGACTGAGTTACTGAACTGAACTGAACACCACGGTAGAGCATTAGCAAGAGATGGAATGAAGTTTAGAAATTCCATCAGTGGGGAACCAAGCCAGGTTTGTTTATGTGAGGACTCTAGGGGCAGTTCTGTTGGGCAGTTGAAACAGATTGTAGATGGGAGTTCCTGTTTAGGCAGTGGTGGGCTGGCCATATGGTGATCATCAGAGATTTTCAACAAGAGGTCATCAGTCTGTGCCCTACCTGAGAGGATAAAGAGGAGGAATCTGGCAGGCAATAGCCATCGTGGATCAAGCTGCCACAGCTGGAGATGAAACAGGAGTTCAGAACAGATGGTGACTGCAGCCATGAAATTAAAAGACGCTTACTCCTTGGAAGGAAAGTTATGACCAACCTAGATAGCATATTCAAAAGCAGAGACATTACTTGCCAACAAAGGTCTGTCTAGTCAAGGCTATGGTGTTGAACAGAACCTGGAGCCCAGCTGACCAGATACTGATTAGATGAACTACTTACACTTCCTCTGACTAAGAGTAGACTTGGGTTTAACTCCTGGGGTAGGGCCGAGCTGCACATGAGTCTCCATGGCCTCAGCCCAGGATTGAGCCTGAATTCAGGGAAAGACACCAGGCAGATGGCCAAGCACCACCCACACCAAAGTTCTCGTGACTCTCAGCCCACTTTTTTTTTTTTTACAACTTCATCCCTTTTCACAAGATGTTTTAATTACTTGAAATTGTCAGGTCCTATCTCCTCAGGATCTAGTTCAAAAAGCGTCTCCCCTGTGAATCCCTTCTTTACTCCTGACACTTTCTACACCTTGTCTTATCCTGTTTTTCTTTACACATCTCTCTCTGAGTAGCCTTCAAGCTTCTTGCCAAATGAGCTTTGGCATCTCCTGAACCCAGCACAGCACCAGCACAGCCTAAGATCTGAATACATATTTGATGATAAATAAATGGATGAGATAACTGAATGATTCAGTTCACTTAATGGGGTGAGCAAGTATTTATCAAATGGAAGCTGATCAATAAACAAGTTAACAAATGAATTGTTAACATTCCATATATTGACAAAGGATACAGAATAATAGCTGTAGATAACAGTTATGTACTGCTGACTGTCCTGGGCGCCTGTGTTTAGTCCATTACATAGATTATCTTATTTCATTTTCATGACAACTCAAGATGGAAGTGCTATTATGACACCCATTTTACAGATGGAAAAATGGAGGCATCATGCTAGAGTGTTTAACAAGTCCGTCTGATCTGAGATCTGTTAATTCTACTCGGCAATAGGATCACTCACTTCTCAGGCCTTTCACTTGCCATGGGGATATGGTGACTGTTGGGGGTGGGAAAAGATGACATCAGGCCCTCCTTGTCTCGCTGCCTCTCTCTTCCTCCCCTCCCCATGTGTCTTGCATTAACAAGAAGAGTGTGTCTCCTGAAGTTTGATTGCTGGTTCCCCCATGATGACTGCCCCTTTCTCTCCTGATGAGGATAGGCTAGAATTGTACTGAAAAAGGGCTTCCCTGGTGGCTCAGATTGTAAAGAATCCACCTGCAGTACAGGAGACCCAGATCTGATCCCTGGGTTGGGAAGATCCCCTGGAGGAGGGCATGGCATCCCACTCCAGTATTCTTGTCTGGAGAATCTCATGGACAGAGGAGCCGGGAGGGCACAGTCTATAGGGTTGCAAAGAGTTGGATACCGTGAAGTGATTTAGCATGCAAGCATGCATGTACTGAAATAGTCTATAGAGTTGATTCCTTTGAGTTCTTGACCTTGCTAGCATCAGGGTGTCGGTGTGGCAGAAGATGAAATGAAATAATAAGGCATTTCCCTAATCATCTGATATCTGTGTATCTACTTCCTTTTGAAGACCCCAGGAAGTACTTTACCGACATCATCCACTTCAGTCCTCACTCCAACCCCTGGAGGGAGGTATCCTTATCCCCCAACACACTTATGAGGCAACTGAGAGTCCCAGAGGTTTGGCAGTCTTGCCTAAGGTCCCTGAAGCTGGACGAAGAGCCAGGATTGGAACCGAGGGCCGTCTGCCTCCAAGAGACGCAATTCAGGAACTGTCTACGAAGCCTTTCTTTTTGAACATGCTTATCGACACGTAGCCTGCTGTCACTAAAATACTTTGGTGGTGGGGACATGGCCACAGTCATCTTCTCTGGCTGTGGGTCAAGGTCTCCTTTAATGTATGCCTTTGATTGCAGCCTTTCGGTCTGCTTACTGAAGAAAGTCACAAAGATGTCATTCGTTCATGTAAAATCAGAGACAGAAGCCAGGTATGATGGTGTCTCCAGTTGGGAAACCCAGACTCCTCCCTCTACCGACTTCCCCCGTCCTCTCCTCCTCTGCTCCTTAGCAGCTCAGTCACTCACAGTTTACATGCAGCCCTTTTCGTTGACCTGCTCACGACAGATGACAAGCGGCTCTTACAGAACAGGGTACCAGTAGGAGAGAGGAGCCTGGAGCCCACGCCCACGCTGTTTGCTTTGTGAAATTCCAGACTGTTTAATCTGCTCTACCTCATCCTAAGAACTCCAGATTCCACTTTTCTTAATGACTTTCCCCTCCTTGAATGCCTACACAGTTATCTTTGAAGAAGGAAAGAAAGAATAGATGAATCACTTGCAGGAAACGGAGGGGAGAGAAGTGTGGTTGGAACGGCAGATGGCTGAGCGTGTGGGCATGTGGCTGGCTCTGTTGTTCCTTCTCCACCACCCTCTGGACACGAGTCCTCTGGGAGTCAGTGTACACTCATTTTGGGGTGGGGGCTGAGCCCGATTTCAGATACTAACACGTAATTCCACATCTGCTTGGATTCCTCTCAGACACTGAAATTCAGGGAGAGTGGGAAACTCAGGCTAGGCTCAGATTGAACTGTTGGTCCTCTCTTTGAAGTTTTGACATTTAACATTCTAATAAGGTGATAAACTCCTTTCAGTTAGTAGCAAGAGAATTTCTCATGCGGTCTTCTTTGTCCTGTAGAATATGAAGTCAGGAGGTGAATTTTCTTTCCGTGCCACAGTGCAAGCTCTCTAACCCCGGGAAGGGGTTGGCAGATGCGTACAGGGAAGCTAGAGGAGACAGACCACCTACAGAGAGAAATCTGCATTAAGCAGGAAAACACAAATTGTTCTTGGTGGGGCTTTTGGTGGGGGTGGGGAGGTGCAGAAAGGACAAAAAGACACTACAGTTGTGGGGACAAGTGTCCATGTATTGCTCTCCAAAGTTAGCTTTTTGCTATATATATGGAGATGATACCAAAGATGGTCTGTTCACTTGGATAACTGAAATAAGTTTCCAGAATCCCAAGAATCCAAGAGAACATACGTTTTTGGAAAAGCTTGACTTTTTTTCCCAGAAGGTTTCATGTAAACCCTCCTGTTACTTCTAAGTAAATTTCCAAATATTATCTGGATGTCACATTAGATAAGTAATTGTGGCTATTTTATTCTTAGATTATGAAACTCATTCCATCAATAAACTCTTCCACTGATTTTTTCCCCCTACTTCCATCATCACCATCTCCCCTCCCACCTCTAGTTGCACAGGACAGGACTCTGGTATGAGCACGTGAATGAATGCGCAGAGAGGTAAGAGCTTGTTAGTTTTTAGTGCAATAGGATTTTTGGTAAAATACATGTCTAGAAATTGAGATATGTTTCTTAATGTGTGAGCATGCCTACTTATTCGTTAAGCCACGTCTGACTTTTTGCAACCCCACAGTCTGTAGCCCATCAGGCTCCTCTGTCCATGGGCTTTCCCAGGCAAGAATACTGGAGTGGGTTGCCATTCCCTTCTCCAGGGGGTCTTCCTAACCCAGGAATTGAACCCGAGTCGCCTGCATTGACAAGTGGGTTCTTTACCACTGAGCCAGGAGGGAAGCCCATGTTTCTTAACACAAGTTATTATATACCACTTGGAAACAAAGAACTGTGGTAAAATGCATTTTTTAAAATTAATGAACACTCCTCCAGAATCAACTCTAATCATAAAAGTCATCTGATCAAGAATGAGTAAACTCAGCCCAGAAATCAATCTAAGTGATCATAAAAAAACATCTGTCATCATAAATGTAGTAAATAATAGAATTTTCACCTTCATTATGATGTGATGACTTGTTTATCTGAAAGTCCTTCATATTAACCTTCACAAAAGCACTAATTCTTGGATCCTCAAAAGCTTTAAAATAACTCTTCATAATTTATAAACATGGCCACACCCGACTAATTTGTGTGGTTCTTGGGATGTCCCACCCAGCTTCACCTGACCCCTAGCCCCAGCTTGGTCCTGAATGGACAGCCTCCTGGGGCTGGAGGGGTTGGGGGGGTTGGGGTGAGGATCTGCTGGGATCACAGCTCACCTGCCATAACAGGAACCTCATCAGTGGTTCCTGGCCCAGATCTGACCTGAGAAAACTCACGCCCAGGGAAGGCTGCTGCCCTCCTGCCTCTTCCAGGAAGCTTGCTAAGATGTGGAATCTGGCTTCCCTAATGGTTCCCTGAAATGGCTGAGTAACAACCCAGATGTGAGGGGACTAAAACTTTGAATCAAGGAACTGGAGGCCGAGAAGATAAATCCTTCTTCCTTTCTCCACCCCCACCTCTATCTGATGGATTGTTTCAAAGTGACTTGCAGGATGAGCAACTGGCTCGTAATTCTTCATGACTTTATGGCCAGTCCCCAACACGCCTGCCTAGTACCTGCATTCCTTTCTCCCCTGTCTCATCTCTGTCTCACTTTTGCAGCCCTGGGATTGCAGGGGCCATCACAGCAATCTCTGCCGTAGGTTTTATTCTCTAGGGAATTTGGCTAATACAATGATTAAAAAAAGAAAACCCCACACATCATATCTTCAGTCTAGCCTCCTACCTACAGTCTATTTTCTTTTTAATAAGAATGAACAGAGATCTAAAGTTTACATCAAGGTTGCCTAGAGCTGCTCCAGTGAAGTGCCTCTGGGTGGAGAATATGTTCTCTAAATCTAACGTCCCTGTACGTGGGTTTCATCTCACCACAGGATGCTTGGATACTAGGAGTTCTTTTCTCAAACTGATTGCTTCTATCCAGCCTGGTTGGTGGGAACATCTGCCAACCCCTCCCCGGGGTTAGAAAGCTTGCACTGTGGCACAGAAAGAACAACCTAGAAACAGTTTCTCTTACATATAGCCTGGCATTTACAAACCTACCTCCAGATCTCCATTGTATTACCTTTGATGCCACGCTCTGTCTTCCTTGTATCCTTACCTTCCATTTCATTCTCAGCAAATTCCTGATATGAATGTACGATAAATCTGTTTCAAAGGAAAAATCAAAATCTTTTTGATTCAGGACATGCTGTTTTGGGTAAAATATGTATCTTTTAATCGACAGTTTGAGAATATCAGACACCAAAAGCAATGTGATTTTTGAAGATTGTAAACAAGACACTTTAAACCATATCCAAAATGAGAAAGTGAAAAATATTTCACTTTCATATTTAATGAACCAGATAGTATCTTCTTATGGAGAGAAAGGGGGTGAGGATAAAGGTGCTTAGATTTTTAGTGCTACTGAAAGGTAGAGTCTATGAATGTTGGAAGAGAGTATTAAGGCTGTTATTTTAATGAGTTAAAATTCTTCAGAAGGTTTGCATTGATAATAATATCTGAGGCTGAATTTAAGACAAACACTCTTCTGGGATTAAAATAAACAAAAACTGGGACTCTTGGATCCTGAGCAAGCCTGAGGAATGAGAAAAGCTTTCATTATAAGATGGCATTTAGAATGAGCTGGAAAGAAAAAGTCAGGTATCAGAGAATTCAGGGGTTGTTAAAGGCCTCTACATTTTTTTTTTAATTTGAAGCTAATGATTGAGTTATGGTATTTTAAGTTCAGTGGCTACTATCAATATTATGGCTGAAAAATAAGGTATAATAATAGGATTTTTATTTTATTTACCAATCAAAAAAAAAAGGAGTGGAACAAAATATAAGTAGATAGTTCAAAGACAAGGAAATTCAAACAGACTTTGAACATGTACCAAGATGCTTGATCTGACTCTTAGTAAGAGAAATGGAAGTTAAAGTTGCCATGAGCTATCAAGATTCATCTGTCAGATTGGCAATAGGTTTGACAGCACAGTGCATCAGCTAAGGTATGAAAAAATATAGTAGTGGTAGGAATGCAAACTATACAGTCTCAGAAAGGGGCATTTGGGTGATGAGAAGCCAAATTATATACTTGCATACTCTTTACCAAGCAATTCTACATTTAACAACGTATCCCACAAACATACTCATACACAAAGTGGATAAGTGTATAAAAGCATATTCACTGCAGTCATTGCTTGCACTGGTAAAAAAGATTATGAGGAGCCACCATGCCCACTGACAGGAAGACTTCATAAATAAACCATGCTGTGCTCACGCAACGGAAGACTATTTGTGTGTGCTAAGTCGCTTCAGTCCTGTCTGACTCTTTGTGACCCCATGGACTGTAGCTCGCCAGGCTGCTCTGCCCATGGGCTTCTCTAGGCAAGAATACTAGAGTGGGTGGCCGTGCCCTCCTCCAGGGGATCTTCCCAACCCAGGGATTGAACCGAGATCTCCCACACTGTAGGCGGATTCTTCACTGTCTGAGCTACCAGGGAAGTCTGAGTATTATCTATCCAAATATGTCAATTATATTTATTTTTTTAAGAGGAGGAAAAACTGTATATGTAGACATTTGAAAGGGAGCTTTCATCTAATTCATGAGAAAACTATATTCTGTTGTTCCAAGTCAACTGGAAGCAACATACACATTATTTTTTCATTTATTTTAAAATAAGCTTTATTTATTTAAAATAAACTTTATTCAGGGCAGTTTTCCATTTAGGGCAAAACGGAGCAGGAGGTTTCCCATATACTCACGTGTACAGCCTCCCCCATTACCAATATCCCCCACCAGAGTGGTCCATTTGTTAGAAGCCATGAACCTATAATGAGATGTCATTATCACCAAAAGTCCACAAATTAAATAAGGATTCACTCTCAGTTCGGTACATTCTGTGACTTTTAAGAAATATATACTGATACGTATCCACCATTTTAATACTGTACAAAATAGTTTCACTGCCCTAAATATCCTCTGTACTCCACCAATTCACCCCTCTCTCCCTACAACCTCTACCAATCACTGATTTTTTCCCTGTCTCAGTAGTTTTATCATTTCATGAGTGTCATATAGTGGGAATCATGCAGTTTGTACCCTTTTTCAGATGTGCTTCTTTCATTTAGCAACATGCATTTAATTTCCTTCCATGTTTTTTCACATCTTGATAACTGATATTGTGATATTTAAACTGCCCTTAAAATAAGACCTAATTTGTGCAAGCTTTAAAAAGTTAAGTTATTCTTCTGTAATTTGTAATCTCCCAATTGCTTGGTGATGAATTTTGCCTTTAAGTTTTCCAATAAATGCATCGTAAGAGAGAACAAATGAAACAGAAATTTACTGTACCAGAGCAAATATTTCCATTTTGGAGAACTAATCACTTCTTCCTTATGTAAGTGTACCTTAGAAAGTACTGTATATTATCTTCTTCTTATGCCTTCCTGCCATATCTTCTTATTACATCATTCTATAATCACTTAGTTTTCATATATAAAATGAAGATTTTTGGAGTTCCTCATTGTAAGTCTAAATCTTCCCGTCCTGTGTTGGTGGGACTCCATCTGTCCCACCACCATCCTTTTGGATCTTGAACTTGATACTAAGACTACATTGAGGCTACCTCTGCCACAGTCTCTCTTAGCTCATGGTCCCAGCTGTAACCTACTTGAGGGGAGTGTCCCCATGTGATTTACTCTTTTACCCCTCAGAAGACCTTGCCCCAACTCATCAGAGATATCAAGCATGGATTCTCTGAACAGTAGAAAACAGTCATTTTGACAAAACGTAAAGCATTTTCAATCTGTACTGCATTCTGCAACAGATACCGATGATATTTTTCCAAAAAGAGGAGAGAAGTCTGCTATGGTTCAGGGCAGTGAAATGGACATCTTGTTGTCAGAGAGACTCTGGGAGCAGGTGGAAAAGGCACAGCCAGGTGTCCTCTGCTACCAGGCCAGCCTCCAGGAGCCCCAAACACTACCTGAAAGCAATATGCCCAATTCTCCACTTAAATAACCATGTTTAGCTCTGTCTACAGATAAGGGACACCCCTCCACCTCCATTGCAGCAATAGGACTAATCCCTTAAAATTTTGTTTCTAATGAAAACTATGAGGGACAGAAGCCGCATTCATTTATTTATTTACAAAACTTCACTTTAAGGAACAGTGTTTGTAACCCCACTTTTTGCATGTATTAGAAACACCGCTTCTTGAGTAGCAGAACTTCTCCAGAAACTTAACTAGGATGTTTTTACTCCACTTTCAACTTTTCTGCAGGTCTGAAATTTTCATAATAAAAAGAGGCAAAAGGCAGTTTCTCTCCTGGAGAGAAATGACATCACTGGCATTTAAAAGAACGTTTCCCCCCCTTTCCTGGCTACAAGTACAAGCATCTCTCAGTACCTCCTGGTGTGAGGTAAGATAAGGATTTTGTCATCTTCTATTAATAGGGAGGGATTTTGAGTCACAGAAGGGCTAAGTGATTTTTCTAGCCCCAGAAATAAGAAGAATAAAACAAAGCAAGATGATTAGTTCATTATTTTAGGAACAGAACTATTGTGGTGAAGAGCATCATTTTCTTGAACAATTGCAATTGCTTCCTAATTGGTTTTCCTGCCCCCAGTTTCTCTCTCTCCTCCAGTCTACTCACTCCTTTTGTTAACAGAACCATATTCCGAAATCACGTCACACGTATAAATATCTGTGATGACTTCTCACTGCTGCTGCTGCTAAGTGGCTTCAGTCATGTCCGACTCTGTGGACCCCATAGACAGCAGCCCACCAGGCTCCCCCGTCTCTGGGATTCTCCAGGCAAGAACACTGGAGTGGGTTGCCATTTCCTCCTCCAATGCATGAAAGTGAAAAGTGAAAGTGAAGTCGCTCAGTCATGTCCGACCCTCAGCGATCCCATGGACTGCAGCCTTCCAGGCTCCTCTGTCCATACCTAAATAAAAATTCCAGACTCCTTAGCAGGACATCCAAAGCCCAGGTCCACCTGGCTTTAATCTCCCTTTCCTCTTTCTTTGCCTCTGTGTCCTTTATAGGGCTTTCCATGTGGCTCAGTGAGTAAAGAATCCGCCTGCAACACAGGAGACGTGGGTTCAATTTCTGGATCGGGAAGACCCCTGGAGAAGGGGTAGGCTACCCAGTCTGGTATTTGGGGGGCTTTCCCTGGTGGCTCAGATGGTAAAGAATCCGACTGCAATGCGGGAGACCTGGGTTTGGTCCCTGGATTGGGAAGATCCTCTGAAGAAGGGAAAGGCTACCCACTCCAGTATTCTTGCCTGGAGAATCCCATGGACAGAGCCTGGCAGGCTACAGCCCATGGGGTCGCAAAGAGTGGGACGCGACTGAGCGACTGAGCAGGCACGCCCTCTCTAACTGCTCACCTGCTCTCCAGTTCTCATGCACAGCAGTCCTTGCCTCCAAACCTTCGTTCATGCCACCTGGCTCTTATCCAGAGTGCCTTTCTCTCTCTCTCCCTCTGGGACCACGGGGAGAGGAGCATCTGCTAACAATAGCACATCGCAAGTGCCACCAATTTCAGTAACAGAAATAATTTTTTAACCTTTTTTACGCAAATTTAAAACAAAACAACTCACAGGTCACTGAGTGTAATTAGAGAATGTCACAGCTAATTCTCCATCTTTACAGCATTAGAGTACTACAGGAGCTATACTGAGTTACCTAAAGGAAATTACCATATAGACACTCTAACAAAAGGGCAGAGAAATCCCCATTATAAAGGCTTTGTCTCTGGGAAACTGGTCAGGCCAGTGGGGTGGATAAAGGGAGGGGGGTAGGGTCGGGGAGGAAGAGGGGTAGGGTGGGGGAGGGAGTGGGGTAGGGTGGGGGAGGGAGGGGGTAGGGTGAGGGAGGGAGGGGCACGGCCAAGCAAGGGTTTAGACTTTTGAAAAGAATCTAAAATTTCTGATGGCTCCAGAAAAACTTGACAAACTTACACACACACACACACACACACACACACACACACACACAAAGCACATTTGTCAGACATTTAACAAAAATAACTTTGAAATCACGCATGTGCAAAAATTACTATAGAAAGTGTGCTGAGCAGGTGGCCCATTTACTTAAGGCGAGGTGTGCTTCTCCCATGCGGCCTTAGCAAAATCACCCTTCACCCACAAATGGAAGATTCCTCCCATTCATGGGAGAGTGGCTCTCATTCTCAGTTCTGACTCAGCTCCTTCTCCCTCTACCTGAAAAGCTCCTGCCAGGCGAGACATAAAGGAAGGAAGGAGCTTCCCAGAGGAGGCTTCTTAGGTGCAGGAGGCCTTAAAACCTTGAGTATATAAATGGGTGCTCTCATCAGCAACAACAAACCCAGATCATGGAGGATGGCTGCTTTGCTTCGGCCAGTAGATTTCCTATTTGCCTCCTGTAGATTGTGCAGGGAGATTGCAAGATAGCGCAGTGGGAAAGAATCTGTAAGAAGATTCGATCCTTGGGTCAGGAAGATTCCCCTGGAGAATGAAATGGCAACCCACTACAGTATTCTGGCCTGGGAAATCCCATAGACAGAGGAGTCTGGCAGGCTACAGTCCACGGGGTTGCAAAGAGTTGGACACAGCTTAGTGAGTGAAGAGCAAGACTGTGCAGGCAATGGGAATGGCTGTGAGCCATCCGAGATGGAGGGGAAGAGTGCCTGCTGGAGTCCCAGACTGCTGGGAAGTCCCTCTGAGACAACCAATGTCCCCAAGCTCCCCAATTTATTTATCCAGATCTCTAGGCACCTTGAAATCTAGGCTGCTTACAGTAGCCACTAAAAGGGGTGGTAAGGCAATGGGCTCTGTTCTTTAACATTTTTCTTTCAGAATCTTGCATGAATATTTTTTTTCTATTTCTAAGAACAGAACTGACACTGTATTGTTTCTCATGATATGATCCCTTTTCAGAGAGGTTAATAAACATTTATTAAGAGCTGTATGTGTGTGTGTGAATAATAAAAACAGGTACCTATCAATGAATTAGTATTGCTTCGGGACTATTCTAACCCTTTTACAAATATAACTCATTTATCACAACAGTCCTCTGATAAACTATCTTCACTTCAGAGATAAGGAAACTGAGGTATAAGACAATTATGTGATTTCCTTCAGAGTCACATGCTAGGAAGGTTTAGAATCCAAGTTGGTCTGACTCTAGAACTTCCAGTCTTTACCTGCAAGATCAAACTGAACAAACACAGTAGACGCTGCTCTTTTATGACAGGTTGTATGAAGTCACTCTTATCAGGCAGGGAGTAAGGTGTACAAAAGAGGCTTTGAAGGGACTGAGGTATTTGAATTCCAGGGTAATGACCTGATATTTGAGGCCAGCCCTCCCCACTATAAAACTGTGATAACAGTATTCCTGCTATGCAGAATTACCAGGGTAGTTAGACTGAACATGCACAAAGCTTGATGTAGAGTCAACTGTAGCTTTATGTTGTTATTTTCACGGAATATGCAAATACAACTTTTGTAATTAGCTCACCAAATGGCCCAAAGCAGGACTGGAGCAGGCTGAAGACTGGAGGCCTCTGGAGTTCCACTAATATGTTCTTGGGGAATCAGTGAGTTCTTACGTGTGATCAACAGAGCTAAAGCAGTCCTTGCGTTGTGGACACACAACCGTTTCCATTGACTGCTGAGGCAAAAACAGGCTGGCAGGAAATAGTACCTACTTAGAAAAATAATTAGTTCTCTTACACAACAGCTACTTGTACTGCTCACACCTGCATAAATAAAGGAACGCAAGATGAGGAAAACAGTCTCCCGGGGAAATGTGGCCCACATAAGGAGCTGCGAGGCAAATGTTCTGCATGTGGATGGAGCACGGCCAGCGTGCAGGGTCCTTCAGACATGAGGTCCCATGCCTAGGCCAGGGAAGGTTCTGCAAAGATGAATACATATAGGCCCTCATCTCCCCGGAAGGCCTAATTTCTCACCAAAGATCCTTGCTGAGGCTTCGGAAATAGTACAAGGGGAAGCAAAGTGCCGTCGTTCCTTTCCCAAAACAAAAAGGAAAACTGAAAAGAAACCAACAGAAAACGAACTTGGCTGTGCTGCTGACGTAGAGATGCCGACCCCCTGATGATTTCTAGCATATGTATTGACATGCGCTTTTACATTTCCCACTTTGTAAAAATAAAGGGTAAGCGGATCCATGGTGATCCAGTGGTTAAGACTCAGTGCTTTGACTGTAGAGGGCTCAAGTTCGATCCCTGCTCTGGGAATTAAGATCCTACATGCTATGCGACACGGGGGGGGGGGGGAGCTCAAAAAACTGATAAAGGATGAGAGGGAAAAATCAATGAATGTTTTCCCCTTGGGAGGAAAAGAACAAAAGCATCTGAAGGAAGAAATCAACACTGCTGGCTTTACGTGAATTTCCTTACTAGAAACTAATTTCCGAAGTTAGGTTCAAGGTTACAGAGTTATGTTCAAAGACATGTTCAATATTCTTGATATATCTCTGTAGGATCCAGAAAGTACATTAATGGGCATTCCATCAGATGATGGGAAACAGAAACAGATGAAAGATGATAAAGACCTAAGCTTTAAAAGCTTTGCCCAATTGGGGTCAAGGTCTGAACTTCGCAGGAGTTCCTGTCTCACTTCAGGCTGTGTCATTCCGGCAAGGTGAGGAAGCAGCATCTCTCTTATAGGAAAGCTCCGCCTGCCCCTCCACGTGACTGTGGATGTGACTCTGGAACTCCAGCTGTTTGTCAGTCACCATCTAAGCTCTCCCGCCTTTCCCTTCAGTGCTGCGTTGCTTGGGGAAATTGCTAACCTGCCTTCAGTAAGATCCCGCAGACCCCTTGAATAAGCTCCCTGCAGCTGAGCCGAGGGCAAGCTGCAAGAGCTGCAACACTGGAAGCGGTAAGCTGGCAAACCCAGATTTGCAGTCATGGTATTTTAGTTCGGAGCTCATATGTGAAACTCCCTTTGGTTTTCTCCATGCACAGCCCATCATTGTATATTACCTGGGTTTCCTATTGTCAGAGATTTGGGCCTCTTCTACAGTTCCTGCTGTTCTGACATAAGCTTCTGTCTTTTTGAGGCAACTGTCAGGAAAGCTCAGCATAAGTCTGTGAACCTCCTGTGTGTGCTCAGTCACATCCAACTTTTCGCGACCTCATGGACTGCAGCCTGCCAGGCTCCTCTGTCCATGGGATTTCCTAGGCAGGACTACTGGAGTGGGTTGCCATTTCCGCCGCCAGGGGATCCTCCCAGCCCAGGGACTGAACCCCTGTCTCCTGCACTGGCCTGGTAGGTTCTTTACCACAGTGCCACCTGGGAAGCCCTGTGAACCCATATGCCCTTTATTTACAGTCAGATTATTTAAAGCACATTTTTCAAACGCAGTTAAATTCTGTTCTGAGGTTTAGCTACCCTGAAAGGCACTGACTGTCACTTAAAAAAAAATTACTGGAGTATAGTTGATTTATAATGGTGTGTTAATTTCAGACATATAGCAAAGTGAATTAGTTATACATATACATATATCCGGAGAAGGCGATGGCACCCCACTCGAGTACTCTTGCCTGGAAAATCCCATGGACGGAGGAGCCTGGTAGGCTGCAGTCCATGGGGTCTCGAAGAGTCGGACACGACTTCACTTTCACTTTCACTTTTCACTTTCATGCATTGGAGAAGGAAACGGCAACCCACTCCAGTGTTCTTGCCTGGAGAATCCCAGGGACGGGGGAGCCTGGTGGGCTGCCGTCTATGGGGTCGCATAGAGTCGGACACGACTGAAGCGACTTAGCAGCAGCAGCAGCAGCGTACATATATCCACTCTTTTCAGATGCTTTTCCTAAAAAATCATTAGCGTATTGAGGAGAGTTTCCTGTGCTATAAAGCAGGTTCTTATTAGTTATATACTTTATATATCGTGGTGTGTATATGTCAATCCCAATTTCCCAATTTATCCCTCCCTTCCCCTTTCCTCACCATAAGTTTGTTTTCTACAACTGTGACTCTACTTCTGCTTTGTAAATAAATTCATTTGTACCTGTTTTTCTTTTTTAGATTCCACAAATAAGCACTATCATATGATATTTGTCTTTCTCTGACTTCACTCGACTGTCACTTTGAAGGCCTCCCCAGGACCTCTAAAAACACCGAATCCTGGATATGCCAGAAGGCTCCATTTTAAGTTTGATCTTCCAAAACACGC
The DNA here is from genome assembly GCF_014754425.2 of Oryx dammah. Lineage (NCBI taxonomy): Eukaryota > Metazoa > Chordata > Mammalia > Artiodactyla > Bovidae > Oryx > Oryx dammah. The sequence goes on from NW_024070213.1 coordinate 97,848,896, forward strand.
TCTCCATATTAGGTGAAAATCTGTTTAACTATTTTCACATGATGTGTTAATAAATGTCACTGTACTTACAGAGATTACTCCAAGAAGATTAAAGGTCATACCAACCCTTTTAGGTCTCATAAATCACAAGTGTTCTCAAATGCAGGAAAATTCCTGCCAAGTTGGAATGCTTCTCCAATAACCAAGCAAACGTTTATAGCCAAAAGATTTTAAGGAACTTCCCAGGGGGAAATATGAGGAAGAATTCAGCACAGGTGCTCGTTGCATGCACAAACACACACGCAGAGGGACGGCAGGATCTATGAAACTGTTTCTGTGCCCTTGTGAAAATGGGTCAGAGATGACCAGCCATATTCTGCAAACTTTAAACACAGTCTTCCATATGTGATTGATACCCTAAGCAGGGAACTGCGGCCTCTGGAAGTAAGGAAGCCTGTGGTTCTCACAGTCACTGGAATTCTCCTGAGAGAGCTTTTCCTGGGAACCCTGGCTACAGGGCCAGAATGAGATTCAAAGCAGGATAACCAGCAACAGCCAATCAGCTTTATGCAGAAATGTAGCAGTGATTTTAAAAAGCATCATCTATTGAGTACCTACTTTGTGCCTTTTTGTGTCATCTTGACTGTCCCTAACCCTCACAGTTGTTCGGGGTGGGCCTAACTATCGCCCATTTTACATACTGCTGAATTCCTTTCCTTGATTTATTTTTCACTGTAGCACTTTCCCTTTTTAATATGCTGTATAATTATTTGTTTATTGTCCTCACTAAAACGTGTGCTCCAGGAGGACAGGATTCTTCCCTGTTTTACTCACTATTGCCTTCCTGGAATCCAGAGTAAATGAATAAATGAGTGAATGAATGAATGGAGGCCCAGAGTGGCTAAATGACTTTCCTCTGTCAAACTATTACTTAAGAGACAGAGCTAAGATTTGAACTCAGGTCCTGGGGTGCTACACCAACACACGTCAGTAATGGTAGCTGTGAGGATAAGCATCCAAGACACACTCCAAGAAAGCTAGATGGGCATTTATTGAATGATTGAATGATGAAGAGATGTATGAAGTCAAAGAAAACCACCAGATGTAAAAGGAGCAGGAAGGGCAGGAGCCTGACTTTTGATCCTTGACATCTGTGAGGAAGGAGCAACATAATACACGAAGCCCAGAAAAGCCTGGTAACCAAAATTCAGTTCACAAGTGCAGACCTTGATTTCTTCAAACTTCAGGAGGAATAACGAAGTGTGGTGGGTGCGGTCTCCACAACCTTCTAATATGGTACATGGTAATCCTTAAGGGTCTGTAAAGAGTCATACCTCAAATCCCCACCCCACCATTTGCTACTCTCTGACCTCGGGCAAATTCCTTAATCTCTGTAAATGGGAATAACGTGCATGGGTTTTCTGAAATACTGTACGTAATAAGACCATGCCCAATGTGTGGTAAATGGCCATTACCCCTATTACTTCAATTCTATCAGCTTAGTGTACAGAGTGTTTAAGAGGGGAGCAGTAGGGAGCAGTAGGGAGAAGTTAGAAAGGTAGCTGGGTATATTTTGTATTTAACCGGTTTAAAGGATTTTGGTGCCGGTCTTTAATAGCACGTGCTTTTCTTGACATCTGAATCGCGATGGATTACACTGCTTAGCGCAGTTCCTCAGAGGATTTCTCCTGAGACTAGGGAATTCCAGGCAGGCTCTTAGGCCTCACACAGCATCGTTGGGATGGAAAGGACTGGGTCCATTCTGCAGGTTCCAAATTCAGAAAGATCAAAATAATACCAACGCTTAATGACACACCAACAACATCTTAGGGCATCTCACTTTAACTTTTCAATCATCACAGAGATTCTATCAATTTCCTTATGCCAACGTGGAAGACTACAGCTTAAAAAGGTAGAGGATATAATCAACGTCGCACATTTAGGAAGGAGTGGGGACAGACCCCTTCAAACCCGGCCCGTCGCCACTCCAGGGGCCCTTTCTTTCAAGTCAGTTCAATTCAGTCACTCAGTCGTCTCCGACTCTTTGCGACCCCATGGACTGCAGCACGCCAGGATTCCCAGTCCATCACCAATTCCCGGAGTTCGCTTTTTTTTTTTTTTTAACACCGCACTTTTTCGGACCCAACGGTGAGAAGACCATTCTATAAAATGCCTAGAGAGGAGCTGAAGGGTTCAGAAGCATGGGCAAAGCTAAATGTTTCAAGTTTGAGAAGTGTTGCGACCATCACCCCAGGCTGATGCCCAGGCTCAGGTAACTGCACTTTTAAAATGGTTAAATGGAAATCAACTTCTCTCCCTGCCTTTACTGTTGGAGGGCTTGGGCTGAAAGATTTTGCCCGTCTCAGTTCCGCGGCAGGGTATCCTGCCTCTCCCCTCCTGGCCTCCAGGTCCTATTAACAGAAAGGGACATCAGCAACAGGTGGGCGCGGGTCGGAGGCGTCACCTCCCGCGCAGGCCTCCTCCAGCTCGAACCGGATAGTATCCAGTGAAATATCCGAGTTCTGTTCCACTGGATGCCCGAAAAAGGCGCAGGGAGAGGAGCGCAGCAACCCCCACCTTCTCCCAGCACGCTCCTCCAGGGGCGGCCAGATCGCAGCAAAGCTCCAAAATTGGCAACCTGGGCCTACCAGCCGCCTTTTTTTTTTTTTTTTTTTTTAAGCCTACATTCTCCAAACCAGGGAAGAGGCGGGTGACTAAAGATGCAAATTGGAGCGGGGGCGTCAGCAGGCAGGCCCGTGGGTGCAGGGCGTCTAGCTTGGGGAGACCCCGGAACCTCAGGTGCCCCCGGCGATATCCGCGGTGGGCGCAGAGCGCCGCGAGGGCGCTCGGAAAAGCCGCTCCCAGCCGAGCCGCTGCCTCCGCTTCCGCCTCTCCGGCTGCGGCGGCGACGGGACAATGCGCGGCCTCTTTCCGCCCGGGGTTAGGGAGGGGCGGCCGGATTGGGGCCGCGCCTTCCGGCCGCAACTCCCCACCCCCGGCCGCAACTCCCCACCCCCACCCGCTGCGCGCCGCGCCGGCCGCACACAGGTGGTTTTCCGCTCGGGAGCTGCAGGCTCGGGTACTTTCATATGACAATATGATTGTGCGCGCTGGGAATGTTCCTCCCCGCCGCCGCCGCGGCCCCCACCCGCGCTGGTCTGGCCAGCACCTCCCCAATTACCTGCTGGCTATGCAGCGCGGCAGAGACGTTCCCCAGAATCCTCAGGTCGCCTCTGGAACAGGGAACCCGGCATGCACTCCTCGCCGCATACCCGCCCCAAAGTCCCACACTCGGCCCCCCACCGGTCCCCGGGTCCCTAGACGCTCGGCGCCAGCTGAACTGGGCTGCGGAGGCGGCGGGTGCTCACGAGGAACGCAACGCGCAGGAGGGGGCAGTGTTTCGCCAGTGCCCCGCGACTTGCAAGGGAGGGGGTTGCTGCCCCGGGAAGGAAGGGGCTGACCCGGCGCGGGTTGTCGGGGTGGCTCCGTTCTGACATGCCTTGGTCTACAGTAAACCAATCGCCAAGCCCAACTTGAGCCCCCGCAGCCTGCAGGCCTTGCGGGAGGACTTCCCCACGCTTTGCGGGTGGTGGGGACAGCCTGCCCGGCTCCGCGTGCCTCGGTGCACCTCATCCAGGCAGCTCCTCCAGGGAGGCTCCTGTGTCTGGAAGCTGAGCTCGCTGCTCAGAAATGATTAACGAGCACTACCACCCAGCCCGCTGTTGCGCGCAGTGGGTGACGGCGGGGACCGGGGAGGGGGTGCTTGGATCCCCAGAACAATGGCTTATAACGCCCCACGCTGCCCCAGAGAAATAAAAGCATCAGACTGCCCAACGACTTTGTTCCTGCAGTCTCCACTGGTTTTTAAGAAATTAAAACGCTGTTTTGTTTGTTTTTTTAAGGCTTGCTTCCTATTATCTGGACTTCCAAGCATTTGATTGCTTGCTTAAAAATGTTTCAACAAAATCCTGGTTTGTTTCAAAAGATGTTGGATTAGCATTTAACACCTCATCGGTCACTAAAGCCCAGGCAGTTTACCAGCCCCAACAGAGCCTCGGCTAAAAGAACATCAGAGCAAACAGAGCTGGGCTTTTAAAACTGGCAAACAAATGCCACACACACTGCCTAAGGCGGGGGGAGGGGGGGCAATGGTGGAACTCCAGTGCAAATGAGTTTAAAGGGAAGAAAAGGGAAAAAGTCAGCACAAGTTTCCCTAAAGCTAGTTTGCGCTCACAGGCGTCGCGAACAAGGGTTTTTGTGCCCGCTAATTGCACCATTTGTGCGCAAAAGTTCCGACGCGAAGTGTGAACTCTCAACAGAAGGAAACATGAGACAACTGAAGTGCCCTGGTTTGTGTGCCCCGCTCCTCCTCCGCCGCCGCCTCCTCTTCTTTCTCCTTCCTCCCGCGGAGCCCGCTGTTGCAGCTTGTTTGCACTGGGGCTTATCCGGAGCGGAAATTCCTTTCCGTTTTTGTGAATGACAAACTCATTAACAATTCATCAACACAACCTGTTCCAGCCGGCCCGTCCCCACGGCAACAGCCCCTTCCGCAGAGCGCTCATTGGCTGGCCCGGAGAATGTATCCATTGAGACGCTCGCTGTTTGTATCCATTGAGGAGCTGCCTCGCGCAGGGGGTGTGCGAGCGCCGAGGCCAGGGGAGAGTGAGCAATCGAGGTTTGAATAATCCTAAGAGAAAGACGGCCGGGTGGATTTGAGGTGCAGTCTTGGAGGGAGGGATTAGGAGCCGCTGGTCTTTCTTTTCTTTCCTCCCTTCTTAGTAGCACGGAGTCCGAATTAATTGGATTTCATTCACCCTGGAGGAACAAAACTGTCTGGGCAGCTTCATTCAGAGAGATTCATTGACACCGAGAACGAGCGGCTGCAGCCGGGTGCAGAGGGAACCGCCGGCTTCACTTCGGTCTCGCCTGCCCCAACCGCTATCCCGGCTTGGGAAGAGCGAGGTGGACTCCAACCCCGCTCCGAGAGCGGCGGCTTCCCGCGGCGCGCTCGGCCTCTGCCTGCCCCGAGGAGCATCTGATAGGCACTCCGCCCTCTCCGGCAGCTCGACCCCCATGATAGATACGCTCAGACCCGTGCCCTTCGCGTCGGAAATGGCGATCAGCAAGACGGTGGCGTGGCTCAACGAGCAGCTGGAGCTGGGCAACGAGCGGCTGCTGTTGATGGACTGCCGGCCGCAGGAGCTGTACGAGTCGTCCCATATCGAGTCCGCCATCAACGTGGCCATCCCGGGGATCATGCTGCGGCGCCTGCAGAAGGGCAACCTGCCGGTGCGCGCGCTATTCACGCGCGGCGAGGATCGGGACCGCTTCACCCGGCGCTGCGGCACCGATACTGTGGTGCTCTACGATGAGAGCAGCAGCGACTGGAACGAGAATACGGGCGGCGAATCGGTGCTCGGGCTGCTGCTCAAGAAGCTTAAGGACGAGGGATGCCGGGCGTTTTACCTGGAAGGTACGAGCCGGGGACCTCTGCGCAGGGGGGCCAGGCAGAGGACACCGGGCTGCGGGCTGCAGGCCGGGCGCTCGGCCGGTGCTTCTGAATCCACTGCTGCGCCAGGGGTTGTCTGCCTGTCCCCCGGCTGCGAACCTCGCGCGTCCCGCACCCACGAGCTTGGCCCGCGAGGAACCGGCCCGCTTCCGGCCGCACTCTTGGGCCATTTCTTTCCAACCACCTCTGCTTCCTAGCCGAAATGTCCTCCACATTTCCCTACTTTCTGTCGTTCGATTTTTGATTCAGATTTTGCAGGACGGTTGTGGTGCAGGTTGGCACCTTCTAACCCTTCAAGATATTCGGAAAAGTTGCCATTTTGTGCATTTCCGGATTCAAAAGAATGAGGGTTCCCAGGGGAGGCGGGCCCGTTCGTTCTGTTCCCAAGGGCGCACATTTAAGTGTCTTTCTCTTATATTTGGTTTCGCGTGTAGGGGCGTCGGTAGGGTTCTGTGGTGTGTTTCTGCGTGTGGCTGCGGCTCTCAAAGCTGTGAAAACTACTACGGGATCTCGGGTTACATGATTGTTTTTCTCCTCCTGGCAGGTGGTTTCAGTAAGTTCCAAGCCGAGTTCGCCCTGCACTGCGAGACTAATCTAGACGGCTCGTGTAGCAGCAGCTCGCCACCGTTGCCAGTGCTGGGGCTCGGGGGCCTGCGGATCAGCTCCGACTCCTCCTCGGACATTGAGTCTGACCTTGACCGAGACCCCAATAGTGCAACGGACTCGGATGGCAGCCCGCTGTCCAACAGTCAGCCTTCTTTCCCTGTGGAGATCTTGCCCTTCCTCTATTTGGGCTGTGCCAAGGACTCCACCAACCTGGACGTGTTGGAGGAGTTTGGCATCAAGTACATCTTGAACGTCACCCCCAACTTGCCGAATCTCTTTGAGAATGCAGGAGAGTTCAAATACAAGCAGATCCCTATCTCGGATCACTGGAGCCAAAACCTGTCCCAGTTTTTCCCTGAGGCCATTTCTTTCATAGGTGAGACTAATGAACAATTCTTCCTCCGACTTTTAAACGCAGAATTCCTCACCATTCTTAAGAGTTTAAGCTGTTCATCTTTCTGGCTGCGTGCTAATTTGTGGGACTGCAGGTCTCAAATGTTCCAGGACCGTTCTTGATTCTGATATATCTTCTTCTTTTAAAAAAAAAAAAAAAGTGCCCTTTGACAAGGTTGCAGACCACAGGTTATTGCAAATTTTGTCTGTTTTTTGATTGACTCCAGTCATTTGAAAGAGGAGTCATTTGTACGTAGACAGCAGGATTTTCCCACCGTCTTTGGACTGGAGGAGGGCCAGATAGAAGTACTCTTGGTAGACAGGAATCCTAGCATGACTTTATAATTTTAAAAGCCCGACCTGGGAGTTGTTTTAGGACACCAAGTTAGTTGTTGGAAAGCTCTGAATGCGAGATGCTGTAATCCAACTGAATGTTACTGTGATACTGGTTCACAGTGAGACAGTGAGGGTAACCTGAGCCCAGCAGGAAGAACTGTGGGCTGAAAGCCTGGAGAAGCGAATCTCCAGGCATTGTAATGCATTTCCTATTACAAAGGAACTCATTTTCAGGCCATGTCGACATCCTGTTCCTCCTAATGGGCTGTCCCCTGTGACTTCCCTCTCTCTTTTTTGAAATGCCTGAATACCTCCATTGTTAGCTGCACAACAGTTGGAGAATAATTTAATAGACCCTTGCAGTCTGCTTGTCTGTATAAAAGGCATTCACGACCATATTGCAGGGTTTCTGGTATTCACATGCTGAGGCAAAGAATGCACACATTAAGGGGTTTTGTGTTGGCAGAAACTTAATACAAAAGCTCCCTTTTCAGAAAATATCTGAAATATGTAATTGTGCCCAGTGTACATGTTTTAGCTCAGTGATACATTTTCTGCTGCCTGCAGGGCTCAGCTGCCACACACAATTATTTTTTAATCTTTAGTATTATTATTACTCAGGTTTTAGACTGATCGTTCACAAAGGGGGATTTTTGGTCCACTGATATTTTTCCCTTTCTTTTTCTGTTTACAGATGAAGCCCGGGGCAAAAACTGTGGCGTCCTGGTGCATTGCTTAGCTGGCATCAGCCGCTCGGTCACTGTGACTGTGGCTTACCTTATGCAGAAGCTCAATCTGTCGATGAACGATGCTTATGACATTGTGAAGATGAAGAAATCCAACATCTCTCCCAACTTCAACTTCATGGGCCAGCTCCTGGACTTCGAGAGGACGCTGGGACTGAGTAGCCCCTGTGACAACCGCGTCCCCACACAGCAGCTCTATTTCACCACGCCCTCCAACCAGAATGTCTACCAGGTGGACTCTCTGCAATCCACGTGAAGGCCCCCCTCACGGGGATGTGTCCAGCCGATCTTTAGCAGTTTCTCTTAGCAGCATCAGCCAGGCTGCTTTCTTTGTATGTGGCACCAGGTGTCAACAGGACACCAGCTGTCTGTATTAGACAAGGTTACCACGTATGGAATTGGTTATTCCCAAGGGAGAGATTTGCTCCCTTCCTGTTGGAAGAACAGGACCTGCTGTATAGATAGAGGCAGTAGGTTTGCTCCACACCCCTGTGTACAGCCTACCCCTGCAGGGACTGGGATTTGAGGACTTCCAGGTACATAGGGTAGGACCAAATGATAGGGTAGGAGCATGTGTTCTTTAGGGCCTTGTATGACTGTTTCTTTTGCATCTGGAACTGATTCTCTATTGTCTTCAGTGAAGACCGATTCAGTTTTGCATATAGAGGAGCCAAAGAGAGGTTTCAGCTCTGTATTTGTAGTATCAGTTTGCAAAAAAAAAAAAAAATAAGAAAAACAAATAATCAATCAAATGAATCTCATATTCCATTTGATGATTGTAAATATTTGATCTTAAATCACTTGATAGTGTTTGTTTGAACTGTGTTTTTCCTTTGATGGGTTTAAAAGAAATCATCCAAAGGGAGAAAGAGCAGTTTGCCACTTAAAAACAATGGAAACTTTTGCTCTTTTTGAATCCAAAGGATATATTTGCAGCATGCTCAACGTTACCAATTCTGAATGACATTTTCATGGACACTTGATGATCATGGAGACCTTGTTATGGTGCAGTCTTCAGTCTCTCTCATATATCTTCCTTGTGACTTTTTTTCTCCTTAATGTAGTTTGACTCTGCCTTATCTTTGTAAATATTTTGATTTGTATTGTCTCAAAGGGGATATCTTGGAAAGACACCAAAATCATGGGCTCACTTTTTTTGTTGTTGAAACTTCAGCTGTGCTAAACAGTATCTTACCTCTGTACAAAATTCTTCAGGGAGTGTCACCTCAAATGCAATATTTTGGGTTGGTTTCTTTCCTTTTTAAAAACAATTTGTGTGAAACTGGAAGCGTGTGTGTGTGTGTGTGTGTGTGTGTGTGAGCATGGGTACTCATTCAATAGGTGACATGCATATGATTGTGAAGGAAGGAGACAAGTGGCTCCATATGTTGATGGTATAAAGTTCTGAGCTGAAATTTTATTATAAGAATGTAAAACCTTAAATTATTAATAAATAACTATTTTGGCTATCAAATGTGTATTTTTTCAAAATCTCTCCTTAATTGTACTTAGATGTGAAGTGATAAATTTTAGGATTTTTCAGTTGGGGATTGATACTGGCTTATTTAAAATACATGTAGGAATATTGGGGCAAAGTTCTCATCTCAAACTATTACCAAGAAGTCTTCAGGTACAGTTTATGAAATTAGCCTTTTGCTTCAAGTAAAAGTGACGTAATGGAAGGGATTGACTATATCATTTCAGTGTGAAATGTGAGTGTGAAATTCTCTCAGTTGTGTCAGACTCTTTGTGATCCCATGGATTATAGCCCACGGGGCTCTGCCGTCCATGGAATTCTCCAGGTGAGAATACTGGAGTGGGCAGCCATTCTTTTTTCTAGAGGATCTTCCCAACCCAGGGCTTGAACCAGGGTCTCTTGCATTGCAGGCAGATTCTTTACCATCTGAGCCACCAGGGAAGTTCATAATCATTTCCTATGGACAAAATATAGTAAGCCTGGCCTATTTAAGAAAACTGTGATGCTCTTGAAGGAAAATGGTGTCATAAGAGCATAGCTTTCTGAAATTACAATATTTAGATATTCATGAATAGTCAAGAGAGAAGGCATCAGAATAACAAAATGACAGCATTAACCTCTCTTGATTTTCCCTATCAGGGTCTTCTGCTCAGTAATACACATACCAGGAAGAAAGTAGAGAGAATTATTTCTCTGCTTTGTAAGTGGCACTTCTACCTGCAAATTCTAGTTTTGGAATAGTAAATGAATCAGGGATGGTGTCTCCCCTTTCTGGTGTACATGGCAGAGCACAGCTAAGCATTCTCCCTGAGTCTGGATGTGGCCACAATTTCACATTAGCGCTTGAAGCATCACCACTCCTGTCCTAATGTGCTTTGTGCTTAACTAATTTAGAATGTGGGCCGGAAACCCCTGTTGAAAAAAAAAAATTTTTATGTTGAGGTTATTTTGAACCATTAATTTTCAAGGTAAAGGCTTAATATTCTGTCATTTCCCTCAGGACATCCCTCTCCTTGTCCCGAGTGTCAAAAGTACACAAAAGTGTATGAAATCAAAAGAACTAAAACATATATTTCCAGCCCTTTTTGAATGAGCTTAGTCCTTTTGTCTGCAGTGGAGAGAAAAATGAACTTTTCACTCACTCGGTACATATGAGATGTCAGTTGGATTATCTGCTAGGAGGCAAATAACCCTGATTCTATGACAATTGTATCAAGCTGTCCTGTGTGACTTTTAGCAGCTAAGCATGTATAAAAGGCAGAAACAGTGCAGAAAAATACCAAGTCAGTCCCTCCCATTTGGGTGCCCTGAGTCAGCCGGAGCTCCGAAAGGAGAAGTGGGTTGCAGTTCAACTTGGCTCGTGTTAATCCGGTTCTGAACGGTTTCCGCTCCTGGCATTCCCTAAACTGCCTCTTCAAAGTAGGGATTTGCGAGCAGCCTTAGCAATTTCCTGTCCAGCTGCAGCTCGAGTAGCTGTGTGCTTTTCTCCTCCCTTCTCTTTTCTCTGATTTCTTTTCTCTTTTCTCTTTCTTCTCTCTTTAATACGGGCGGTGGATAATTTTAGTGCATTTCCTCTTTGTGGATTATCATCTCCTTTCCTTCTAGAACTTGCAAACACTGAGTTCCTTCGGCTCTGCTCAAGCCGACAGCTGGCCTCCCCAGCACTTCCTCTCGGTTCACTGTGGGTTTGTTGTTTGTCAGTCCACTTCTGAAATTAATAATGTTTTCTGGCCCAATGCCACAAGCCATTACCACAAAGGGGAAGTAACACATATGAATAGCAGGAAGCCACGCAGGGTCACAGTGTGAGCTGAGCTTGCGGTGGGAGCATAATTGAGCCCAGCTCATTCAGCAAGTGTCTGACATCGATTTGGGGGAGAGGGAGCTCCCTGCCTTTAAGCAGCTCAAGCTGTGAAAAAAAAAAAAAGTTTCTAATAAATTGGTAGCAAATGGTCTTTGTCATCAGTGCAAATAAAAGAGAGGGAGCAAGGAGAGTTTAGGGCCCCCATAAAGTTGCAATGTTAGGGATTTCTCCCCCTTCTCCTGGTATATTGTTTCATAAGGCTGGTGAACAGAGTCAGGGCCAGCTTCTCTCCATTGCCACAAAGGGCCTCATGTTAAATGGGGATTTTTACGGTTCACACAGGCCAGAAAATTCAAAGAACTATTCTCTTTCTTTTTCTTCTCTGGAAGGTGGAAGGTTGTAAATGACAGCGTGGGCCCCCACCTCACCCTGCGCCTTCCTTTCTCCAGGCCGGCCCTCGTTCCTTTGGTGCCTTTGTGTTTGCAGGAGCCCCCGTGAAGGCGATCATTTTGCATCTTGGAGTTGGGCTCACTTCCTGAATGGAGCCCTGCACCGTTACTAGGGCAACCTTTGCCAGCAGCTGCAGCTCCCCGGCCTCCCCCCTCACCTGCTGTCCCCGTTAGTGGCTTCCTCAGATCTCTGAGCCAGCTACCTTTCCTGGCCTTCTGCAGGGAGCTGGGGGAGGCGGTGACTTTCTTGGAGGTTTTTCTGCAGGTTTCCTGGGACTGCTGGAGACTTAGAAAATGTATTGCTTAATGGTCAAAATTGGTCTTAGGGTTAATATCAGACTGCGAAAGGGTTATCTGGGAATAGAAATACCAGCACAACCTTCAAAGGAGTGAAAACGAAAGGGTTATCTGGGAATAGAAATACCAGCACAACCTTCAAAGGAGTGAAAACGGAGGCTTGCTTGACCCAACAATTAGAAGCCCTAAACTCTCACTCTCACTAATGAATCAGAAGCCCTGGGCAAGTTACCCAATCTCACTGCATCTTTCTCTCTCTCTTTTTTTTCTTGTCTGTAAAGTGAGAGTTTTTTTCTTTCATTGTAGGATTCTCTTATCCATTCCAATGTTCTGGTACACATACTAAATGGTAAAATGAGCTGCAGATCAGGGGAAACAACATTTACTGAGGGTATTAGATACTGTACTTCATGTACAATATTATCTCATTTAATCCTCAAAGCAGCTTTGAGATGAGTCCTATTATTATCCTGATTTTCAATGAGGAAACTGAGGCAGGGAGAGGCCAGCAGAGCCTACGGTCACCTCGTGGGAATTGGTACAAATGAGCTTTGAAGCTTTAGCTCTTCCTGTTGCAAAACTGCTTGTCATCAGAATTTTCTCTTCTTTGTAAAGTCCTGTGATGCTGACTAGGAAGTGGTGACCCCATTTCACAGCCGAGGAAGTGGAGGAAGCAGGGGTTAAGTGACCTGCCAAATCAAACCCAAATCAACAGAGTCAGGGGACCCTAGCTGATGTGTCATCAGAGAGAAGTCAGGCTGCCTAGACGATGCCACCCTCCCTCTACTGGAGAAGTTGCTCTGTCTTGGACCTATGGGCCCAGAATTACAAACCTGATTTTTCTAAGGATCTCTAGAGCAACTAGCAACAGGCCAGCTGGCCCTGACCCTTGCCCATACTCCCCTTTCAGGATTACACAAGTGAACTGGCCCCAGAGAGAGTCACTTCCTCCCTGTGATCCAGTTGGAAGAAAACTTGCCTGGTGATGGGGCAGAAGGGGAGGGGAGGAGGGGAAGGAGGGGGAGGGGGATAGAGGGAACCATGGAGAGCTGCAGAATAAGAGAGGCATGTTAGAAGCAAATGGAGAAGCAGAGTACAAGGGCAGATCATGTGAAAGCTGGCTGTAACTAAATATTCTTGAAAAGTCATCTAAAATCTCAATCTTCAGACTTCAAACTGCTTCAAAAGGATTATTCTGGGTATACATTTATATGTCGTTCCTCACATACAAGATTCCGCAGACTTTCAAATACACATACTCCTTGCGTGTTCCTACCGCAGTCGTCCCTGAATTAGTCTGGTTTTGGTGATGGAATCTCTAAACGTCTTTAAAGTCCATAATTGATTTCCTAAGAGTATTTAAGGGCACAGAACAAAGTTCAAACAATTCACAAATATTTATCCAGGCCTTGATCTGTGTTGCACTGCTTGGATGAAACAAGGTTAAAATAAAAAGTAACCGAAGGCATAACAGGCCCTCAAAGGCTGATGTAGACAAAGTCATGTTTCAAAGTGTAACCTCTCAATTTTTCTGCTGGTGCTCCAAGTCAAAGCGGAAGCCCAAAGGAGCTATTGGGCAAGTACTTGTATGTCCTTATCTGAGGCAACAGTCAAAATTATATATATATATACACATATATATGTATATATATATATTTTTACATCATGGATGATAGCCCATTAGGCTCCTCTCTCCATGGAATTCTCTAGACAAGAATATTGGAGTAGGTCACCATTCCCTTCTCCAGGGGATCTTCCCAACCCAGGGACTGAACCCAGGTCTTCTGCATTGCAGGCAGATTCTTTACTGTCTGAACCACCAGGGAAGCCCTTAGATCCGATATTTTATTTTTTATATGTGAAAGGATTATTAGCCCACATGTTTGCAGTTTGGCCCACCCACTTCCCTATTTTGTCATGGAAAATACCTTTAGAAACTGCAGGCTTTTAATAATGAGAAGTCTTGGCCTACTGTACCTCCAGAAATGAACTCTCAGGCACACAAAGGGAAAAAGAAAAAACATACACGATTTGATAATGACATCCTCAAAAGCACTAAGCCAAAAAAAAAAAAAGTGCTTCTTCTAACTAGAATTCTCCTTTTCCTGCATTTGGAGACAAACTAAGTATTTATTACATAAAGGATTTTCCACTAAGTCTAGTTTACTTCCTATTGCAAAATGCTAAGAGGATAAGGAAGAAAGAGGGGAGGGTACAGAAGAGGTTCTTTGGCAGCACATAACTCCAAGGACAATTGTAGCAGGCATATCCCTTTCTCTTATGTTATGGCTATTATTGCTATGTAACAAACTAGCCCTGAACTTAGTGGCTTAGACAACATAATTTTGTTCATAGGTCTGCATTAGAAGGGATCTCAGCAGGGAAGTCTGGTCTCTGCTCAGGGCCATCTTAGTTGGGGTAGTTTGACTGCAACCCAGAAGCTCTGTTTCCAAGATGGTGCCTTCACATGGCTGGCAAGTTGGTGCAGGGAGCTCAGCCACCGGCTGGTGCCAGTGATTCTTTTTCATATGGTCTAAATTTCCTCCCAGCATGATGTCTGAGTTCCATGGGTGAAAAAGTGAGAGAGTCAGGTGGGAACTGAGTTGACTTTTTAGGATGCAGGCTCACAAAGGTAGTCATACAACGGTCTACAAGATTTGAGGTGAGGAGATAAAGGAGGGGCAAGATTCTGGAAAAGCCCATGGGATGGATCATATGGCTACAACCATTTTTGAAAAACAGAGACTGCCACAACTTATATGGAAACTGCTTGAACTGGGGACTCTAAGAAGTAATAATGAGCCCCCAGATTAGTCTCATGATCCTATCTGAAAAGATTATAGTTGTCAACAAGGCTGCAGCTATTCTTTTAATTGAACTCTTCTTTCTTCTGCCTCTAATGTTCCCAGTGTAGGAATACCATTGAAACAGTAACAAAAATTGACCCATGCAATAAAATAGGAAACAGTTTGCAAAAGAAAGTTAACGCTTTCATCTGGGCCAAAGAAAATGTTATCTTTGTGATAGATTCAACCAAGTTATTGAATATAGTGATAGTTCATTATTTTCATGCAAAATACTATTCTATTGTATTTCATAGTGTTCCCTTGTAGCAGACCCTCTTACACAGACAGACAGTTGGATTTTTTCCAGTTTTAACTATTATGAACAGTACTGCTAAGAACAGTTTTGTGCATCGACCCTGATACCCATGTGCACAATTTCTCTGGGAATAGAAAAGGAATGGAGTAGGAATAGGCTGTGTAGATCCCCGATAATGGCAAACTCTTTTCAAAGTGGTTGTACGCGTTTACAATACCATCAACAGTATTTGAGTTTTTGTAGTTCCACATTTTTGTCAACAGTTGATACTGTCAGACTTGTTTTGGTTGTTGTTCATCTGGAAGGTGTGAAATGGTTATTTATTATGATTTTCACTTTCAGTATTCTGATTCCTCACAAGGTTGAGCCTTTGTTCAGCGTTGATTGGCCAAAGGATATGCATTTTGTTTTGAAAAGTTCCTGTTTAAGCCTCTTGCCAAGGTTTTGATTGCATAACCTCTGTTTTTTTGGTATTGATTTAAGGGCTTCCCTGGTGGCTCAGCCGGTAAAGAATCCGCCTGCATTGGGGGAGATCTCGGCTCAATCCCTGGGTTGGGAAGATCCCCTAGAGGAGGGCATGGCAACCCACTCCAGTATTCTCGCCTGGAGAACCTCCATGGACAGAGGAGCCCGATGGGCTGCAGTCCGTGGGGTCGCACAGAGTTAGAAACAACTGAATGACTAAGCACAGCACAAGGAATGCTTTGATGTCCTAAGCACTAGTCCCTTATTGATTATATGCATTGAAAATATCAGTGCAGTGATTTTCAAACTTTGTCCCTCTGGTGCTTCTCAGGGAAGGGCCTGGGCACCTTTGGTGGCAGGCTATATGTTGTATCGCTCCGAAAGGTGTTCATCAGAAAGACAATGACAAAAACGGCGGTGGCCAACCTGCGTAACCTTTTACCTGGAGGCCTTAGGGAATCACGGGACTTGTGGGTAAAAGGTTTGAAAACCACTGAATCTGTTTTAACAAACATGGAAACAGAGTCAGAAAGATCAAGTTGAAAGAATAGCTACTTTGGATTACCTGGGGCTGGTGTAGAAGCATTTTGGGGTGTACTAAATCTTGTACCAAGTTTGAAGAGAGCTATGTTTTTCACAGACGTGAAAATGATGCTACGGTTATAGGTGATGAATTATGCCTAGACTTGGAAGTAGTAAAAGACAAATTCTTTGTAAGGCACAGCAAAAGTATTTTTCAAGTCATAAAACAGCAAAAATCAGGATGCCCAGGTATATGGGGGGGGGTGAAATTCAAAAAGAGTTTGCAGAGAGTAGAAAAAATAGTAACTTTTGGTTGGCCTTGTCTGCCTTCCCAGTAACATCTTGAGCTGGAAAAACACCAGCTCTCTCCTCCTGTGCCGTTGTTTCTTGTGTCTCCTTTACTACTCACACACTTTTCTTTCAACACTTCTGATCATCAAATGTGCAGAGGAATTTCCCCACACCAAGCAATTTTCTGTGACACCAGCTGGATGTCCTACAATTAAACCCCATTTGACACTATCTATTTAAAGACAGTGGCAGATTCCGTAGCTTCAGGGCTGAAACCCCCCAAGACTGTTCCTACCCCACTTCAGATGCTAATAGCAAGTAGAAGGTCACAGCTACCTACCACTTCAGCCCAACACATGGCCACAAAGCAGAGGGTCCCAGGACCTTCCTCCCAGACTCAGTCAGTTTGCTAGAGCAGCTCACAGAACCCAAGGCAATGATTAATTATGTTTTTTTAAAAAATGTATAACTTCTTTTTAAATATATAATTTTATTTATTATGTATTATATTTATATACATTGTATTTATTATTTATTTATTTTGGCTGTGGTAGGTTTTCATTGTTGGGTGAGCTTTTCTCTAGTTGGGGAGAGTGGGGGGCTACTCTTGTTTCAGTTCGCAGTGGCCTCTGCTGTTGGGGAGCATGGGCTCTAGAGTGCACAGCTTCAGTATTTGTGGCACGTGGGCTTGATCATTGAGGTTTGAGGGCTCTGGAGCACAGGCTCAATAGCTGTGGCACACAGGCCTAGCTTCTCTGTGGCACGTGGGATCTTCCTAGACCAGGGATTGAACCTGTGTCTCCTGCCTTGGCAGGCAGATTCCTTACCACTGAGCTACCAGGGAAGCCCGTCACTGGTTTCTTAAAGGATGTGATAAAGGAGGTAGTTGTGCCCCAGGAAAGAGATACACAAGGGAAGGTCTAGGGTCTTCAGCAAAAGTTTATGGCTCTGTGGTCTTAGGTCCTTTTCAGCAAGCATGTGTTCACCAGACAGGAAGCTCTTGAAACTCCGTACTATTGGAGTTTTTATGGATGTTTTGTTGAGTAGGCATGATCAATCATTAACTTCATTTTCAGCCCTTTCCTTTCTCAAGATAATGGGAGGCAGGGCTGAAAATTCCAATCTAATCATGACTTATTCCTTTCGATAACCGGTCCTCATCCAAGAGCCCACACGGAGTCCTCTTATTAAAACAAAAGACTGTCTTATCCCCCAGGAAATTACAGGGTTTCAAGAGCCCTGTGTCAGGAACTGGGTCAGAGACCAATATATATATTTCTTATTATAAATCACAATATCACACATCTGATTACAGAATCCTACTGTCTATGTCGGAGAATTAGCTTCAGAGGCCTATAATAGAGAACAAAAACTAAGAATTATCAAAACCCATGGGGATTGATTCTCTCCTGTAAAAGTCAGGAGGTGGAAAATCCTGGCCTCGTCGGGCCACTTCACAGGCTCCTTTAAGAATTAGGTTCCTTCTAGCTTTGATTCCCACAGTCACAAAGCAGAGCCTCTGCTGGTCATCACATTCACATTCTAGCCAGTAGGAATGAGGATGGAGAGACAGAAAAAGAGGACACCCCTCGCAGAGTCTGTTCCCTCAAAGAATCTTCCAGGAGATCCTGTACCATACTTGTCGTCTGTGCACTCAGCACCCAGAGTTATCCACATGGCCATAACTAGAGAGACTGCAGAATACAGACTCTAATTGGGCACGTGCGTCCCCTAATATGTAACTGAGGTTCTGTTACTGGGAAAAAAGGGGAGGCTGAATATTACTTTCTCACTTCATTCCTGGAGAAAACCCCACCCACCACTCTAGGGGGCAGGTCCGTGACCCAGGCCAGGGCAAGAGTGCTGCATTTTCCCATCTCAGTGATTGATTCAGGGATAAAACATGATTCAAATTCAATCAATCTTATTACTCTCTGGATTTTTCCATGGAAAGGATTTTCTCTTAAGGTCGCTAAGCCCTAGACCTACTGAGTTAGAATTGCTGGATATGAGGCCTGGGGATCTGTTTTTTAATAAAAGGTCTGCAGGTAATTCTTTGATTGACCAGTTTGGGAATTACTAATATGTCATATATATTAAGACAGTAGTTAATTTAATCTAGTATCTCCTGTCTCAGAATCTTCAAAGAACAGTGTGAAAGGGAGATTGCTAGGTATCTTTCATAATATGAGCATCAAAAGATGGGGCATATATTAATAATTTAGTTCTAACTGCACAGTAAGCTTTTAGGTGCCCCTGACGATAGACTTTCTTAGAAATATGATTTTTTTCTAGTTTATTATTTGCCTTATACAATAGCATTTGAAAATATAAATCATCTTAGAAATACTTTGTTTTAATTTCACCAAGATTTATAGGCCTGCTGTTCTCACTGGACTGTGCTCACTTTATCAGAACCCTCTGATCTTAAAGAAGAAAAAAATAGAAAGCTCTGTGATGTTATGGACTCCAAACCACCAACTCTTGTATTTTGTCTTTTCTGGTTTAAAGTTCTCTGATATCTTTAAAAATTCTAAAAATTTTAAGTGCCCTTTGGATACGTCCAGGTTTGTTATGACATTTTTGAAGTTTAAAGACTGGCACTTGACCCCGTATTTCTGTAGCAAATGAATTCTGGCGTCTCTGTGTGTATGTGTGTGTGCGTGTGTGCAAGCACTTATGAGACTGTGCTTTCTATTTTGTTTTTAACATCCTTCCTGATGATGCTTGCTTTTGTGACTGCCACAATACTTTGGAACTCCTTCTTCGGGGAATGGGCTGCGATGATGCCATCATCCTTTTCCTGGATCACGTCTGCACTCGGAGGCCCTGGTCTCCTGAGAACAAGGTGGGTTGCCTTTTCCTGCGGGCACCACCTGTGTCTCCCTCCACTGAACGTCAATATTCTCTGCCCACTCACACATCTCTGTGAGATCTTCCTCGTGTTTACTCTTGTTGGGTTGGTATTTCAATTGCCAGAGAGTCTTGGCATCATTTATAAATTTGAGATTTCACTTTATTGATGTCAACATTGTTTTTTGGTAAATGATAACTTGTTCACATACAGCTTCATGAAACACAGATTTTTTTAATATATCCTCAAACAGAAGAGTGATTATCCCTTTAATGTGCCCTGATAATATCCATCAGCAATTCACAGGTAATAATAGAATCTGATTAAAACTAGTGAGTCTTTTATGAAAATATAGCTTCATAAGATATATATAATTTCAAAAAATTCTTGCTATCTGTCCAACTTCAATTCCAGTGAAATTTCTACTCCCAAATCCATCTCAGAAGGACATTTTGGAATTGCCACTGACTTTTATATAAAGCTTCATATTTTTCAGGCTCTTCTAACAACTTGACAAAAGAAATCTAGAGTTTAAAAAAAAAAAGCGGCTGGCTGAGTGAACCCATAGAATATCTCAGAGCAGATATGATTCTTAGCTATAAATGAAGATTACAAGCTCCATGAATGGATTCCATCTTCCCAGATGAGACTCCAGATCTGTCACTTACTTTCCCTGTGAACTTGAACAAGTTACTTAGTCTCTCTGAGCCTTGGGTGTCCTCATCTGAACAACGGGAATAATACCAACACTTAGCTGATGGACTTGTGAAGATTGAATGAGAAAATTGATGTAAAGCACTTAGTAAAAATGAATTATGATTGTAAGCCTCTGGGGAGTTCATTTAATAATAGACAAAGTGTTTGTTCAAAGAATATTTTGGGGGCTATAAAAAGATAGAGACAAATCTTGACCTTTTAGCCTTGAAATGAAGCTAATAAGGCACATAAGTCATTGTGGGTACAGAGCAACAAATAGCCTCAAGTTAAGAACATAGATTCTGGATTTAAACTCTTGCAGGTTCAAATCTTAGCTTCATTACTACCAGCATGTTTAACCTTAGACCAGTTCCTTCACTTCATTAATTTTTTCCTCTTCTCTTCTGTGAAAAGACGGAGATCGTGCTTAGCACTTCGGCTGGCATATAGAAACTGATGTCACCAATTTCCATCAAAGAGATCCAGAAGCAGAACTACAGCAATGAGAGGAAGAGGAGAATGTTTTTGGGTTTTTTTTCTGTTTGGGGAAGGGAAGCCTCATGAAAAGCTTCCTGAAATTGCTGCTGGATCACAAAGTCAATCTGAAAATTTACCAGAGAATACACATTGGGCTTCCCAGCATCAGGTTTCCCAGATGGTTCAGTGATAAAAGAACCCTCCTGCCAGTGCAGGAGAGTCAGGAGATGGGGCTTCAGCCCCTGACCTGGGAAGATCTTCTGGAGTGGAAAGTGGCTACCCACTCCAGTATTCTTGCCTGGAAAATTCCAAGGACAGAAGAGTCTGGTGGGCTGCAGTCCATGGGGTCACAAAGAGTCAGACACAGCTGAGCACGGACATACATATTGAGCTATTACCATGAGGCTGGTCCAACTACCCTTTGAGGTAGGTTTTATAGAGATTTAAAATTCCTGTCTTCCAGATGAGAAAACAGAAATCAGAGCATTTAAATCGAGTCGTTTGCTGGTATTTCTTCACAGATCGGTCTGACTCCAAAGCCCAGGTTGCTAACATCTGTTTCGTCCTCTACAGCAAAGTGGATATTGCCTGTCTCACTGGTCCACTTCCTTCCCAGCTCGGGGATCAGGACACTGGGAGAGCTGAATCCATCACTGCAAGGCTGCTGACCAGCAGTGAATCAGACTCAAGGAAGCTTGTGGCTTATTTTATCCAGGTCATATTAGGGTCAAGACAAATATCCTGACTTCGTGGTAAGACAAACGAAACAAAACCTACCCAAACCAAACCAAACCAGACCAAACCTACACCTTTTCAGTCACTTGAATGTTGAAGTCCATTGAATGGTGCTGAGTGATCCTGACAAATTCCTCTCTTCTGGCTGCCTTTTCCTTGTCTTTTTTCGGGAACTCCAACACCCTCCATGCATCAGTCAAGCTAGGAACTACAGCTAATTCAAACACAAATTATTTATGTTAGTTTCAGATTAGACTCCTTGTTCTATCCTAATTCCTTTATGGGAGACAGGAAAAGCTCTAGTTTCACCAACAGCACATTGACAGACCACTTTCTGATAGTAAAAACAGAATCTGCATTTTTTTGAGCCTTTCCTTTGGGCTAGGTTGTGTGCTATTTGCAGACTATCTCCTCTAATCTTTGGTAACTTCTTTGTGAGGCAAATATTACTCTCATGAAATGGTTAAGTACCAACTTCCCTGATAGCTCAGCAGTAAAGAATCTGCCTGCAATGCTCGAGCTGCGGGAGATATGGGTTCCATCAGGAAGATCCTTTGGAGGAGGGCATGGCAAACTACTCCGGTATTCTTGCCTGGAGAATCCCATGGAAAGAGGAGCCTGGAGGGCTATAGTCCATAAGGTCACGAAAAGTTGGACAGGGCTGAAGAGACTTAGCACGCATGCACAGTTGTTAAGTACAAGGGCTCTCAAATTAGATTGCTAGGTTCAAATCCTGACTCCATCACTTACCAGCTGTCTGACTTTAAGAAAATTGATTAACTTCTCTATGTCTCTGTTTTCTTTTCTGGAAAATAAAAATATTATAGAGATGTGGTGGGAAACAAACAAATTAACACACGATAGTGTCTTGCTTGTTTTAATTAATTAATACATGTTAGCACTTTTGAGGTTGGAGAAGGAAATGGCAACCTACTCCAGTGTTCTTGCCTGGAGAATCCCAGGGATGGTGGAGCCTGGTGGTCTGCCGTCTATGGGGTCGCACAGAGTCGGACACGACTGAAGCAAATTAGCAGCAGCACTTCTGAGGAGGAAATAAATTTTCCTCTAACTTCATAGGTTTAATGATTGGAAGCTTGTGAATTAAATGGACAAAAGACAGACTGGCAAGAGAAAAGACAACTTTTATTCACTTATGTTTGCAGTAGTTCACAGAAAAATATGACTCAAGGAAGTGGTTAAAATTTAGGGCTTTTTTACCATCTTAATAGTGGAAGAGGAGGGAGAGAAGGGCACTTATGGGAAAACAGACTTTTAAGAAAGAAAAATGGGCCCTTAGGAGAATAAATAGGAGATATGGTAATTTCGTGACAACGTCTGTTAAGGTCATTTCCTAGTGCTGACTTCTCTCCAGCAATAGACGTCAATTTTCGCTGGGTGGTTAAACTCCGGGCAGGGCATTTATGACAGTTGAATTCTTTTGGGAAGCTCTGCTTTTAGGCAGGTAAAGGGAGTTTCGGAAACAGACTCTTTACAGTGGTATATTCTGGATTCCTTCGATTCTTATCAAGTCCATTTGGCAGATGGGCAAATGGAGGCTTAGAGAGATTGACTTACCTGTGACCACCAAGGCAGTCCCGGTGCTGGGAAAGATTGAGAGTAGGAGGAGGAGATGACATAGGATGAGACTGTTGGATGGCATCACTGACTCAATGGACTTGAATTTGAGCAAACTCTGGGAGATAATAAAGGACAGAGAAGCCCAGAGTGCTGCAGTCCACGGGGTCACAAACAGTTGGACACAACTAAGTGTCTGAACAACAACCAAGGCCGTAAAAGGTGGAACTGGGATTTGAACTCAGGTTTATGTGACCTCAGAACTTTGATCTTTCCATTGTGCATGATCAGAGATGGAGAAACTATAATCTCGTGGCAAAATTCTTAGAAAATATACTTTTTTTTTTCAAATGAATTTGACATACCTGGCCTTCAACTTCATCAGTTTTGCAAAATGAGGTTTTGAATAATATAACCTTGCAGGGCCTCCCTACCTCAAAATTATTATTGATTTTAGGTGTTGTAGCATAACCTTTCACTGGAGAAGAAATTATGGTCATGTTTCTAAGAATGTAGCAGAGGAGACACTTTGATGTGTGTAGGCTCATGAGCTTGCAAGCTGGGAGCTCATGTGGTCTCCTCACATGTGTACACCTGCGGATGTGGTTCAGTTGTGAAACTGAGCAGGAAGGACCCTGTGAGGCTTCTGGGCACAGAAGTTTTCTGTCCTGCCTGTTCTTGACCCCAGCCTCCATGACTTTCCCTGAGTTCCAAAGGGCAGATTTGAACACTTGCTAAATCAGGAAAGGAAGGGATGCAAACACAGGCGAAGGGTAGCCAGGAAATCACAGTGCAACCTTGGGGCAGGGTCCTGCTTCTATCTCAAGGGATACACATATCTTTAAGCTTGTTAAGACGGCAACATTCCTCATATCAGAGAAAGACCACTTGAGACTACATTAAAGGAACCAGAGAAACTTATCAAGAAGATGATCTGAGACTAGATTAGAGGACTGGAGGCCCTGTACATACCCTAATTTTATCTTAATCTATAAATTCCACCCTTTGAACTGCTGCTGTAAAACTCCTCATCAAATCCTCTGGGTTTGGACACAGTTTTCAAGAGCAAGAGCCCATTGTGTCTCCCTTTGCCTGGCAAAGCAATAAAGCCATTTTTTTCCTACTTCATCCAAAACTCTGTCCCTGAGATTCAGTTCGGCACCTGGTGCACAGAGGCTGAGTTTTCAGCATCAGTTGCTCTGAAAAGAATGATTGTCACTGGAAGGAAAAAGGACGATCTTAAGATGTCCATAGTTGAATTGTTTATTTCTGTCACACATGCTGTTGACCTTGGATTCTGCACGTCCTCAGGGAGTGTCTCTCTCTAAGGTCATTTCCAAAAGGTGATTGGCAAGGGAAGTCCTTCTGAAAGAGATAAGTGGCTTCTTAAAGTAAACTCAGAATAAATGGACTACAAATTCTGTTTACTAAATATTTCCTGGTTGATGGACTCTAACGTGCAGCCCTGCATGGCATTTGAGGAGTAGAAGAAAGAAGAGGTTGAATTCTGTCTCTGTATCATTTGCGAAAGGCTTTTGGAAACTGCTCCAGATGGGAGATTACATAATTTCAGAGCAGTAACTCAAATCTATAGAAAAAGATGCTACTGTCTGGGTGATGTGTTTACATTGGAGACTGCTGAGACCTGTGCGAGGCTTTTGTTTTCAAATTCTTTTTTTTTTTTTTTTTAATTTTTGACCAGTTCTCGAGGCATGTAGTTTATTTGTTCTCCAAGCAGGGATTGAACCTCAGCTCTTGCAATGGAAGCACAGAGTCTTAACCATTGGACTGCCAGGGAAGCCCCTTGTGTGAGAGGCTTTTGAAAGCTTGCAGTAAAATTTGTTAATTGTATTCTTTGTAGTTTAAATCTGTATAATTTCTTGCACCACCACAAAATTTTCTGCATGTGCAGTTTGCTTCCTTTGTGCTAAATACACTTTGCATTTTGTGTGGTTGCATTTCAACATCACAAGGTTCTGCTGCTGGTTATTCTAACCAAAGGCTTTTTCCTCCCCACTTTGAGAACATATTGGAAGGCTGGATGCTTGAGCCAGAGCCAGCTGAGTCAAACAGTTTAAAATTTTTTTCCCTCTCCTTTCTCTTTTTTCTTTATATTTCCTTTTCTGACGATGGGCCTTAGTGATGTTAATTTAGTAGCAGGATTCTTTTTTTTTTTTTTAATGAATTTATTTGTTTTAAGTGGAGGATAATTACTTCATAATATTGTGATGGTTTTTGCCATACATCAACATGAATTGGCCTCAGGTATATATGTGTCCCCCCATCCTGAACCCCCCCTCCCACCTCCCTCTGTACCCTATCCCTCTGGGTTGTCCCAGAGCACTGGTTTGGGGTGCCCAGTAGCAGGATTCTTATATTGAGTCCAATTTTTCAAGATGATTTCTTCAGCCTCAGGATGGGACTGATCTAAAGTTTGATTGTCTGATGCAGTGAAGCCTACAATTAAACCAAAAAATAAGCTAATGTGGGAAGAGAAGGCAAAGGATAACTAGTTGAGACCCGAAGTTATAAGATACTAAAAGAAAAAAAAAATTGACTTTTTTTAATCCCATGTGAGATGGAAAAAAAAAACCAAAACAAAAACCCAAAACCCAAACAACCAAGCCAACCAAACAAAACATAAGACTTGGCTTCTAGAGACAAGGCTCACTTTCAAAAAGAAAGAGAAAATCCATTTATTTAGGCACCTGTCAAGAAGCCTGTTCTTCCCACCGAAATAAATCACAGGTGTACCCACCGGGAAGCCCACGTAAAATAAAATAATAAAATCCTAATAAAATGCTCAGATTAAGGAATAGGGTTCAAAGCATTAAAAAAACCCAAAACCTCAAAATCTCTTTCCTTAAACCATACTTCATATCTTCCCTACAAATTGATTCATTCACGGTTTTAAATGAAATAAAAAATGCGGCCCAACTTTAGTTTCTCTTGGGAATGGGACTTGAGGCTGCCTGAGCTGTTTCTTCTGTCTTTTCGTGACTTTCTGATGACTGAAGAGTTCCACCCACTTTGTTTAAGTCCTCTCCCGGGCTCAAATCTGCACGTTGGTGGGATTTGGTTTTCATTTTGCTTTAATGGCTCCTCTGAACCTTACTCATTTGGCAATCCTACCCACTACCTTTCTTGTTTTTCTAATCTTTAAGGGTAATAGCCCACGTTCCCCTCCCCAGCAGGCAGGCTCTTAGGGATTAAGGGTGATTGATTGATTTACAGTTTTCCTTGTTTTGTTTGGCTGGTTTGGTTGTTTTGTTTTCTTCTCACGGGGGTTAAAAGCCAAACGGTGTTTTTCTTATTACTTTGGATCTCAGCTAGCAATCCTCTGAATTCTCGTTCTAGATTACCCCTTGTTTTTTAGCATAACTATAGTGAAAAATTATAAACCAGACAAAAGTTTGACAAAACATACTTTGGGTGTTAAAAGTATGCATAAGGGATTTTTGCATTTTTACATAAACAACATTATCGTCACATATTTTTCCACAACCAGCTTTTCCAACTTCAATAATTTATTAAGAACTTCTTTCATCTTCCCTAAGTATAGCTTTGTTTCATTAAAACAGACTTTTTTATTACATTGTAGTCAATGACACAAATGTGCAATAATTTATATGATTGACCTGTTATTGAGGAACATTAGCTTGTTTACAATTTTTCACTATGATCAGCAGTACTATAATGAAAACCATTGGTTTATTCTGGCTTAATTGTTTCCTTTGGATAAATTCCTGGAAGTGGAATGACTGGGTCAGTGGCCTCACACATTGTATATCTGATTCATATTGCCTGCTTGCCCTCTGCCTGAGACTTGTGCCATTATCTCATTGGACATGGTCACTCTTTTGCTCTGACTCAGTCAGTAAGGTGGCACCTATTTTAGAAGCTGGGTTTCTCTCCACCACAGATAGAAGATCATACAATGCCAGATCAAACTTTCTGATGGAAAAAATATGAAAGATATGAAAAGTAGGGAGAAAGAGGAGGATGCAATGACTTTTCTGCCTCCAACTTTGGTTTCTCCTTGATTTCATGAGATGGAAGTAGAAAAAGCAATTAATGCGAAAGAGAAATGTGTAAATCTGGTCCAGGGTATTTTTACCTCAGATCTCTGTACCCTTCAACTTTTCTCAGGAAAAACAAGAGCCCCCCAGTTTTGTTCCCTAAATAGGAGAAACACTGCAGAAGATAGTATCTCAGTACAGGAATGCACAGGGTGGGGTGGAGATGGGTTGGGAAATTGATGGAGGGCCAGCCCCCTATATTCCAGGTGCTTTACATATATCGCCTCATTTAATCCCCCACAACAACCCTAGTGGGTAGTGGTGTTATCACCTTTAATTTGTATTTACAGAGGAGGGACCCTAAGCTCTCAGAGGGTAAGTCCACTCAGAAGCATAGAATCTGGATTAGGTGGTGGTGGTGAGGTATCCGCCTTAAGGAGCAGTTTTGTCATCGGCACACATGCCTCAGGGAGCGGGGGCCTGGGTGTGGGGCAGGGAGGAGCATGGGGAAGAGGGTGGGGACAATGGCTGTCCCTGGGGGACAAATGCCTTTGTGAGCCTCGGGGAATCTGCTGGCTGTGTCTCTGTGTTCATAGATCAAGACTCAGGATTGTCCTAAGACGCCCTTTGCTTTTGGCGACAGTAGGGCCTATGTTTGTTTCCAGAAATCGCAGTCACCATCACAAAGAGGCTATGTTCATATGTAATCGGGTTTGACAGGAATTAATTTTTAATAAGAGGTTCCATTCAGACAAACAACTGCCCTGCAGGGCTGCATCAGGGTCAGTTGCCCAGGGCTAGGCGCTGGCACAGTACATGCTCTTGACTGTGGCCTGGGGAGTACGTGTGTGTGCGTGCGTGTGTGTGTGTGTGTGCGTGTGTGCGTGTGTAAGTGTAGAGGGGGAGTGGGAGTTGGGATGGGGTTACTGATTGGTCTTAGATTTTAAGTGAGGACCAAGCATTGGTCTTAGCAGAAACTGGAGGAGACAGCTGGCCATTTAGAATTTCTAGCAAGAATAAATATGGAGCCCCCCAGGAAACCCATTTTGGTTCTTCATACTAAGTGTCCTTTCAACAGATTAGAGGCTTAGGGTGTGCTGTTCACTGTGGTCTTGTTCAGCATCATTTACTCTGTGTTGTTACTTAATCTTAACGACAGTCTTACATGGTACAGTGTCAGTGGTCCCATATTGCAGATGAGGAAAACCGAGTCTCACAGAAGACAGACTACATACAACGGGAAAGCACGGAGGCAGATGCTATACTCTCACTGCTCAATCATTTCGTGTCCCCTTTGCGGGGATGAATCTCCATCCTTACGTTTCTCTGAGGACCAGTTATTGAAGTATTGGAAGTACTCACGCTCAAACTCTCCATCCTTCTCACTGACATCACATTAAACAACCACATTTATTTATGACCACTCTTCTTCCGAGTCACACAAACTCTATGTCACTCACATCCCTTATCTGTTACTAACACCAATAAGGCGAATTTCATACCAGTTTTTGAAGATCTGGGCCTTCTGTGTTTTCTCTGTTAGAGGCTGCTTCCTTTTTATTGAAGAAATGCACTTTTGGGAAGCTTTTATTGTCTTTTTTTTTTTTTTTTTTTGCGGGTGGGGGGGGGTGGTCCTGTGAAAAGGCAGAATCTCAAGGCTCTTCTTTCTCAGTGTGGGCGGGCCTGCCATTTCCAGCACTGCAGACTTATCCTCCAGCCGCCCCCAAAACATTTATCAGGAGATGTGACTTCTCTCTGAAATTACACAGGTTGGTTTAAAAATAGACGGCAGGGTTTCCCTCCGCAGGGAATGCTGTCAGTCTGCCCACTTCTGACAGCCACTTTTACCTCCTTTCTTTGGTACATGTCAGAGCATTTTTATCTTGAAAAAAAAGAAAGTGTTGTGCTTAACTAAACTGGAGCCCTGAAATTACCAAAAAGGTTCATTTGAAGCATCTAAGGGTGTCTTTAAAAAAAATGCTTCAGTTTCCTGATTAAGAATCATGCACAATTTGGTTTTCTATGCCTCACCATCTTTACAGGGGCATTGTTAGCATGAAAATGAATTTTAAAAATACATTCTAGCGGAGGCGGGCGTCCTGACATGAAGAGTTCTGTTCTGTGTGGAAGGAGACTCGGCTGGGAGCATGAAGTAGCTTTCTTTCTGGGAATAGATCAGCTTGCATCCCAAGTGCAGTAAAGGGAGATAAAAAGTTAAACAAATAGCCCTAAGACAAAACAAATAAAAACAAAGCAAATAAAAATAAGATTTGGAAGTAAAAACAGATTAACTGAAAAAAAAAAAGAAAGAAAAAAACAAACCCAAAAACCACCCCACATAGAAATGCTGGGAAAGAGAAAAGGGGCTTCCGACTTGGGTAAATATTCTCTAGTCAAAATCTTTTCAAAATGATAGGACTGGTTGAAACATCTTGTCCTTTGTGTGCGGGAATATAAAAATCTCCCTTTCCCGCCCCCCCCCCCCCCAATCTTTTGCCTCTTCATTCCTCTCCTCCTATCTGTACTGTCTGTTCCTCCCTTATATGGCTGTTCTCGGAAGTCCAGGAATTTTGAGTGTTATGTGAAAGGCTAATTCTAATTGGGCTCAGGGACATTCCTGTCAAGTGGGAGATGTATGGGTGTCATCCTGTGAAAGATCAACACTCCCAGCATCTGCTATTCTGCATCCCTCTTTCATCCCGTCTCTCTAAATACCAGGCTTAGCTAAATGGCCTAACAGCCCATTATTCCCTCCCTGAGACCCCTCTTTTCAGCCACTGTTTCTTTAATTAGCAGGATAAGTGTGATTCCCTAGCATTTCTTTAACATTGTAACTTTGCAAAAAGGTGTTTATTATCTCACTGATTACACACAAAACCCTGTGAGATAAGGAGGGCAGGAATTCTTAAATCATGTTTGCTTCATAGAGACCTGGGGCTCTCATAGGTTCTGGTTATGGCTTATGATCGCACAGCTCATTAACGGCAGAGTCCATTTCCCCTCTTTAGTCCCAGGCTCCTTGGCGCCTTCGCTGGGTGGTTTTCCCTAAACAGAATGCTTCCTGACTTTGGCCATCAGACGCTATTTGTGGATCCAAGTTAGAGATTATTTTGTAATGTGAAAGCTCTTCCGGGTTTATGCCTCCATATTAAAGAAGCTTTTCTTGTCTCAATCTGAATGACTTCATGCTTTCGGAGGTGTATTAGTTTCATTCATTCAACAAGTATTTACACAGACTTAGTTTGAGCATATAGCAGTGAAAAACAAACAAATTCTTTACCCTCCCAGTGCTTATGTTTCAGTGGAGGAGGCCAAGAATTTAAATAAAGAAATAAGTATATATATGATAGGCCTGGTGGTAAGAAGTGGAAAGAAAGAAAAGCAAGGTCAATGAAGTATTGTGCATTTATATGAGATGGTCAGGGAAGGTCTTTGTTACAGAGATATTTGATGAGCGACCTGAGGATCTGAGGAAGTGGGAGCTCCAGATATTTGGGTGAGGAGGAAGCACTCTGGGGAAGATGGTGGCATGTGCAGAGGCCCTGGCATGGGAGAATGCAAACGAGGTAGCTGACAGCAGCTGAGAGGGGAGGTGAGTGGTGGGAAATGAGGTCAGGGAGGTGGGCAGGGGAAGTGGCAGTGGGATGGAGCCATAGTGAGAATTTTGGCTTTGACTCTGAATGAGATAGGTCACCACTGGAGGGGTCTGAGGATGGAATTCTGGTATCAAAGAGGGCATTTCGACAAATGTCTGCATCCTGCTGGGCGATGGCCCAGCTCTGACCTCTCCCAGCCTAGCCTCTGTCCCACTCAATCTCTTTTTGTTATTCACCAGAGGTGACTACATAACTTGCACGGCCTCATTAAAAAAAAAAAAAATGTGGGGACATGTGTTCAAAGAGTAAGGAAAAAAGGTATAGTTAAAGGTGCTAAAATATACAGCCTTTTCCTTCCTTCTGCAGCCCCTCTTTCAACTTGTCATAGTGGTTTAAATTTGCCATTTAATGTAGTTCTAAGTAAAGGGACATTAACATTTAAAATTATCAGCATTAATTTTACCGCTCTTCATATTGTGCAATGCCAATATAAATGCCAGTTTTAAATGCAAATGTAAGAGCATTTTACTTGTATGTGGAATCACTAAAATTATACATTTCAGGTTTTATAGTTGATACATGTATATTATTTTGTTTCTGCCAAAATGAAGGAAATGCTATACAAAACTAATTCAACTATTTTTATTCTTTGATATGTAACATCTACCAACAGTCTACCCTTTGCTTACTGATGGGTAAGGAAAGACTAAAAGCAAAAGGAACTACTGGTTTTCCTCTTTTCCTCCCTTTATTTTATGTCAGAGCTTTCAGGATAAGTAATTGGCTAATACAGGTCTTCCCTGGTGGCTTGGCAGGTAAAGATTCTGCCTGAGAGGCCGGAGACCTGGGTTCGATCTCTGTGTCAAGAAGATCTCCTGGAGAAGGAAATGGCAAGTCACTCCAGTATTCTTGCCTGGAAAATTCCATAGACAGAGGAGCCTAGGGGGCTACCGTTCCATGAGGCCGCAAGAGTTGACACTACTTGGCGACGAAACCACCGCCACCAGTGCAGGGAAGTACAAGGAGTAACCGAAGATAAGATAGAGCTCTTTGGTTATTTAAGTTTTTAGAATGCCTGGGTCTTTCTTGTGCATTTGGAACAAGCTCTGAATGGGGTGGAAGGCGTGGCCCCTAGGTGGGACACCCTCACTTTTGCAGCCATAGATGTAACACACTTTCTACTTGGTTTGAGTCTTACTGAACTCTCAATTGTTGCAGGTCACGTGATTCTGTGCTCATGGGGCCTCCAAAATGCTTGGTGTGAATGGGGTGGCGGGCAGTGCTGGCCAGATATAGTGTGTGTACTTCTCTACCCATTGTCCCATTGGACCTGATGTAAGATGTTCAAAGACAATATTACTAACAGTTTTAGGATGGTGACATCAGAACTTTAAACCAAGAGCATGGCACATGAAACCGGCCCTGGTTTTCACCCTAATCTTTCTAGAACTCACGTAGTCTTTGTGTAGGAGAGAGTAAGGGGTTGCCTGAGTGCCTTCCCTGTGCCTTCGTGGCAGTCCACACTGTTCATGAAGAGGGCACATAACCAGTCCTGCCTGAGAAGATGGTGCCTGCTTGGAACAGAGAGAATTATGCCAGGAAGCACAGAGAAATCTGAGAAAAATGAACAAGAAGGAGGCAACTTAACATGGCTGAAAGAGAGACAGAGGTGGGAAGGGAAAGTGGCATGGCAGAGGCAGCTGCCAGGGAGGCTCTCTGATGGCCTTTTGTGTGCAAGAGTGAGGACACGGGGCTCAGAGAGAGGGTGGCTCAGTCGCGCCCAACTGTTTGCAACTCCGTGGACTTATACAGTCCATGGAATTCTCCAGGCCAGAAGACTGGAGTGGGTAGCCATGCCCTTCTCCAGGATCGAACCCACGTCTCGTGCATTGCAGGCAGATTCTTTACCAGCTGAGCCACAAGGGAAGCCCCAGACAGAGGGGCACCAGGGCGGTAACTATTGATCGGATAACCTCAAAGAGAAGTTCACACTAATAAAATCAGGACATAATCAGGGCCAAGGAATAAAGAGGCAAAGTTTGGATATAAGTGACTATTAATTTAAAATCTTTATTTTAAAAAGAGACTGGGGATTAGTCTCCTGATTTTTTATGGGAAGTGAGAGAAGCAATGACTTTAAGATAGTCATTGTGTGTATATGAGCTATATATATACATATATATATCTTTTCACTGCATATATAGCCTTTACACATATATGTATATCTTTTTTCCCCCTCTCCCTTGGGGGAGGGATGAATGAGTAGAACTACTCAGACAGGATAAAATGTCAAGAAAAGACAAGATTTCTGAATTTGGAGAAAATGAGAACCGTGGGCTTCGGTTTCAGACTAAAGAATAATGTCAGGAATGAGACATTAGGAAGGAGCTGGTTGCCTGACATTTGTTTGTGATTTACAGAGAAGGTTGTGGGAGCGTAGGTGTCACTTAAAAGAAGCTGAAGCTCAGAAAACTTCTCGAGAAGCCTTCTGTATGTGGGAGAAGATACCAGGTGGAATTTCCCTGGGGCGAAGGTCCTGAAGAGAAGGCCAGGCAAGAGGTGTTGGAGTCCTGAGCCCCCAGCCTGAAGGGATCCTGTCTTGGGAATATACTGGACAAAGAGTCTTCAAGACCAAGGGGACAGACTCATCTGAAGTTCAAGCTCTCTTTTTCAAGACCACGCCCGAGTGCCTAGGTTCTGTGAACTCCCCAGGCCCGATTTCAACACCTATGTGGGCATTTGCCCTGAGCTTATTCTCCTGGCTGCAAGACTCTTGTGCATTTATAGGCAGGTGGGGTTGCCAAGGGCTAGCTGTCAGGCAGGGTTTGGACTGCTTGGATGTGCGTGCTGGATTGGCTCCCCCCTTGCCTTTGAGGTTGCAGTGGTGCTGGCTGGACCTGGGAGGTGGAGCGGGGTGGGCAGAGCTCCCTCCACATCTCTGTTTCAGTGTGGAACTCCGAGAAGTCCAAAAAGACTGAATTTGAACCTGGCGTTCCTTGCTATTAAGAAGTAGAATTGTCCAACCAGGAGGATAGAATGTATTTTATCTGCCCATTTATTCTCTTCTTTTTATAACTTTTATTCATTTATTCACTTGGTATGTGGGCATCTGTTTGTTCTCCAGCCCTCACCTTGCCTCCCTGTGAATCCTTTGTGGGGGTTTAGCGGCTTAGATGAAGGTGAAGGGTGATAAAATTCCACTCCTCCACATTGTTGTCCTCTTGTTATTATTAGCAATTAAGATGGAAACCTTTCAAGGAGGACCAGCAGATCCTTCCTGCCTAAATTTACTCTGAGTTACTTCTCATTTTGTGAATGGATATAGCTGTTTTAAGGTGAAGAGTAAAAACATTTTGATGTTATAGGCATTTGTTCCTTTGATACCTTGAATATGAGGGGAAAAAATGGAGAGACCAGAATTACTGGTTAAACTGAGTATCTGGTTTCAAGCAGATGACTGCAAGACATTCTTTCCTCCAGGGAACCAGGTTTAGGAGTTCCTCCATGAGTCAGGGAGGAAGCCAGAGTGAGTCTGTACAGCCTGCTTTTCTTTCTCTCTTTTAAACTCAGATCCTGACTCTCTTGTTCTGTCTAAGACTTAAAATTAAGAGTTTAAAAAAGGGAAGTAAAACAGCTTGGGCAAGGAGAGCAGTAGGCCCAGAATGTTCTGTTGATTTCGAATGTTCAACTTCTGCTTTGGCTCCAGGACATGGAGTCAGCAGAGCTGACTCGGGTGTGATGGGGGGAACTTTAAGATTCTTTTGTGGAACATGTGACATGGCCAGTGTATTTTATAACAGTTCGGACAAGATTTTAACAGACACATTCCTGTTGACAACATGACACATTTTCTGAGCACTTAAGATGCCAGGCATATGCTGAACATATGATAAGCATCATCTCATAATTAGAAGGTTCTAATACAATTACTGCTTCTCATTTTACAGATGAGGAAATGGAGAATTTTAGATACCTGCTCAAGACTTTAGAGCTAGTCAGTTACTGACCGGACCTGAAACTTGTTCTTTTTGACAACAAAATTCATCTCTTTGACCTTGATGCTACACTGCCCAGCATTCCAATATGTGATACGAGATTGGGTCAATTATTTCACTTAATTTCTAGAAGAGCAACATTTTGACATGTCACCTAGTCTGACCTTTTCAGTGAATAGTTGTGAAAGCACAGATCCAGAGAGGTCAAATGACGTACTTGGGATCAATCAGCTCGTTAGTGCCAAAAACAAAATTCTGGTGTCAGAAACTCTGTATTGGCAATTATTCTGCTACATTCTGGTGAGGGACTCATTTGAAAACACAGTTTGAGTAATGGTAGGTGAGGAAAGTGGAAATGTTTCTTTTTAAAATTCAAACTGGGAGCAGAGTTGCCAGCCTCTCTTATATCCCCTGCTTTTTCTCTGCCTTACAATCTGTGCTATGAATTCTGAGAGCTTTCACAAGGAAAGGCATTGCTTATGGCTCGACCTTAATATGTCATATTAAGGATGAAGATGTGTGTCCTAAGTTGTTTTAGTCCTGTTCAACTCTTTGCAACCCCATGGACCGCAAGCCTCCAGAGGCTCCTCTGTCCATGGGATTTTCCAGGTAAGAATACTGGAGTGGGTTGCCAAGCTCTTCTCCAGGGGATCTTCCCGACCCAGGGATGAAACCATTGTCTCCTGCATTGGCAGATGCGTTCTTTACCACTAGTAGCAGCTGGGAAGCCCAAGGATGAAGGTACATGATAGTTTCTCTTGCATGTTTCTATGCCAAACGTGCATTTTGTTTTTGTGGTTGTTTAATGGAAACTTCTTCCTTCTCTTCCTAGGTGAGCAGAATGTAGAAGTCGGGAGAAACATGCCCCCATTTTCAAGTATCTAATTTATACTTGACTTTCATGTGTGAACAACTTTTGTTCTCCATCCAGCTGGATAGAAATTGTGGGGAAAGTCACACAATGTCTCTAACTTACTTTTAAATGCCTCTGCACAGAAAAGTAAAATGAGTTTTAAAAAGGAAACAAAAAATGTTGGAACTTTAACCTACCGTATGGATTCAGAAGTTGATTCTGTTAGCTTTGGCAGTAGAACCAGTATTCCCCAAATGCATTTATTTGTTCACAACCGTTTGGGTAGCAGTCTGTGCAGGGCTCGGTGGTGACGGCTCATCTCAGGTTTCACTGTGGCCAGAGTGGGGATGAACTAGATGGCTTGCAAAGGTGTTCATGCCAGTTCCTTTCATTCCTACACAAAGGCCCCTTGGCCACATGGCTTTGCCACTCTTCTCATCAAATAGGGAGTCTAAAGTAAGCCCCTACATATGAATGAGTTCCATGCAGTGAGCACCTTCATAAGCCCAATTTGTTCGTATTCATGACTCCAGCAAAGTAAGCCTAGGTACTCAACTAACACAATCGTCTGTAAGTACTCTCCTGTAATAGGTTTATAATACT
The DNA here is from genome assembly GCF_014754425.2 of Oryx dammah. Classification (NCBI taxonomy): domain Eukaryota; kingdom Metazoa; phylum Chordata; class Mammalia; order Artiodactyla; family Bovidae; genus Oryx; species Oryx dammah. The sequence goes on from NW_024070213.1 coordinate 97,884,275, forward strand.
TTCCACACGAAAAATACATAAAAAGCAAACACAAGAAATGAAACGTTTTCAATCTTATAGTACTGTACCTTGAAAAGTACACTACAGTACAGTACAGCAGCTGGCTCTTCTTAGCAGTGCCAGCTATATCTCTGCAACTTTTCCACTTGCTTCCAGGCCTCCGGGGCTTGAAATAAAGGTACTGTCCTCCTGTACCCTATACAGAACCTAACAGTAAAGTATACAAAAGCACAGCCACCTGTAGTGGATGCACGCAAGTACTAATAATGTCCACTTGACATGTGAACTTACATGACAGCGCGCTCGGGGGTTTGAAAGTTCGGAACGCGGAGGTTGGTACACAGGAGACTGACTGCATTTCTCTACCCCCTTGAGTCTGAGTTTAATGGCGACTTTTTTGCCAGAGAGGATATTGGCAAACATAGTGCAGCACACATTTAAAGAGGACTTGCATTTGGGGGCTTGCACTCTCCCTGCTGCAAACTGAAAGACCACCTTCTGAAGAAGCGTAAATGAACTTCCTGGAGGAGAAACCACAGGGAGAGACAGACTCAACCATCTCTTCTGTCGTGACTGAGGCCTCCGATGTGAGTGAGGCTGTCTTAGACCTTTCAATCTCTCTCAAGCTGACCCAGAACAAAAGAACTGGGAGAGATAAATCATTGGTTCTATAATCCACTTAGTGTTCACTTTTTGATGGGTTTGTTTAAAATATCACATTTACTGCCCATATCAAAAGTCTTACAGACTACAGTAATTTAAAAAAGTTATTTATTTATTTGGCTGTGTTGAGTATTAGCACGTGGGATCTTTCACCGGCACACAGGCTCCAGATTGTGGGCTCAGTAGTTGTGGCTGGTGGGCTTAGTTGTTCCAAGGAATGTGGAATCTTACTTCCCCGACCAGGATCGAATCCACGTCCCCTGCAGTACCTGGTGTATTCTTAATCTCTGGGCCACCAGGGAAGTCCCGACTACAGTGATTTAAAAAAAAATACATCTATGTTTGCAAGCTTAAAGAGCCTGAATGAATACCTAGCAATCTAAGGCAGTTTTACTAAATTTTGTCCTACAAAATGGTGTTGCTGATCTTGTTGCCTGACTTAGAGCCGGTCTGCTCCCATGCCCCTTGAGACAGCACTGGTGGCTGCCTTGGTTCAGGATCAAGGCCAGCACTAAGGGGGGGCATTGCCCCCCAACTCCACCCGTGGCTGGGGATTGAGGGAGCTCCCAGGAAAACAGGGGGGCTGGACTTACGGGACAGGAGCCCATGATAATTAGAACACCATAGGAACAGACCTGGAACTGGTGGGTCAGAAGACTCCCGGGTCATGAAAAGCTTAAGCCTTTCATTTTTGGAGTGATTTGTCTGGCAATGAAAACTACAGGACAACTTCAGAAGACTGTTTGGAACAGAATACCCTTAGAAAATATCACTAATTATGAAAACAATGCCAGTGTCTACCAAATAAGGACAGCATGAAAATTACTGTTTTTTACTGATATATAATTGACATATATTTCATTAATTTTAGGTGTACAATGTAATGATTTGATATATGCACATTGTGTGAGATTATTACTGGAATATATTTAGTTAACATTCACCACCATACATAGTTACTTTGCTGTTTTCTTATGATGAGAACTATTAAGATTTACACACTACACAGTAGTGTTAACTATAGTCACCATGCTGTAACTTACCTCCCCAGGACTTATTTAACTTATGACTAAAACATGGTACTTTTTGACCAACTTCACTCATTGCACCTACCCCCAACCTCCACTTCCAGTAATCTCCAGAGGTTATTAAAAATTGCTAGCATTAAAACTAGATCATCCTGACAATGGAAATATCTCATTTCCTTTAATAAGGAAATATAGTAAAGGTCAAAGTTCTTTCATAGAATGATCTCATTTAAAAGTGTACACTCTGTTAAAAAATGTTTGCCCTATACTTCCATTTGTAATATTGGCATATATTCTTATGATAGTGTTAATAGAAATATAATAAAGTGTAGTATCTATAGGAATTGGGCATACGGAGAACTGGTTGACTTTTCACAATTTAATCAGATTGCTTTCCCCTGATGGCTCAACTATTTGAAGGGAGAAAGGATTTTTATTGTACATAACAACAAAGAGAGGGAGCATTTTGAGAGATCAGAACGTAGCGGGCACATCTAAAGGGTATGGATCAACATAAAGGTGACAAGTTTCTTACAAGAAGATGTACAAGAGTTGTGTCAAAAGTGTATGGAGGTCTTGATTTCAGGAATTAAGAAGATCGCTTCCTTTTCCTCTTCTTTCCTATTCATCAAAGTTCATCAAGTTTGGAGTTCTTAGCAGAGTTAAGCTACATTATGACATACGATAGCATTTTCCCCAATATTTTCTTTGTTTTATTAGTTCCTCAAGATGTTCAGCATAAAAGGGATAAGGAGTTAAATAAGTCTGACAAATATATTAAAGCCTACTTTTTGTCAATGCACATTAGTATAGTATATTGAAGACTCTGAGAAACATTACAGTAGGGACTTCATTGGTGGTCCAGTGATTAAACAGTGTGCTTCCACTGCAAGGAGTGTGGGTTCAGTTCCTGGTTGGGGAACTATTATGTGCCAGGAGGCCAAAAAGTTAAAAAAAAAAAAAAAACAACCAGTAGTAAAGAAATTATTCCCTCTTTTAAAAGTCCAGTGCTTGTCAATCTTATTTAAAGATAGAATTATTTTCTTCTATAAAATGTTTTAGCATCACACATAACTGGCTTTCACTTGAGAAAATTAGAGTTAATTGACGCAATTCAATCTGTAGTTATGTATATGTGAATATACACTTTTGTGATAGTTGTTCAGTCGCTAAGATGTGTCCCTCTCTGCAACCCCATGAATTGCAGCATTCCAGGCATCCCTGTCCATCACCAACTCGCAGAGCTTGCTCAAACTCGTGTTCATTGAGTTGGTGATGCCATCCAACCATTTCATCCTCTGTCATCCTCTTCTCCTCCTGCCCTCAATCTTTTCCAGCATCAGGGTCTTTTCCAAAGAGTTGGCTGTTCTCATCAGATAGCTAAAGGATTGGAGCTTCAGCTTCAGCATCACTCCTTCCAGTGAATATTCAGGATTGATTTCTTTTAGGACTGACAGATACAAAGATGTGTTCTCTGCAGTATTGGTCTCAGAAAATTAATATGTATAATAGGAAATATGAAACTGGTACATAAAAATATTATATGACATAAAAGGAGATATGGATTGAATTAGTAATATCTTTCATTGGAGTTAACAAAACCCAGCTCAGAGTGGCTTGAGGGAATGATTGGCTTATGTAAATGGAAAGTTCAGAAGTAGATCAGGCTTGGGGAGCTTTTTCTATCAGGATCCCAGCTCTGTTTCTCTTGCCTTTCTCTGGGTGTCAACTTCACCCTGGCTTGCTTGATGGGATCAACAGTTATTCTCATTGCAACATGAGCCATATTATCTCTAACTTTCAAGTTCAAGAAGAGAATGTCTCCTTCCACAGTCACTGGCCAAAAGTTCTAAGACTTGTGCTGACTGTGAACCAGTCCATGGGGCCAGGAAATTGTCATGACAAATACCTATTGGTTTACAACTAGGTTACCTGGATCAAAGACTCAGTCAAGAGAGATGAGATTATCCCCATTGGCATAGACCCCACTTGAGGAAATAGGGATGGACTCAATCTCACCCAGATGCTATGGCTGTTACCATAGATTGGAGGGCATAGAATGGATGTGTGTGCTGAGGGGGAATAACCACAATGTCCACTACAGAGGGGCCAGGAAGAACACCTTAGTTCTGTGGGCCCAGTGACTGGTTCATCTGTTGAGAATCTTGGTGGAGTAGATTTTCAGATGGTTGTCAAGGGCATGAGTTGGCTTTGGATATGAAGGAGAGGAGCAGTAAAGGGCATTCTAGAAAGAGAGAGAGCTGCAGAGGCAAGTCAGATGAGCAGGGCTTGGTAGAGTGAAGTGCTCTTAGGCAGATCCATTTGGATGGAATAATCATAACAAGGTTTATATGGGAAAATTCACTCTGCGTTCCAAGTATTCAATAATTTTAAAAAAAGTTGTTTTGAAACTCAACCCATTAGTAAATTGGGAACTCCCTGTTCTGCTGAGTCATAGCCCTACTACCATCTATGAGGTTTATGTTTCAAGAAGTATATAGTTGGCACATCCATGTAAAATCTTTATAGAAAAACTCCAGACTTGTTTGAAAAGATGTCAGGTTAGCGCAGCTGAGTTGACCATTGACACATTTTATAGCAAAATATTTATTGATAGGAATGAAATGAATCCCTTGTCTCTCCCTGAGGACGCCTGTCATCATTTAGATTAGTGGTAAAATGCAGTTTTAAAAATCAGATTTTGGAAGAAATACTATGAATTTTCCTGTATCAAGTGTTTAGCATTTTATTTTGAGTAACTAAAAAGACCATCCTGCACTTAATGTAACAGCAACTACCTAGACTAAATTTCAAAGCTGTTAATAGATTGAAGTACTTTAATAGTATGAGTTAAGGAAGAAAGAAGAGGTGCCTGCTGTTGTGTGTGGAGAGAGCAGATATGCAGGTACCCATCTGGTAACAGAAAAAGCAGTGGATGCTGTAGCATGTTTTGAGCCTTTAAAAATATCTCTTTGTTTCTTTTCGTTTTTTAGAGAAGTCCTTACATTTACTTTTTTAGTTTTTTTTTTTTAATTGAGGTATAGTTGATTTACTATTCAGTCATAAGAAAGAATGAGATTTTGACATTTGCAACAACATGAGTGAATTTAAAGGGTATTATATTTAGTGAAATAAGTCAGACGGAGAAAGACAAATACTGTGTAAAATCACTTAAATGTGGAATATAAAAATTAAATGAGTGACTACAATAACAACAAAAAAGAATAAACAGATTCACAGGTATAGGGAACAAATTAGTGGTTACTTGTGGGGAGAGGAGAGAGGAGGGAAAGGGAAGATTGGGGGAGAGGATTAAGAGGTACAGATTATCATGTATAAAAGAAGGAAGATACAAAGATGTATGGTGCAGAGAATATAGCCAATATCTTCCCATTTTTCTTTCATGTTAATTTATACATTTCTTCTTTTCCTTAAAAAATCTAGCCTAGTGTTGTATGGAACATCCTGTGAAATAACAGTTGGACGTTTTCATTCCTTATCACTGCCTTTGATGTACAGTTTGATCCTTCCTAAATAGCTCCCAGCTTTGGTAGCGGTCACTCTGCTTCCTCACTGGTTGATTCCAAGTCTGTAATTACCTCTAGGTCCAAAGGCGAGGATTAACAGACCTTACCCTAATTGCTTGTTTTTGTAAAGTTGTTAAAAAGGATTTGTGCTCCAGAAACAGAGCCAGACAGAAGGAAGCCTGGAGTTCAAAAGTCTTGTAATCTTTGGCTCCACAGGCCTATAAAATCGGAGTGTTGACTGAAAGCAAACAGCCTGCAGTCTGAGAGGCCCAGGCTGAGAAAGGACAGGGGGCCCAGGGATCATTTGAAGAGGTGGGGGGCTTCATGAGGATTCTGGACTGAGCTGTTCATAGATGGCCCCATTTGATTTCCCCTTCCTTATGAATGCCCGATCTAGAGCACTCTGCTGCACAACAAATCTTTTCTTATCTCGTGTGTTCCTGGAATTTAAGAATAAATGAGGCCTCTTGCAAATGCCTGGCATGAAAGGAGTAAATTGGAAATATTAAGGGATGATGGTGCAGTAATAATGTACTCTTGTTTCCTGGTGCCACTCTTGAGCTAATGGTTACAAGCTTGCAATTTGTGAGCAAGAAGATTAAGTTCAATACGAAACCACAATTATAGGTAAGTAGGAGCAGGGGGTTCTTTGGGGAAAGTGTGAGGGATCAGTCACCTCCTCACCTCCAAGTATTACAGGTTACCGGAGGTTATAAGATTTAACGAGTATGGAAAGTTTTGCTGGGTGAAAGAGCGTTTTAAAAAACGTCACCGGGAAGCTCTTTCAAGTGGCTTTCTTAACAACAAATCATGCCTTCTCATTCGCTATAGGATTCTTAGGAAAACTCTGGGTATCTTTACCAAGGAAAAGTTTAAACTACATGTTATACCAGATTGATTTGTGGAATAAAAGATCAGTATATGATAAGATGTAAGAGAATAACACATTAAAGCTGGTTATAAAAAGATGCCAGAAGAACAATGGAGACAGAATTTGTTTTTAAACTAGGCAGAAATTGAGGCCGAATACTGTTTCCTTTTCTTTCTAAGCTGAATTTCTTGTCAGCAAACTAATTTTCAATGATTTTAGCAGAAATATATTTTAAACAAATGAGAAAACAGTGTGCATGACAGCTGAGTTGCTGCAGTCAGGCCCCATTCTCTGTGACCCTGTGGACTGTAGCCTCCCAGGCTCCTCTATCCATGGGTTCCTCCAAGCAAAAATACTGGAGGGGGTTGCCCTGCCCTTTTCCAGGGGATCTTCCCCACCCAGGGATCAAACCTTCAAAATCTCATCATGTCTCCTGTGTTGGCAGGTGGTTCTTTTTCACCTGGGAAGCCTTAGAAAACAGTATAAATGGAAATAAGTATTTTTAAATGTTTTCAATGAATCTGTTTTTTTTTTTTTTAATTTTTTATCTCTCTTCTTCAGAAGAAGAATATCTTCATTTAGAAAAATGTTTGTTTTATGTTATTTCCATATAGGTACTTTCATCTTCTTTTATTTTAATATTTGGACTTTCATAAAGTCAGGAGATTTCCTAAAATTACTCCTACATCACTAATTCTTATTCATTACTACATTTGAATTTCTCAAGGGAGAAAAAAAAAAGGTTTGATATTTATGTGTAAATTTTTTGCTTACAATTTGAACTCATTTGTGATCTTTTGAAACTAAATTAATTTGAGGTGCACATTTATAGAGAGATATTTGTTATGGGAGTTGTGATTAATCCCATCCTTTTTTCCTCATAAGCAAGCACATCTGAATCTATCATATTCTAGAAGGCATTGTCTCTTTGATGATATGTCTTGGATTGGCAAGTTTCTGACTTTCTGATTCCTGAAAAAATTTTCAACACCCGTTAAACAAAAAGCCTCAGAAAGTAGTTCTGGCCTTATCTCTTCAGAAAGAATTTCTTAATTTAATTCTGAATACAGTGATTGACTATACTGCAAAAGAATTATGTCAGTTCTATATGTTTTGGACCCAAGTGTCTGGCAGCAGCTCTTTCTCCAATCCAAAGACATGGGTCCCACAAGTAGTCAGAAAGAGGTTGGATGAAATGTGTGACCTGTGTGGCAGGGTTCAGGACTTAACTCACGGTGATTGAGATGTGTAGAGAAACACAGCTTCTTTATTTTGTCTAGAGTCTGTCCCCTTCCTCAGTTCTCACCTGCTGGTTTGTGGGAAACATTAATTAAATTTCCAGTATGTTTTAAAATTTGTTCAACCTGACAATTTAAATCACGCTTTTAGGCTGTCCTCAGTCTCTCCTATGAATAAAAATATCCAGTCTCAGAGAATGTCTGTTTCCTCCCTCCCCATTTCTAACATTGAGTTGGTGTGAGCAGAAAGGTGAGTGTTGCTCAAACTTGTGAAGCCCTGAGGTGAACAAGATTTGGAGGTCTTTAAGGTGTGATGTCTTCTGAACCCCAAGGTTATGGCCATTGATTCCTGAATTCTCTCCCAGCTTTCAGAGCTGAGATCTGCAAAAGATAAGCTATGGGCTGTTCTTTTGGCTCAGGAAATGCTACTGGTGTAGACTATGGCTGCTTAGAATCAGCCACCACGTCTTTGGCAGTTCCTCCCTATGGCCTTCTGTGCTGGGGGTCCTCCATAGCTGTGGAGACCTTAGGCTTTGCTGTAATGGGCTCCATGGTTGGTTCTTGGATTTCACTGTGAATCCAAGCAACAGGAAATGCAGGTGGGTTGGGAACACGAAATCTCAAGCTTTCTTTACCTAACCACACTATTAAGGCTTCTTTTAGTGGCTGTGTCTCAGACCGGAGGCTCTACTAAGTGGTCCTATTTCAGACTCTAAACTGGTAGTAGACAGTCTCATTGGCACTGCCTGTGTGACATATTACCGCCTTTCTTGGTGGAAGCCAAGATGGGAAAAATTTGAAAGCTTGCGTTTACTTGCCTTTGGTCTTTTGTCTTCTCTCTCCTTTTCACCATCTATGTACATAAGAGGACAATCTTTCTTCTAATCCTTTAAGTCGAATCCTCTGTCTGCCATAGTGATGGCTTAGCTGTGAGAGGCCTTCCACACCACAATAGAACTCTAGGATCTAAATTCTTGGTATCCTAAAGGAAATATTAAAGTGACCCAGAATCCTCTCTCTGTGCAATGATATGTCTGGCATGGCTGTTGTCTTGGTACTTTTGCATCTCAGAATCTACTTATAAGTTTACTACACCTTGAATTTGCTCTGCATAAAATACCAGTGTTTACCTTGCATGGACTGTATCATAGGCAGCTGCGATTTTGAGGATTTTGGAGAATCTTGGGGAGTTCAGCTATGTTAGGTTAGTTCTTTTTATTTTTCTGCAGCACTTTCTTCAACAATATTCTTGATATTTTGTTAATTAAAATGGAAACTAAATGTATCCTTATAATGTATGTATTTTCTTTCTGCCAATATATAGCCTTCTGAGATGTTCACCATCTATTTCATCTCCTAGCCCATCAATTAGTTTCTATTAACTTATCCTCCTTTTCCCTTAGAGCACTTAGTCATAGTGAAATTATTAATATATATTGACAGTTTTATTTGCTTGTCTGCTTATTTTCTGTCTCTTTCTCTACAATATAAGCTCAAAGAGAGGAAGGCTTTATCTTTTTTGTTCACTGTGGTATTCCATTGCCTAGAACAGGATGTACTCATATTAGGGACTCAATAAACATATGCTGAAAGAATAAATTTATAAATGAATGAATGAATCTATAACCAAATTCTACAGTCAGTTGACTTTGCTTTTCCTTCTAGGTTCAAGGACTCTGCATATGCCCATTAATGATGGCTGATTGCCAATGACATTACTATAGATGACTAAGCAATCATATTCACTGAGGTTAATTCTGAGTTGTGTTTTTATTGCAAAATGTTTTGAGCCTGAAAATTTCATTGGTCCATGGGGAGTATTTTCTGGAACTAGAGAAGTAGTATTCTGATTGCCGAATCAATAGAAGATAAATTTATGCAACAGTCAACAAATGCTATAAACTCTTGATAACACTCTATTTTTCATCGTTATATTTTGGTACCAAACCCCACTACTTGACACATAGTAAACATTCATTAATGTATGTTGAATTGGCTCAGTATGAAATGTGAGTTCAAATCTTCCAATTGTGTTTTCAGTTCAGTTGAGTTGAGTTCAGTCGCTCAGTCATGTCCAACTCTTTGCGACCCCATGAATCACAGCACGCCAGGCCTCCCTGTCCATCACCATCTCCCAGAGCTCACTCAGACTCACGTCCATCGAGTCCGTGATGCCATCCAGCCATCTCATCCTCTGTTGTCCCCTTCTCCTCCTGCCTCCAATCCCTCCCAGCATCAGAATCTTTTCCAATGAGTCAACTCTTCTCATGAGGTGGCCAAAGTACTGGAGTTTCAGCTTTAGCATCATTCCTTCCAAAGAAATCCCAGGGCTGATCTCCTTCAGAATAGACTGGTTGGATCTCCTTGCAGTGCAAGGGACTCTCACGAGTCTTCTCCAACACCACAGTTCAAAAGCATCAATTCTTCGGTGCTCAGCCTTCTTCACAGTCCAACTCTCACATTCATACCTGACCGCTGGAAAAACCATAGCCTTGACTAGACAGACCTTAGCTGGCAAAGTAATGTCTCTGCTTTTGAATATGCTATCTAGGTTGGTCATAACTTTTCTTCCAAGGAGTAAGCGTCTTTTAATTTCATGGCTGTAGTCACCATCTACAGTGATTCTGGAGCCCCCCAAAATAAAGTCTGACACTGTTTCCACTGTTTCCCCATCTATTTCCCTTGAAGTGATGGGACTGGATGCCATAATCTTCATTTTCTGAATGTTGAGCTTTAAGCCAACTTTTTCACTCTCCTCTTTCACTTTCATCAAGAGGCTTTTTAGTTCCTCTTCACTTTCTGCCATAAGGGTGGTGTCATCTGCATATCTGAGGTTATTGATATTTCTCCCTGCAATCTTGATTCCAGCTTGTGTTTCTTCCAGCCCAGCATTTCTCATGATGTACTCTGCATGTAAGTTAAATAAGCAGGGTGACAATATACAGTCTTGACATACTCCTTTTCCTATTTGGAACCAGTCTGTTGTTCCATGTCCAGTTCTAACTGTTGCTTCCTGACCTGCATTGTGTTTTAAGTCTGCATAAATTACCCTGATGTCCCTAAACCCCAGATAAAACAATACCATTCAAGATATGTTTACTCTAAAAAACAAATATTGTAAATTCTAGTCTGCTTCATTTTGTCTTAATTTAGGTCCTGCTATTGAGACACTTCACAGCCAGCTAGAAAATGTCACTATCAGTAAGTTCTTTACCATTGACACTTTAGTTCCAACAGTTCCACAGTGCTTGGTTCCAACATACTGCTGCTGCTGCTGCTAAGTCGCTTCAGTTGTGTCTGACTCTGTGTGACCCCATAGACAGCAGCCCACCAGGCTCTGCCACCCCTGGGATTCTCCAGGCAAGAACACTGGAGTGGGTTGCCATTTCCTCCTCCAATGCATGAAAGTGAAAAGTGAAAGTGAAGTCGCTCAGTCGTGTCTGACTCTTAGCGGCCCCATGGACTGCAGCCCACCAGACTCCTCCGTCCATGGGATTTTCCAGGCAAGAGTATTGGAGTGGGGTGCCATTGCCTTCTCCGACATACTAGCTGATCTTAAAACAGCAGAACAGAACTTTTCACAAATTAATCAAGAAACCCTTGTTATGGAGGTTGAGGATTTGCACAGTCATTGTTCACGGCTTGGGACGATGGATTAGTTAGATCTCTTACGCTTGAAGGGGTTGACCACAAGCATTGTCCAGATATACAAGAATAAGTTGTTCCAAGCCTGTTTCGACAATGAACACATGAGCCCTCTGCTTTCTAGTGATCATGGCTATGAGTCATCTCAGCTGCAACCCCAAGCCATTTGGATCTCTTGGAAAGGCCTCACCTGTGTTTAGGGCCCAGGCTTGGGGAACCGAGAACTGGCCAAATCACCATGGCCACAGGACTGCTGGCATACTCAGCCAGTTCTCTAGTGGTTCGGTGAAATGATTAAATTGAGTTATCCTAACTCACTTTTACGATGTCAGTAGTGCAGTTTGGGGAACACAGATTTAGACATAGAGTCAGATGTTGCTGTTATTGTCTGCTGATGTTTTGCTGGCATAAAAGTTACACGAGTTTTTCATCAATATAGTATATGGTTCATACCTGGTAGGCCACTTAAAGCAAAGAGGGGCTGATGGAGAAAAGTCACTCTATTCAATTACACACACTGCTTATGCAGAGTACATCATGTGAAATGCCAGGTTGGATGAACCTCAAGCTGGAATCAAGATTGCCTGGAGAAATATCAATAACCTCAGATACGCAGATGACACCCTGAGAGAGGTAAAAAGGAGAGCAAGAAACAATTCTTACCTTCATGAATATATCTAATGTTAAATATATTTATGCTTGTAGACAAATAGTGCATATTTTAACATAGGAAGACAATTTAGTGTTTTTTGTTTGCATGTGGTATAGGATTGACATTTAATAGCCTTAGACTGCAGCATTAAGAAAGGTTGATGAATGATTATTTTTCTTCTATTTTGGAACATATAGCATCTCCTTACTCCTCCTTTGCTCAAGTACCAGAGCCATTAAATATAGCACTAAAATTTGCATGATAGAAATGGGTGGGTTTTACTGAAACAGATCAAACCTATGAGTTGTTGAATTGGAATTTTATGTATTTTTTAAAGATTCTTTGACATCCATTTTCTGTGAATCTCTTTTCCCCTTAATATTGAAAGTACTCAGAAGAAAATCCTATCTCCCAAGTTTTATTCTTTGCTGAAGCCCACATGGTTTTTCAGAGTTCCTTTCAGTTACCCATGTTATAAGAGTGATATTTTTAACTTCAAACTCTTGGTGATTATTTTTATTTCTCAGGAAAATCCTTTTATCCACCCTTCTATCCTGCTCACCAGCGGAGAGAAAACAGCACCTTATAAGTCTTTCTTTCCTCCTACGGCATGTTTTATAATGCCAGTGCTCTTCACTTCAGCTCAGCTTCCAAATTTAATTCATTTGTTAGGCCTATTTTTACCTTGAGACATGAAATCTGAATGTGTTGCTAAACTATCAGAGAAAGTGCTTTTCTTTCTGCCTTCCATCTAAGGCAATGTGTGCTTTCCTAAATGGTATTATTTATAGCTGTGGGCTGTGAAAATGAAGCACAGACACGCTGCCTACATCCTCTGTCACACTTTTTTTTTTTTTTTTTGGTTAGAGTAGTTAGTCATTAGTACTGAATTGTTTGGTCACGAGCAGGGAGAGAGTGAAAATGTAAAATTAAATACCTTTCATTTTCATGGTTCTGGTGTGAAATCTATGGGGGAAATCCCTGAGTGGAGTAACCAGACCATAGGGTTGCAGGTACGTGGTGTTAACTCAACATCTCTTGCCTCATCCCTTCTGCTCTGGAAGTCTGTATTTGTGAATTTGTTAGTCAGGATAGGCTAGTTTATGTTGCAGTAACAAACAAGCCTTGCCCCACCCTCAACCTCAGAGATTTATAGGCTGATATATTTTCTTATTGGCTCAGCAGTAAAGAGTCCCCCTGCAGTGGAGGATATGCAGGTTTGATCCCTAGGTTGGAAACATCCCCTGGAGAAGGAAACGGCAATCCACTCCAGTATTCTTGCCTGGAAAATTCAGTGGACAGAGGAGCCTGATGGGCTATAGACCACAAGAGAGTAGGACATGCCTGAGCAACTAAAGAAAACAAAACCATCTTCACCGTGTCCTTTCCACGTTGGCCATTGCGCTGCATCCTGTCATCTGATGGAGCAGGCTTTACTCGGACCCCTTGGTGGTTGTAGCAGAGGGAAAAGAGAACAGTTTGCCAGTTCTGAAAGCCTCTGTGTGACACCCAGTCATCTCTGTTTACATTTCATTGGCTAAAACAGGTCATGTGAGCACTTCTGAGTCCATCAGAGCAGCGATATGCAATCTTCCTTCAGAGAGGGATGCTGCAGAGAGGGCCCCAGAATATTTGGTGAACGAACCATCGCAGTGGGGAGTCACTGACTTTCGTTTGACAGTAGTCAATAGAAAGTAAGAACTTTCTAGGTGAGGACTGAATGTCGAGATTGAGCTTGGTAAAGAACTAGTATCTTTTTAAAAAATTTTTGTTTTTTCTGGAGTGCTAGAAATAAGATAGAAGTCCTCATTGCTTAGAACACTAGGCTCTTGAAGGCCACTTTCTAACGTATTAACATGTATGTTGTATCTATATTCATTGTGTTTGTTGTTTGATTTACTCAGCTAAAAAAATAACTTCAAACTGTGGCATTTTTATGACTACCATTTTGTCCTTGCCTATGTCTTCAGGTTCATCTTTCACCACACTCCTGCTTTGGACTCTAGGCTCTGGCTGCAATGAAGTATTTGCTATTCTAGAACTTTCTTTGGAATGCCTTTAGCCTTGCCTTGTCTGGCTCACTCCTCTCATCCTGTAGGGCTTAAAGTCAGTATCACATTTCCTAGTTTTGGTTAGGTGCCCCTTTGCTCTACTAGAAGGTTGTCCATATTTATTGTTTCCATAACATTTATCCTATGGAATTATGTTATTGTTCATCAGTTTTTCTCACTATGTGTGATTTGTCACTGTCTTGGGAGGCCCACAACTGCAGCCTCAATACCCATCACTCTCCTCCATTGACCCTGATGCTCCAACCACACTGGTCACCTTTCTTTTAGGCACTTTTAGTGTCTTCTCACTATCCATTCCTGTTGCCTGTTCTCTCTTATCTTCAAATACTGGCTCTTTTTTACCATTCTGGTTTCAGCTTAAATATCACTTCCTTAGAGATGACTTTCTCAAGTACTGAATCTGTAGTATCCACCAGACTCTGGCGATCATATCATGCCATCTTTGCACGCTCCTTATCACTGTCCAGTACTTTTCTTATTCTTTCATTGGTTTGTCATCTGCCTCCCTCCATTAGAATATACTCTAAGAGAGCAGAAACGTTCAGTTCTGTTTATATCTGTGTTACTGAGGACAGTGTCAGTATTACTGCTAGTGAGTGAGTGAAGTCGCTCAGTCATGTCTGACTCTTTGCGACCTCATGGTCTGTAGCCTACCAGGCTCCTCCGTCCATGGGATTTTCCAGGCAAGAGTACTAGACTGGGTTGCCATTTTCTTCTCCAGAGGATCTTCCCGACCCAGAGATCAAACCTGGGTCTCCCACATCGTAGGCAGATGCTTTACCGTCTGAGCCACCACTACTGCTACATAGTCAATAAATAACTTTTGACTTTTTAATGAACTAAGGACATTATAGTAGTTCTTCAAGAATCAAAGTTAAAGCTTTTATTATTGTTAAGCATTCAATATATATTTAATAATTTTAAAATAAATTAGTAAAACTCCAGAGTTCTCCAAAATCCATTTGAAATCTCATCCTCCATTGATAATTTCCACTCATATTATTAGTCTTTCATAATACTTAGAATTTTTTAATCTAGTTATAATATCTCTCATTTTCTTTCTATTGATATATGTTATGCCCCTGATGATAACAGTATCTTTGACTTTAATTCCCCCTTTGACACAACAAAAATTTGGAAAAAGTATATTTTGGGGAAGATTTTATCTTTTTTGTGTGTGTGACATGTCTCTAGTTTATTTATTTTAAAAAATATAAATTTATTTATTTTAATTGGAGGCTAATTACTTTACACTCTTGTATTGCTTTTGCCATACATCAACATGAATCCGCCCTGGGTGTACACGTGTTCCCCATCCTGAACCCCCCTCCCACGTCCTTCCCCGTACCATCCCTCTGGGTCATTCCAGTGCACCAGCCCCAAGCATCCTGTATCATGCATTGAACCTGGACTGGTGATTTGTTTCATATTTGAAATTACACCTGTTTCAATGCTGTTCTCCCAAATCATCCCACCCACTCCCTCTCCCACAGAGTCCAAAAGACTGTCAGTGAGTTGTGTAAGAAGACTTTGTTAGGCAAGTATTATTGTCACAGATTACTCATATTAAAAGTGAATTTATCAAGAGTCAAAGACTCCTAAAAGATCTTCAATTACTCAGACCAAATGTTCATGACCTTTTATGACTTAAGCCTAGAGAATTAATTTCTGTGACTCTATGGAAATTGTTTGAGATGAACTATTAAGAAAATGCCATATGATTTGGAATCATTGAAGATTTTTCCATGATTGTGTTCAAGTATAATTTCTTACTCTTGCAAATGAAACATTTATCAATTTTGATTTTAATACATTTCTACTTCACTAACAAGGTATATGACCTCAGACAAGTTAGTGACTTCTATGTGGCTTGACTTCTTCATCTCTAGGTAGGAGATAATAATATTGATCTCTCAGAGTTAAGAGAAATAAATATATTAATACATGTGAACACTTAAAATATTGTCAAGAAAAAAGGTGCTATATCATTTTCAGCTATCATTATTATTATTTTTAATAATTAATTTAAAATCAGCAGTGAACTTCTAAGAGATGTTTAAAATTTAAGTATTTAATAGGTTGGATTTCCCCGGTGGTCCAGTGGCTAAGTCTCCAATCTCCCAGTGCAGGCAAGGGGCACGAGTTTGATCTTTGGTTGGTGAACTAAAATCCCACATGACTCATGGTGCAGCTAAAAAAAAGCAATACGTTGGTTCAACCTTTAAGGCTCTGTCAAAGCTGTGGCATCTCTACCCTTGCAAGTTTACTAGTAAAATTTATCTTCAGAGATTCTAGACTATAGCTTATGAAGTCCAAGTCAGTGGGGCTCAAACTGGGTTCTGTGGGGCTCCTGCTAAGGTCACTGTGGGGTGATTGGAGTGGGGAGGAGCAAGAAACAAAGTGTGTGAGATTTACCCCTCCACCAACCCTGCTCTTTTTCTTGCTCATTCTAGCTCCAGAAGAGTAACTTTTCCTGATTTAAAAAGTTAGGCTTCTGCATAACATTTTTGGAGTATGTGCCTCCAAAAAGAAGTGAGAGGTTTGAACACTATTGGTCTGGGGCAGTAAAGTTAATTGCTTGGGAGCTGGAGATGAAGAAGGGCAGAAATGAAGACGTCGCTTGGCTCTAAGGTGGCCCCGGGATGCAAATGCGTCACTTGGGACGGTGCCAGCGTGGTTCTCATCTGCTCTGCTTTGTGCTTTTCCTCATGCCCTTTCCCCCGCATTTGACCAACACCCAGCATTTGATACATTCATTACCTTGATCTTAGCCTTATCTTTGATACCAGGGAGATCAATGTATTTTATTTTGTGCTATAAATATCACAACCTCTGTGTACCCCAACCAGATTGATGTCCAAATACCTAGTGTTCATGTTGATGAACAACCTTAGGTTAACTGTTTAGCATGAAGAACAAACAAAATATTAAAAAAAATGTTAACATGTTTTAACTGGTTGTTATATGGTCATGTAAAAAGATGAGCTGGTTGGATGGCATCGCTGACTCAATGGACATGAGTTTGGATGAACTCCGGGAGTTGGTGATGGACAGGGAGGCCTGGTGTGCTGTGGTTCATGGGGTCGCAAAGAGTCAGACACGACTGAGCAACTGAACTGAACTGAACTAAACAGAAAAACATCCTTCTTTGACGTGGTGAATTCATCCTTTCTCTGATGCAGATCAATATGTAGGGAGACCAAAACCAAGAATTACAAGAATGTTCTGGAGGAGTTTTTCAGGAATTTATCTTATCAAGGGCAAGCACTGGCCTGAGTAACCTTGCTGTGCTGCTGCTAAGTTGCTTCAGACATGTCCGACTCTGTGCAACCACATAGACAGCAGCCCACCAGGCTCCCCTGTCCCTGGGATTCTCCAGGCAAGAACACTGGAGTGGGTTGCCATTTCCTTCTCCAATGTATGAAAGTGAAAAGTGAAAGTGAAGTCGCTCAGTCGAGCCCGACTCTTAGGGACCCCATGGACTGCAGCCCACCAGGCTCCTCTGTCCATGGAGCCAAGAGTACTGGAGTGGGGTGCCATTGCCTTCTCCAGATTAAGCTTGAAAACATTGCATTATTATGTTATATTTTAGTGATATCCTATCCCTCCATTTTGATCCTTCTGCTTTGACTACTCTTATGTGTTGACCTGTTTCTTTCTTCACATGTTTCTTTTTGTCTCCCTTTTCTTTATTCTTTCTTGCCTTCCTCTTTCACCTGTTCTCTCTTTCATTCACTCATTTTCTTTTCCTTTCCTTAACTCTTTCCCTTCCCTTTTTTTTTTATTATTTGCTTACAGTTTTCATATGGGTTAATTGAGAAATAATAATATTTGCATTAAATGTTACTGGTACAAATAATCTCCATGGAATAAAATTAACAATGTCTTAAACTGCACGTGGTAAAAATTGTCATTGATTAAAATTAATAGAAGAATAAGACCTTAACAATATTTAGATTTGCAAACTCTCACCCAGAAATGTTGAACTTGGTAGATATAATGGTGACAAAAGAAAAACTCACAAAGATTGAAATAAATCAATAAAAATTGATGTGACAAAAACCTTGTTGATGAATGAAATTATGATTTTAAATTTAGGTGGAAAACAACTAATGTCAATGAAGTGATCTCAGTTAAATAAAGAACAAAATTGAAAAAAAAAATTGAAAATGGTTATAGTACTATTTTGATCAAGAAATAAATTGGCTCAGTGGGTGTTTGTCTGGGCCATAATTTCTTTCTTTCTTTTTTTTTTTTTCTGGATTTCATAGCATGTGGGATCTTAGTTCCCCAACCAGGGATTGAACACATGCCCCCTACAATGGGAGTGTGGAACCCTAACCATTGGACCACTCAAGAACTCTCTGGGACCCAATTTCTTGAAAATTTTTTCAATATTGTCCTAATCTGATCAAAATGTTTGTACTATAAAATATCCTCAGGGTCAAAATTTCTTGAGAGGCAAAAATAGCTGGGTCAAATTGTGAGGTTAAAATGTCCTATAATATAGCAATTTATTTTGTAGAATTTTCCATGTCTCATTTGTCTGTGATATCTCAGTGACTGCATATTCCATTCTGTGAAAATGCAATACTTTATTTAACTAGTCTTCTATTACCATCAGTTCAGTCGCTCAGTTGTGTCTGACTCTTTGCGACCCCATGAATTGCAGCAGGCCAGGCCTCCCTGTCCATCACCATCTCCCAGAGTTCACTCAGACTCACGTCCATCGAGTCCGTGATGCCATCCAGCCATCTCATTCTCTGTCATCCCCTTCTCCTCCTGCTCCCAATCCCTCCCAGCATGAGGTGGCCAAAGTACTGGAGTTTCAGCTTTAGCATCATTCCTTCCAAAGAAATCCCAGGGCTGATCTCTTTCAGAATGGACTGGTTGGATCTCCTTGCAGTCCAAGGCAGATTGCTTTAAACTTTTTGCTATGACAGCTCTTATGAACAATAGGGATGGGTGGCACACTTTTCATAAGAGCACCATTTCTTGAATCTAATTCAGCATGGATTTCAGAGTTAGATTTGCATGAAAAACTTCTGTGAAGGAAGAGACTCTGTCGCTGTTTCTTTTTTCCTTCATTCAAGTTCTGTTTATCTGACATTGACGATTATGAAATAAGAGACTTTCAGATTAAATTAAAACTTTTAAACTCCCAGTGTTGCCTGAAACTGTGATGGAATATGAGACAGCATCTGATCTTGACTTTTGAAACAAGTAAATTCAAAATATCTCAACTCAAATAGCTCAAAAACAGCATGAAAAGA
Organism: Oryx dammah; assembly: GCF_014754425.2. Taxonomy (NCBI): domain Eukaryota; kingdom Metazoa; phylum Chordata; class Mammalia; order Artiodactyla; family Bovidae; genus Oryx; species Oryx dammah. The sequence goes on from NW_024070213.1 coordinate 97,903,244, forward strand.
TTGAAATGTCATATAGGAGCTGCTAGGATTTGATCAGTCAGAATTTATTTGACTTGTGCTTATTCCAGTGCTATTTGTAGTCAAAGGTAAATATAATTTTTGTTCTCTTTTTGAAACCACAAGCAGAACCAACTGTAGTTTCTTTAAGAGGCTAGAAGAAATGGATTGGGGATAAACTAATTTCATACTCACTGCTTAGCCTAGTAAATACAATTCATGAATAATCATTGAATGAATGAATTAATGAATGTTAATGAAAATGCATTCTAATTTCATACTTTGTGACAAGCAAGATATTTACAAAGTCTAGTACCTAGGATATAGTACTGCAAATTCTGGTATTCAACATCAATTCTTGCCAGATGAATGAAGAAACAAATACACACTTCTACTGCCTTGGACATCACTGAGTGTTTAAAAAGGATCTGAGACCAATATGATCACCTTGTAGCTCTGGTTACACTGAGTGGCCAATGGCATGGACTTGGGCTTATGGTGAATTTGTGCGGCTGGTGACAAAGGCTGTGAATGAATGCTAAATGGGGAAGTTAGTTTGCCTTGCAGAAATAATCACTGTGTGTAAATCATCTACAAGTGCTAGGCCCTCTCATTTTGTAGATGAAAGAAGCAGAGGCTGAGAAAGTTAAAATGAACAGATAAAAGGAACAAAAACTCTTTCAAGGTTGCACAGGCAGAGATTTAGCTGAGATATCTACCCACTTCTTTATGATCCCAAAGCCTGTGAACCCCACTATACCCAGTCTCTCCCTCAAGTTTATAATCCAATAATGTTTCTTAAAAATGCTCCCGCAGAAAGATGGGTGGACCTAGAAATTGTTATGCTGAGTGAAGTAAGTCAGACAGAGAAGAGATATCGTATGACATCCCTTAAATGTGGAATCAAAGAAGAAATGATACAAAGGAACTTACAAAACAGAAAGAGACTCAGACTGTTGCCTGTACCTACTGCTATGTTTAAAATGGGTAACCAACAAGGACCTACATATATAGCACATGGAACTCTGTTCAATGTTATGTGGCAGCCTGGATGGGAGGGGAGTTGGGGGCAGAATAGACGCATGTATCTGTATGGCTGAATCCCTGTATTGTTCACCTGAAACTATCACTACATTGTTAATCGGCTATCTCCCAATACAAAATAAAAAGTTTCAAAAAACAAAATAACTGAAAAAAAAAAAGAAGCACTCATACTTCTAGCACCCAGAGAGAGTTGCTCCTATTTTCTGGAATTTTAGGAATCCTATCTGAGTTCAGAAAAAAGGTACTTGGGACTATACTTTCAGTTCCTTATTGCAGTTTCCTTTATTTTTTTCTTTTCACAATATATTTGAATATTTCTTCATGATATTAAGTATCCTTCACCATACACTTCAGTGGCAACTTCCCCCACCAAAACTCCAAGTAAAGTTTAAAGGTCTTTGAGGGGAGAGACTTAAAAAAAAATACATCTATCACAGTGTTTAGGGTAACATTTGACATAAAAGAGGTAACAATAATTATTACAGCTGTGTCTATTTTGTGCTAGGCATTGGGCAAGTTGTAAAGTGGATTAATTCGTTTAGCGTTTGTAAAAGATCTGTGAGGTAATATTATCAGGATCCCTTTTCCATATGATGAGAGTGTCTAGGTCACTTAGGGTTAGTAAGTGGTGGAGGCAGGTTCAAACATGGCCAGTCTGACTCTGAAATCCATGCTTCTAAACACCATGCTCATCTACCTAAAACAGACACACAGTGAATACTTGTATACTCTAGGAAACAGAGAGTAAAGGTAATTAGGAGTATGCCTTGACATTTCTCATGGGCAAAAAGCCCAGAGTTCATCCTGATTGGTGAACTGCCTGAATTCCGGATTCTTCTGCTAGGCTTTTTAAATTAAAAAAAAAAATCTGTCCTTATTTCTCCCAATTTCTAGTTGAACTTTTGATTTATGAGATGGAATGCATGACCATCTCATGTCTATTCTCACTTTTTATTTTATTTTTTCTAAACTTAAATAAATAAGTTTTATTAATTTTGGGCTGTGCTGAGTCTTCACTACTGGGCGCGGGCTTTCTCTAGTTGCAGACAGTAGGGGCTACTCTTCGCTGCGGTGAGCGGGCTTCTCATTGCGGTGGCTTCGCTGGTTCCAGAGCACAGGCTCTGGGACAGAGGGCTCAACAGCTGTTGTGCAGGGCTTAGTTGCTCCATGGCGTGTGGAATCTTCCCGGACCAGGGGTCAAACCTGTGTCCCCTGTACTGGCAGGTAAATTCTTAACCACTGGACCACCAGGTAAGTCCTTCGTTTTTGGGTAGCCAAATCTTGGCTCTATCCAAATTCTCTCCACTATTGCAAGCTTAGCTTAGTTCTTGGGTCCTCCACAAAACATTTCCTGTATCTTCAGACCTTGCTTCCAATCTCTCTTCTTTGGCCTCTTCTCTAATGCTAAAGATTTTGTCTTATTTCTTCTGTTTATCTTTCTTAATGTCTCAGAAAAAATGATTCATGGAAGATAGGAAATCCATATTCTTTTGTTGAGTGAGGATATGGCCAAAGGAATAAACAAGACTTATACTCTTTTGCAACTGGTTCCCAACCGCAGTAGTCTTAGCTCTGTAAATAGACTATAAGCTATAACTAAGCACTAAGGAAATAAAATCACATAAATAGGAAACAGCAGGAAAAATACAGTAGAAATCAAGTAACAGTTACTTCAAAGTATTAAACTTATCAGACACAGACTGAAAAAAAGGCAAAGAAGAATCAACTTTGACCATTTCTCCTTTCTCCAAGTGCCTGAAACAGTATTTGTTGCAGCTCAGCTTGGAGTATGTACATGATGGAGAAGATGGTGAACTTTTTTTTTTTTATCACTTTGCCTCATTGGTTTCAGAGATTAAGACTTATTTTGCCCTTGTATCAGTTGCACTGTCTCATTTATTTGTATTTTCCTATTTGCTTGTTAAGAATACTTATTAAGGAATTGTTTTGAATGAATCATTATTTTCAGGGTTAACAAAATTAAGTAATTTTCTTCATTTTAACTATTAATTTTAATAATTTGTAGATTCTTTTGGATTTCCTATTCATGTAATCATACTGTCTGAGAATAATGACAACTATACTTTTTCCTTTTTATTCTTAAAGCTTCCATAAAAGTGGTGAGAGGAGGTATCATTGTCTTATGCCTTGCCTCAAATGGAAAGCTTTTATACTGTATCATTAAGGAGGAATTCTCGAATCCTTGGTTTGCTGTTTTCAATCATTATCCTTTATATGTTGCTTCTGTCCCAGTTGGTCTTTATTTTTCATGAATCCTATTATATGGTAGAGTTTCTCACTGCATCAGCTGAGTGTCTTTCCATCCTTTTATGTCTCATTTTATTCTGAGTGTTTCTTTTGATCTAACCCTCACTTCACAAATTTCCTCTTCAACTCATTTAATCTGTTGTTAAACTCATCCATTGTATTCTTAATTTCAATTATTGTATTTTTCAGCAGAGTTTTTGAGCTTTTATGTGGCTCTTTTATTATTAGTGTTCCAGTTCCCTGTTGAATTTCTCAATCTTGGCTTTTATCTTCATCAACAATGTAAAATAGTAAAATATTACACTTTAAAGTCTGTATTTGATAAGTCTAATACCTCATGCGAAGAGTTGACTCATTGGAAAAGACTTTGATGCTGGGAGGGATTGGGGGCAGGAGATGGGGACAACAGAGGATGAGATGGCTGGATGGCATCACTGACTCAATGGACACAAGTCTGAGTGAACTCCGGGAGTTGGTCATGGACAGGGAGTCCTAGCGTGCTGCGATTCATGGGGTCGCAAAGAGTCGGACACGACTGAGCGACTGAACTGAACTGCACTGAACTGAATACCTTAAAGTAACTGCTGTTTGATTATTGTCTATTTTTTCTGCTGTTTCCAGTTTATATAATTTTATTTCTCTTGAGCCTGGTTATTTTTTGTTGTGTTTAGTACATTGTGCACAGCTGTTTTTAGAAATAATCTGAGGTCTAGGATAATCTTACCTTTTTTTTAAAGAGAATTAACATTTGCTCTGCAAAGCTTCTGACTGTGTTTGTGATATGCTAATTTTCACATGTAGAGATGTTGTCAAGGTGTCCTGCAATCTTTTAAAAGCCTGTCTATTCTGAGTTCATCCTTACGATGTGATGTTCAGGTCTCAACAGAGATCAAAGAGTGAGCGCTCCTTCTTGGTGGACTCTGGCCCCAAACTGTGTCCCCCTAACTCTGGCAGATTGTCAAAAGTACTCTAGCTCAGTTTCTCAGCTTCTCAGCCACTTTATCTGGAATTGGCGCAAGTCTCCAAGGGGAAAAGTGGCCCCAAATAGAAAAGGTTTCTTTCTGGGTTTCTGCCTTTTCCTGGATCTTTGTCCTTTTTTTAATGCTCCTTTGGCTCTTCAGCACTTTCAAATAGAAGTATTTATACCGTAGAACTTGCCCTCATTATGTAGTCTGCTATTACTGGAATCAGAATGTCTCTGTGTTCTTGACTTTTGATTGTAAATTTTTTGTGCTCCACTCTCTATACTGTTTGAAGGAGTGAATCCTTTGAAATTTATGCATCTTCTTTTTTTTTTTTTTTTTTTAGCACTGTGAAGTAAGTTGCTTGGATATCTAAAACCCTAGCTACCTAAAGTGGACAAAATGTTGAGGGTTTGCTGCAGAGGTCACTGGACATATTCACATGTACTGAAAATATAGCTGGAAAAACTAGTTATAGGACAAGTGTTGAAAATAGGCTATTAAAAAGAAAAGTGTCCTGTCCTATTTGATTTTTCTGTATCATGAAAATATTTTGTCACTTTTCATTCCAAAACAGGTGTATCAATGTTGGTTTTTCTGCTTAGAAAAAAGATTATACTATCATGATATTTCTATTCCTTAGCAACTCTGAAATAACAAATCATAGCTAATTAATGAAAGAAAAAGAGCAAATTGATTTAGAGACAAATTTGGGTTTCACTCTTTGTGACCCCATGGACTGTAGCCTGCCAGGCCCTTCTGTCCATGGGGATTCTCCAGCAACAATACTGGAGTCAGTTGCCATGCCCTCCTCCAGGGGATCTTCCAAACCCAGGTATTGAACCCAGGTCTCCTGCACTGCAGGAAGATTTTTTACATCTGAGCTGCCAGGGAAGCAAACAGAGAGGTCTGAACAGGGACTTGAACCCTGGACCCTCAGATTAAAAGTCTGATGCTCTACTGACTGAGATATCTGGGCATTAGAGATACCAAAGGAACATTTCATGCAAAGATGGGCAAAATAAAGGACAGAAATGTATGGACCTAACAGAGGCAAAACATATTTAAGAAGAGGTAGAAAGCATACACAGAACTATACAAAAAAGATCTTAATGGCCCAGATTACCACGATGGTGTGCTCACTCACTTAGAGCCAGACATCTTGGAGTGCGAAGCCAAGTGGGCCTTAGAAAGCATCACTATGAACAAAGCTAGTGGAGGTGATGGAATTCCAGTTGAGCTATTTCAAATCCTGAAAGATGATGCTGTGAAAGTGCTGCATTCAATATGCCAGCACATTTGGAAAACCCAGCAGTGGCCACAGGACTGGAAAAGGTCAGTTTTTATTCCAGTCCCAAAGAAAGGCAATGCCAAAGGATGAGCAAACTACCGCACAATTGTACTCATCTCACATGCTAGTAATGCTCAAAATTCTTCAAGCCAGGTTTCAACAGTACGTGAACTGAGAACTTCCAGGTGTTCAAGCTGGTTTTAGAAAAAGCAGAGGAACCAGAGATCAAATTGGCAACATCCGTTGGATCATAGAAAAAGCAAGAGAATTCGAGAAAAACATCTGCTTCTTTGACTACAACTAAAGCCTTTGACTGTGTGGATCACCTCAAACTGTGGAAAATTCTTAAAGAGATGGGAATACCAGACCACCTTACCTGCCTCTGGAGAAATCTGTATGCAGGTCAAGAACAAACAGAACCAGACATGGAACAACGGACTGGTTCCAAATTGGGAAAGGAGTACGTCAAGGCTGTATGTTGTCACCCTGCTTATTTAACTTATATGCAGAGTACATCATGCGAATGTACTGGAAGAAGCACAAGCTGGAATCAAGATTGCAGGGAGAAATATCAATAACCTCAGATATGCAGGTAACGACATCCTAATGGCAGAAAGTGAAGAGGAGCTAAAAAGTCTCTTGATGAAAGTGAAAGAGGAGAGTGAAAAAGCTGGCTTAAAACTCAACATTCAGAAAACTAAGATCATGACATCTGGTCTCATCACTTCATGGCAAATACATGGGGAAACAATGGAAACAGTGACAGACTTTATTTTCTTGGGCTCCAAAATCACTGATATGGTGAGTGCTGCCATGAAATTAAAAGACGCTTGCTCCTTGGAAGGAAAGCTATGACCAACCTAGACAGCATATTAAAAAGCAGAGGCATTACTTTGCCCACAAAGGTCCATACAGTCAAAGACATGGTTTTTCCAGTGGTCACGTATGGATGTGAGAGATGGACCAAGATGGCTGAGTGCCAAAGAATTGATACTTTCAAACTGTGGTGCTGGAGAAGACTCTTGAAAGTCCCTTGGACAGTAAGGAGATCAAACCAATCAATCCTAAAGGAAACCAGCCCTGAATATTCATTGGAAGGACTGATGATGGAGCTGAAGCTCCAATACTTTGTCTACTTGATGTGAAGAGCTGACTCATTGGAAAAGACCCTGATGCTGGAAAGGATTGAGGGCAGGAGGAGAAGGGGACGACAGAGGATGAGATGGTTGGATGGTATCACCAACTCGATGGACATGAGTTTGAGCAAGCTCTGGGAATTGGTGATGGACAGGGAAGCCTGGCGTACTGCAGTCCATGGGGTCACAGAGAGTTGGACACAACTGAGCGAGTGAACTGAACTTGGGCTTCATAGTTCCTTTGGATTCTTTAAAATAACAATGAGTGGAGAAAAAAATATTTATAACATTTCTTCGAAAGTTACTTTTTAAGGTTTTTATCAGAAACAATTATGGACAAGATTTATGCCAGATAGAAAGGTATCTGGTTAAGTGAGAGATACATTAAAAACAAATATAAATACTGAAAGTGAAAATAATTGACTGAATTCTTCATTTGGACTAATAATATATTTTTGTTTCCAGTTATAAAGAATGGATATAGATGAGGTTCTATCAAATACCATTCAAGATATATCTGCCAGAGTGATTTTCTTTTTAAAATAATGCAATTAAAATCAACCTTATAATGGTTATCAATTGCACCTAGAAACAAAAACTCAAACATCACATGACTTAAAAGAAATTATCTAAATTCTATGATTTGACCTCCACTCTCTCTCCCCTCCTTCACTGGACTCTATTATTGCCTGACTCTTTTTGTATTCCTTCAACATACCAAGATGGTTTCTAGCATAAATTTTTACTGATGTTGGTCCCTTTACCTAGAAGCTTAGCTTTTGTCTTAGCTTGCCTTGTTTTTGTTGTCCAGGTTACAATGTAAATTCCTCAATGAGAATGTATCTCACAAATGGTTTAAATTAACCTCCCCTTATCTAGGTGGGTCATAACTTTTCTTCCAGGGAGTAAGCGTCTTTTAATTTCATGGCTGCAGTCACCATCTGCAGTGATTCTGGAGCCCCCAAAAATAAAGTCTGACACTGTTTCTACTGTTTCCCCATCTATTTCCCATGAAGCGATGGGACTGGATGCCATGATCTTCGTTTTCTGAATGTTGAGCTTTAAGCCAGCTTTTTCACTCTCCTCTTTCACTTTCATCAAGAGGCTTTTTAGTTCCTCTTCACTTTCTGCCATAAGGGTGGTGTCATCTGCATATCTGAGGTTATTGATATTTCTCCCTGCAATCTTGATTCCAGCTTGTGTTTCTTCCAGTCCAGCGTTTCTCATGATGTACTCTGCATAGAAGTTAAATAAGCAGGGTGGCAATATACAGTCTTGACGCACTCCTTTTCCTATTTGGAACCAGTCTGTTGTTCCATGTCCAGTTCTAACTGTTGCTTCCTGACCTGCATACAGATTTCTCAAGAGGCAGGTCAGGTGGTCTGGTATTCCCATCTCTCTCAGAATTTTCCACAGTTTATTGTAATCCACACAGTCAAAGGCTTTGGCATAGTCAATAAGCAGAGACATTACTTTGCCGACTAAGGTCCATCTAGTCAAGGCTATGGTTTTTCCAGTAGTCATGTATGGATGTGAGAGTTGGACTGTGAAGAAGGCTGAGCGCCGAAGAATTGATGCTTTTGAACTGTGGTGTTGGAGAAGACTCTTGAGAGTCCCTTGGACTGCAAGGAGATCCAACCAGTCCATTCTGAAGGAGATCAGCCCTGGGATCTCTTTGGAAGGAATGATGCTAAAGCTGAAACTCCAGTACTTTGGCCACCTCATGTGAAGTGTTGACTCATTGGAAAAGACTCTGATGCTGGGAGGGACTGGGGGCAGGAGGAGAAGGGGACGACCAAGGATGAGATGGCTGGATGGCATCACGGACTCGATGGACGTGAGTCTGAGTGAACTCTGGGAGATGGTGATGGACAGGGAGGCCTGTCGTGCTGCGATTCATGAGGTCGCAAAGAGTCAGACACGACTGAGCGACTGAACTGAACTATCTCTGCTGCATCTGGTTCAATCCCTTTCAATCAGATTATTTCATTTTCTTCAAAGCATGTGTTAATATCTGCAATCATCCTGTCTTTTTGTTTTCTTGATGTTCTATGTGCTCTTTAGAAAATAGGCCCACTGCCAGGAGTCTAAAACAGCGCCTTTCACACAGTGGGTCTTGAAAATAACTCTTGATGAGCTTTCAAATGTGATATTTGAAAGGTTGTTGAAGAATATGTCAGTTACTTTAATAGAACATTTCATTTGCTGCATCAGCAAATTTTATGTCTGAAAAATTCTAGCCTAAAGAAGTCTGGCTTAAAGGGTATTAAATGTCTAATTTAAAAATGAAGACCATTCCTCAGAGTTCAAATTTGACTAGAAGATTGATCTATCCATCTATTCATCTATTTCCCTCTATCTATCTATCTATTTTGTGTATGACATTTAGGAGACATATATATTCATATGGAAGAATGAGATCATACATACTCTGAAGAAGAAATTTGGAAGTGAATCTCATTAAAAATATTTTCTGAACAGTCTTTGCCCTCTGTCAAGCAGCTAATGATGTATTTCTGATTAATTTTAAATAGTAACATTTCTACTAGGTAATAGGCATCCCCTAACCCTCATCCCCCAGTACTCCACATACACATGGGCACGTTCTCTCAGGATTGGGATGGTACTCAGAGGAAAAAATACTGTTGCTAAGATGATCATGAAATTTCTAGTTACCATGGCTACCTTTAATCAAAGTCTATATGTATGGGAGTTCCTACATCTAGCTAAAAATGTGTAATGGTATTCATCTGGCATGGAGTTTGACTAATAATTAAATCCAGTTATATTAAAAATCTACCACTATCTATCAAATGAAGATTTAGTCTCCACCTGTGTCAGACAGAATTCAATAAAATGGCCTCTGAGCATCTTCTGTATAAATCCCTAACTCTTGCCTGTGAATGTGATGGGTTTCATTCCTGTCATTAGGTTACATTATGTATTGTAAAAAAATTTAAGGGATTTGCAAATGCAATGAAAGTTCCACATTAATTGACTTTGAGTTACTTGATAAGATTATCCGGGATGGGTCTGATCTGATCAGATGGGCAGCTCCATATTCAGAGCCTGATATGAACAGGGACCATGGCCACATCAAACACTTCAGGAACATGAGTAGTACACAAATTGATTCATTTTAGTTTCACAGTATTAGTGAAATAAATCCTCCCAGAAAAATGAAGAATTCTTTATAATTTGATAATTCATTCCTAATTTTCTTGTTTAAAATTTATATTTTTGCATATACTATTCCCTCAAAACAAAGATCCCTCAGGGTTTTTTTTTTATACCAATTATAGTCTGCCAGTGTCCCTCGCACCCAGTAAGGCCTCTTTAACCCTTATGTGGTAAGGACCAGACGACATAGCTCCACAGACCTGGGGCCTGCAAAATAGTAGACTAGGCTAAAATCCAGTAGGCTGAAGATCAGGATGAATTTTTTTTGGATTGATAAATGTCTTGATGGCAAGAGTCTTGAAACTGTTCTGCTGACAAACTCACATATTTGCATAAGAGACAGCAGGAGGCGGATGTAGTGCTAGCCATTAGGTTCTATTATGTTTAAAAGGAACATTAATTCAATTGTTTCTGGCTTAAAAGTGAACTTATAGTCACATTGCACGCTGAGATTCCATCCAATGCTCCAAAACACCCACATTCATTAAGTACTTTATTGCCTTCTATTCACTTCATCCCTTTCCTAAACCATGGGCTCACTCCACAGTCATCTCCCTACCCTGCCTTGTTCATCCTTAAGAAGGGGCTCATTTCCCTTCCTTTGTGTGTTTTCTTTGCTGATCCCTAATTATTTTACTGCATTAGTCGAAGCTGTTAGCAAAGTCGCTCCAAGAACAGATTTCGTAAGAGTGACAGATTTTGACTTTCATATAAAATTATAAACCCGTGTCCATGGAAACAGAAGTGAAAGCAAAACCTGATATTCCCTTCCTTTTTATCTTGCCGAGTGGCACAATGAAAAATAACCCCAGTGGAAATAGCTGAGAACAATTATGTGTTGTAGCAAATCCAATATCCCAGGTGTCAGGAAGGCATGGTTCCACAGCCTGCAGATTTTGGTCTGTTGCTAAGGAGGTTCACTTACCATGTTTCAGCCACTAGAAATCCCGATGTGTGATTTTGATCTTTTATAAACCTGAAAGCAACAGAATGTTAGGTTTTGAGAAATAATTTGTTTGGATAGTATTACTATGACAGTTTTGAAATGATGGATATGTATTTACCTGTGAATACTTTCCTGGTATTCATCAGTATACTACTGTGATGGCTGTGGAAATTTGCCATTGACATCTCCTTTAAGAGAGGCTGCTGGTGGAGCATAGTTGATGGAGACCATCAGCTGCCCTCCTTTAGAATCCATCCCAGTGGCCCCTTTCCGACGGCTGTCCCCAGCTAATGACCAAATGGCAGAGGGAACTACGGAAGGAGAGGGAATTCTTACGCATTTTGATGGCTTGAGAAAAAAAAACAAAGTGAAATTCAGTTCTTTTGGAAGAAAATTTCTTCCATCTGACTTGAAGCTCTGCTTTCTTGGCTTATAAAGATATGAAGGGAAAAATAAAAATAGATACAGTAAGCAAATGTAGGGAAAAAAATCCATAGAGCTTCTCCAAGTGAGACCTAAATATCAATCACTGGAAGAGTCTAGAAAGCAAGTAATAAGTTATCATTAAATACTTTGTGGTCTATGGTCTTGCATATTTTCCATGTTTACTGCTGCTGTTGCTGCTGCTAAGTCGCTTCAGTCGTGTCCGACTCTGTGCGACCCCATAGACGGCAGTCCATTAGGCTCCCCTGTCCCTGGGATTCTCCAGGCAAGAACACTGGAGTGTGTTGCCATTTCCTTCTCCAATGCATGAAAGTGAAAAGTGAAAGTGAAGTCGCTCAGTCGTGCCTGACTCTTCGTGACCCCATGGACTGCAGCCCACCAGGCTCCTTCGCCCATGGGATTTTCCAGGCAAGAGTACTGGAGTGAGGTGCCATCCATATTTACTACTTCCATCTAATACGTATACCCTGTACCTTTATGGAATATTCTTTCACTTGGCTGCATCGGGTCTTAGCTGCAGCAGGGAGAGCTTTACTGCATCAAGTGGGATATTTTTCGTTGCAGTGCCTGGACTCTAGCTGTGGCGCTGTGGTTCAGAATTTGTGGTGGGCAAGTTTAGGTCCTCTGCAGAATGTGGGATCTTAGTTCCTTGACCAGGGATCTAAGCTGCATGCCTTGCATGGCAAGGCAGATTCTTAGCCACTGGACCACCAGGGGAGTCCTATGTATGAATATTTTCTATATGAAAAAGTTTGGAGATGAAGGGGTAAAAAGGTAACCTCTGATTTCTTCCTCTTCTTTCCTTTGCTCTTTCCGATCGTACTTTCTTCAACTTTACCTAACGCAATTTTCCTCTGGGGCAGGAAGGTAGAATGGTAGAAGTGGTTCACCACCTGTAAAATCTCAAAGATCTGAACTAAGTCCCTGATGGGAGGTGACACAAGCCATCCCTGAGATGCTAAAGGATATTATTGGCTTAAAATGGAGGTAAGGTGAGACTAAATATCTTCTAGGAAAATGATTTCTCATTGTTGCTTCTGCCCATCTAGTCTTCTAGCTTTGAAAAAAAAAATCAAGTTTCATGACCTTATAAAGGGAAATCCCTAAAGGGTTAACTTCCACATACCTAAATTTTATTGCTTACCTGGATAATTCCTATTAGTAATGCCAGCTTCAATACAAACTGGTGAAAGAGAGACACCACTGAATAGACAGAAATCATATCTCCATGGGTTTGCTTGCTAATTCTGTGAATTCCCCCTTGCCTCCCTGCCAGTCATCTGGAAGAAGGGAACAGGTTTCAAGCTAAATTTGGAGATCTATGAGGCATCGGGTGCATGGTTGCTCTATTCATTTGAATTGAAAATTTGATCCAATTCCGGAGACTTCACAGTAAGCATCAACCTTCTGGGTTGAGCTAGAAATCTGGAAACGACATTGTAACATTATTTGCTTTGATTTAATGGAGCAAAACGTTGTCTCACACCTAGCAAAAAAGCAATGGAGCAATAACACTTGCTGTACTTGTCATCTTTCTTTTCAGCTAAAAATACCAAAGAACTTTAAAATAATCATATGCCTAAATCAGCGTTAAGTTGAACCAGTCCAGTAACCTGGAGTCTTCTCGAGGCAACTTCATTGGTGTTGTTCTCATTATGTTAGCAAGGCATTGCCTCTGTTACTATCCTAGATCAGCTGAGGTCATAGTTTATAGACTGAAAATAAGGACAGAGAGAAGCACACTGCCACAAATTAATTACTACATCATTGCCGAGAATGCCAAAACAAACACCTTCTGCTGTTACTATGACTTAATCTCCTGTTAATATGTATTTTTATACCTGAATAGTACTGAAGCCTCAAGAACACTAAAGATAAGTGTTGGTGAGAGCTGGATTTCACCAAGAGCATTTTTATTTTGCACAACCAATAATGGTAGGAGCTAAATCGGTAGCTATATTTCTTTTTGGCCCTCACGGAGAATTCTTCTATGGCTACAGTAATATTGGATACTCAGTTCTCAGGTAAAACATAAATGGAGGGCACTCTCAGTTGTGTCTGAGTCTTTGTGACCCCATGGACTGTAGCCTGCCAGTTTTCTCTGTCCATGGAATTTTCCAGGTAAGAATAGTGGAGTGGGTTGCCATTTTCTTCTCCAGCCATCCAAGTAATTAAGAAAATGTATCTAATCTATGAAAAGTGGCTTAAATCCAGGCCAGAGTGGGTTTAAATATTGACTGGCTGAATAATCTTCTTCTCCCTTTTTTATTCTTCAAGACAATGCAGACAGTGTGGAATAGATAACAAACCTACTCTCTGTATGATGTTAACTTCTGCACCACCCAGAGTCCAAAAGCTATGCCCTGGAGGAGGGCATAGCAACCCGCTCCAGTATTCTTGCCTGGAGAATCCCATGGACAGAGGAGCCTGGCAGGCTACAGTCCATAGGGTCACAAAGAGTCGGATGCGACTGAAGCAACTGAGAACACACACGCACGAATAAGACTCAGACCTTCTCACATAGCATGGTATTTAACAATGAAATATCTTCTTGACCATCTGGCCATCAACTTGTTTACATATTCAGTATACATATGCCAAATGTAGACAAGGGGCTGGTTGCTAGGCCTGCAGGGTAAACAATGCAGATGTAGTCCTCCTCTTTGAGTGTGACCCTTGAGAGCAGCTGCAGACACTGATCTATATAGAGACACATATATACTATCCCACTGGTTCTAAGGTACACGTGTCCTCCCCTATATTTCAATATATTTGACATCAGGACACATCCTAAGATTGACAGATACTCTTCTCTTTCTCTTTGTGATATGTAATACAGTGGCATGTCTAACAATTGCTGGAATTCAAAATTTGATGAGGTATTGTATGTATGTGTGTACATATATATATGTGTATGTCGGAGAAGGCAATGGCACCCCACTCCAGTACTCTTGCCTGGAAAATCCCATGGACGGAGGAGCCTGGTAGGCTTCGGTCCATGGGGTCGCTGAGAGTCAGACACGGCTGAGGGACTTCACTTTCACTTTTCACTTTCACGCATTGGAGAAGGAAATGGCAACCCACTCCAGTGTTCTTGCCTAGAGAATCCCAGGGACAGGGGAGCCTGGTGGGCTGCCGTCTATGGGGTCGCACAGAGTCAGACACGACTGAAGTGACTTAGCAGCAGCAGTATGTGTATGTACGTATATGTGTTTTATGAAGTTTTATGAAGCAACACTATTCTGAGGGAGACTAGCTGGGAAATGACTTTGGGTTGTTTGGTGTGGGAAGACCTCTGGACAAGCTGATGTTTCAGCTTGAGGAAGCAGGAGAACCTGCTTGAGTGAGCAGAGAGGACAGCAGGGCCCTAGGACGAGAGAACAGGCCTGATGGGGAAGTTGGGGCAGAGCTGGGCCTATCTGCAGAACAGATGAAGGCCAGTGCTGCCGGACCATAGCAAGCAATAGGGCCTTTCAAAACCCCTGATTCTTTTAGCTTCTTGCAAACGTTTATTCTGGAAAGACCTTTTTCAGATCGGCTGTATTGAAGGCAGTTCCTTCGTGTTTCAGTCATTGTATGAGGGAGCAGGGGCTTTCAGAGCCTCTGCCACTGCTTGAGAAAATCAGTCCAAATTTAACCTTTTTTATTTGAATGTTTTTAACCTAAGTGTTGGGCACATATACAATCGTAATGAGCCAAGTAATTTGGCCTTTTTTGGGGGGATTATGTTACAAGGTAATGTTTCTCCTGTTTTGGCTTTATACTTCTTTGATAACTTGCCGTTTTAAAACAGGTACAATGTATCTTTTTTAATTGAAATACTTTGGGGGAAGGATTATTGAAATTATGTGATTTTTAACAGAAAATAATTTTGCTTGAAATTCCATGCCTATATGACATGTATGTGTATACAATGTGCTTGTTGTGCTGCGGAGGTTGCAATTCACAGAGCCTCAACTATAAAGAGCAAAACTCCTCTGCATAAAAACAGAATTAACAAATAAGATTAAATATAAGTAAATGTAAATATAAAAATTACCCTAGAGTCTAAAACACAGTTTACTCTTTTAAGTAGGGAAACATAGTCCCGGAAACATGATTTATACTGAAACTGCTTCTGCTGCTGCTTGGTTGCTTCAGTTGTGTCCAACTCTGTGCGACCCCATAGACGGCAGCCCACCAGGCTCCCCCGTCCCTGGGATTCTCCAGGCAAAAACACTGGAGTGGGTTGCCATTTCCTTCTCCAATGCATGAAAGTGAAAAGTGAAAGTGAAATCACTGAGTCATGTCCAACTCTCATCGACCCCATGGACTGCAGCCTACCAGGCTCCTCCGTCCATGGGATTTTCCAGGCAAGAGTACTGGAGTGGGGTGCCATTGCCTTCTCTGATACTGAAACTAGCTATTGTTAACTGCTCATATCTCCAAAATTAATGGCTAACAGTAACCAAAGAGTAAATCCATGTTAATGTATTTGTACATTATGTTATTGTAAAAAGTTTTTTGAATCCTCTCCAATATGAACTACATATGGTCTTCCTCTAGGTATAGTGTAACAATGATTAGTTTATCTCAGGCACATTTACATAGGTATCTAAAACCAGAGGGAAACACTTTTCAACTATCAGATTTAAGGCACATTTCCCCCAAAAGAACCACAAAGTATTGTATTACTTTATCACATTTTAAAAATTGATTCTGGCATTTTTACACCACCATCACCACCACCACCAACAAAACCTCTGCTAAAATAAGCTCAAAATATATTTTCACCATTTGACTCTCATAATTTTTTCCATAATTGTCTTCCAGGCATCTGTTTTGTGTTCCAATTTTATTTTGCTAGAGATAATTTTATATAGGCTTTTCTGAATGGTGCATCCACTTTAAACTCCAGGTGCACATTTGCAAAAAAGCACTTAGAGAAAATAAAGATAAACCTATGAAGAGTAGGAATGACCAAGATCTTTAATGAAAACAGTATGGTTTCTTCAAAGAGTAGATTGCTGCCAAATTAGATGTAGGTGGGGTCATGTCTAACTCCATATGTGCTGTGTCGAGGCTATAGAGAAGAAATCGTCCCCATGAAGATCCAATGATATTTAGAAACTAGAAATAAACCCTGCTGCTTCCCAGGAAGTAGTTTCAATGGACACTCCTACATTCTGCTGGGATTTAATTGACCACACATGGCGGAGATTGTGAAGGGAACTCAGTGGAATACATTCAGTTCCTCTACGGGAAAAGTCATCCAATCTAAACAGGATGGAGCAAACCTTGAATGCTAGAGGATGGAACAAAGATCTCTAATTTCTAAGGTGGAAGGACTCAGATGGCTTTGTAACTTTCTGTAAGTTTTTGATATGGAAATGGAAAAAAAACAGTAAAGTGCAGCTGAAATGACTGCATTTAAAATAAAACATGGAAGACTTTAAAAGCAGGCCTATGACAGTGAAAAGGGGAAAAGTGGCTCCTGAAAGTATACACTTAGTAATTCATGCTTAACTCAGATAGAGATGATGAATGTGTTTGCTTAGTGTACAGTAACTAGCTAAAACCCTTGGGTCACTGTGGATTCATCAATTATGACTTTGCTCTTAGATTTAGAATCGAATTGTTAGTTTGTTTAACTAATAAGGGTGCTTTTCACTGGGGGCTATTAGCATTGCAAAATGGTATTAACAGACCTGGTGCAGCAAAGAAATTTTAAAAAGAGCTCTTAAGAGGAATAGCAAAGGCAGAACATTAAGTTGACAAGAGCACTACCTATACAGAAATAAGCTGCTATTAAAATGGAGCCTTTATAGGTTTAAAGACATTCTTAAGGACACTCATAGGTATGAGTTTCCCTGGTAGCTCAGATGGTAAAGAATCTGTCTGTCAATTCAGGAGACCCGGGTTCCATCTCTGGATTGAGAAGATCCCCTGGTGAAAGGAATGGCTACCCCCTCCAGTATTCTTGCCTGGAGAATTCCATGGATAGAGGAGCCTGGCAGGCTACATACAGTCCATGGGGTTGCAAAGAATCGGATACGGCTGAGCGATTAACACTTTCACTTTTTCTTCATAAGTATATGTGCCATTTTTCCCTTTCGCAGGTGGAAGATGAAGTAGAATACCACAGAGGAGTCATAGCATTCGTTCCTGTACCTGCCTAGCTGGTGACCCTGGGCAAACCACCTTAACTTTCTAAACCACTGTTTTTTCATTTAACAGAATGGAGACTGACACTTCTTATGGGCTTCAGATAAGATGATGCCTACCAGTACATGGTAAATGTATTGGTGTAGCACCAATATCAATTAGGAAAAAGCTGGCTTAAAACTCAGCATTCAAAAAACTAAGATCATGGCATCCAGTCTCATCATTTCATGGCAAATAGATGGAGAAGAAATGGAAACGGTGACAGACTTATTTTCTTGGGCTCCAAAATCACTGCAGATGGTGACTACAGACATGAAATTAAGAGACACTTCTTCCTTGGAAGAAAAGCTAGACCAATCTAGACAGCATATTATAAAGCAGAGACATCACTTTGCCAACAAATGTCCATCTAGTCAAAGCTATGGTTTTCCCAGTAGTCATGTATGGATGTGAGATTTGGACCATAAAAAAGGCTGAGTATCAAACAATTGATGCTTTTGAATTGTGGTGCTAGAGAAGACTCTTGAGAGAACCTTGGACTGCAAGATCAAACCAGTCCAGTTTAGTTCAGTTACTCAGTCGTGTCTGACTCTTTGCAACCCCATGGACTGCAGCACGCCAGGCTTCTCTGTGTATCACCAACTCCCTGAGTTTGCTCAAACTCATGTAGGTCTTCCCCTTCTCATTCTACCTTTAATCTTTCCCAACATCAGGGTCTTTTCCAGTGAGTCAGTTCTTCACATCAGGTGGCCAAATTATTGGAGTTTCAGCTTCAGCATCAGTCCTTTCAAAGAATATTCAGGACTGATTTCCTTTAGGATGAACTGGTTTGATCTTCTTGCAGTCCAAGGGACTCTCAAGAGTCTTCTCCAACACCACGCAAAACATCAATTCTTTGGCACTCAGCTTTCTTTATAGCCCATCTCTCACATCTATACATGAATATTGGAAAAACCATAACTTTGACTAGAGGGACATTTGTCATCAAACCAGTCAATCCTAAGGAAACCAATGCTGAATATTCAATGGAAGGACTGTTTCTGAAGCTGAAGTTCCAATACTTTGTCCACCTGATGCGAAGAGCCAACTCATTGGAAAAGACCTTGATGCTGGGAAAGATTAAGGGCCAGAGGAGAAGGGGAGGACAGAGGATGAGATGGTTGAATGGCATCATTGGCTCAGTGGACATAAGTTTGAACAGACTATGGGAAATAGTAAAAGACAGGGAAGGCTGGCATGCTGCAGTCCATGGGGTTGCAAAGAGACACGACTGAGTGACTGAACAACAACAATCATTATTGCTATGCTACTGCTGCTGAGTCGCTTCAGTCGTGCCCAACTTTGTGCAATCCCATCGACGGCAGCCCACCAGGCTCCCTCGTCCCTGGGATTCTCCAGGCAAGAACACTGGAGTGGGTTGCCGTTTCCTTCTCCAATGTATGAAAGTGAAAAGTGAAAGGGAAGTTGCTCAGTCGTGTCCGACTCTTAGCGACCCCATGGACTGCAGCCTACCAGGCTCCTTTGTCCATGGGATTTTCCAGACAAGAGTTCTGGAGTGGGGTGCCAATGCCTTCTCCGTATTGCTGTGCCTGAAGTTTACAATGATTGGCAGAAATATGTTGGTCTACACTGCTGGTTTCTACTGCTAGAACAATTCCTTGTTTCTTTCCAGGCCTTCCTGAACAACTGAAACTCTGTCATTCATGCTGGCCTTTCCAAAAGGTAATGACCGAATCATTTAAGTTAGACAGCAAGATATAGCTCTGAGAATAAATTTTGGCATCTCGTACTCAGCATATTTAAGACTGTCAACAGTTTTTGTCCCCTCAAATGTTTCATAAGGTCAGGAGTTTAAAAGAGATTTTCTTGATACAGTCTTTCCTTCGTTTCCCTTTGGGAAACATCATTTTGCTTCACTGCCTTCATGTTGAAGTTGGCAGGGCTTGTGCTGTGCTCAGTCATGTCCAACTCTTTGTGACCCCATGGACTGTAGCCTGCCAGGCTCCTCTGTTCATGGGATTTTTTTTTTTCAGGCAAGAATACAGGAGTGGGCTGCCATTTCCATCTCCAGGGGATCTTCCTGATTCAGGGATCAAACCTGTGTCTCTTGCATTGCAGACAGACTCTTTACCACTGAGGCAATGCGGCAGCCTCAGGGCTTACAAGTTGGGAACAAACAAAGAAAAGTCCCTCCTGAGACAGACAGCAAGGAATGAATGCCCTGGGGAACTGACTGACCTCCCCAATCTCAAAGGCCAAATGGGCTCCAGACAAACGCTGAGACTGCAGGCAGTCTGGGTTAGTGGAGGTCAGCTGTGGTGCTAGGAAATTCCCCCTCTGAAAGACACGTGGGTAGCCTGGTTGAGTATCTGAAGTTTGGATGCTGAAATAGTTAAGAAGCGGGACTGACTTGGTGTGCTGGGTCTGTACAGACAAAAGCATTCTGCTTCCAAAGGAGCCAACCTCCAAGGGACGCTGAACAGTGAAACTTAGTGTACAGGAAAGGTTACTGAGTTACGTTGATTCCCATAACTTATGTCACAGGCTTTATTACAAAGCAAGGTCTTTTCCAACAAGCTTATTTAACTGGGGGATTATTGTCAACTAACTGAGCATGATAGGGAAGGCAAAAGATTTTTTTATTTACTGTAAGGCCAAAGCTGCAGGCTCAGGAGGATGTGGTAAAAGATCTACTTCCTGTCTATTCAAAGTGTTTACATAACATAACATTCGGTAGGCTCACACTGCAGCAAATCATATAGCTTTGTTTACAGATAACAAAATACAAATTAAAAGAAGCTATGACATATTTGAAAACTGATTAAACTCACATTAAAAAAATGAGAAAACGCTGAAATTGGATTCTTTCTGGGGAGCAGTGAGTCTTGGCTGTGTGCTGGGGTGAAAAGAATATTGCATTTGGAATATGCAGACTTCAATCTAACCGCAGTGTTGGATAAGTTATTTGCCTCTGAAATTTATTTTTTTTCTCATCTGTAAAGTGTGGATAATAATATCTATCAACCTTATAAGGTTTCTAACTGATTCAAGTAAGTGAGCGGGAGAAATTTTCAAGTGGTAAAACATTGCATAAATATAAGTTTTTATTCCTGTTTTTATTAACAGATTAATAAGAAAGGTGACAGATTCCAGTTTCTTTGCATTCATTTCAGGGGCAAGTAGGATAAATTTATGCTAAATGCATTTAGCATTTTCACTTTTGGACATTGTCAGTGAACTGAAGAAATAAACTGTCTCAAATAATATGAAGGAATTGATTACTATTAAAATTATAATTTTCTGGCTATATCAATATATTCACATTAAATTCAGATTTAATCACGCTTCCCTCATCTTGTTGGTTGGTTCTACCACGTTAGCATAATTTAACCCACAAAACAGTCTCAAGAGGTAGACATTATTTTTCTTATTTTAAACATGGGAAAATGAAGAATGCCTAAGTTCATTTAGTAGGCTGACATAAAAAATATATTTAATTGAAAAAAGCTGGGAAAAAAGACTGTATGTATACACTTTACTTAACATTGTATAACATTGTCTATGAGGACTTAATAAAGAATGGAAGGCAATTTGAAGAAAAAAAATGGCTTAGAACTAAATATTTAAACATTTTAATATCATAATACCTTTCACAACTTCTAGGAGAAAATGACACCCTTGAGGGAAATTTTGTCCGTATGATTAAAAAAAGAAAAAAACACCCACCAAAATAAAACACCATTACTACGAGGGAAAATTAGTTTAACAATCGCTTAAACTCTGAAAGATATTAATATAATTTAATAAGAAGACCAATCTTGCCACAGAAACAGAGACGCTGCGACTTGACCTTAGGGGATGAGGGGCGTTCAGATTATAACCTCTCTGAAAACTGGAAGAAAAAACGGCAGTGGTAAATCATGTCACTTTTCATCCTCTAACAAAGACAGGAGCACAATTATGGAGCATTTCCGTGTGTCAATTAACAGTTAATATGTTATCTGCTCAGTGACATTAAGATGCGGCTCCTAAAGCCCTTTACAAAGACATTGGCTCTGATGAGTGACAGACGACAAGCCCAGGCAGACTGGTGAAAGGAAATTTAATTATATTGCTTCTGAACTGTGCATCCTCTGGGTTGAACTCAGAGGTTGAAATACCAAAGAATAACACTCGACCTTAGATTTCCTTTAGGGAATGCCTAGTGATCTCATGATTTTGTCTCTGCTTTTAGAGGGACACACTGCAGGGCAATCAGGTGGCAGATCAGACAGAAGAGTGAATGCCCTTGAATGAAAAGTGTGAGGGCTGGCATTTGTTGTTAGAGAGGCGTTTCAGAGAATGGCAGGTCACTCTGGGCCCCGATAATTCTACACATAATAGAACCAGGGCAGAGACGGCTTTTGTCTAAGGAGTAATTCAAAACCCAGCTGTTCTCTTTGTTTATTCAAGTAGTCTGGTCTCCAAGGTGGAGGTTCATGCATCCCAGAGGTTGGCTAAAGGCAGCAACGGGGTCTGGGAAGAAAATACTGCAACTGTTACTTGTTTCTATCTAAAAATGTAAGAAAGGGATTTACCTTACTAGCACGTGTAGAATGGCTGGTGCCAACAGTCCCCAGCAGACTTTCTGGATGAGTTCGTTGTGTAACCTTGTATCCTGAACAGTGTGGAGCTTTCCCTGAGTGAGGAATAGAGATGAGAACGGGCTGTTAGTCTCACTCTTTTGTTTGCTTTCAGTATATTTCAAAGCAGCATTTAGTAAGTGGATTTTCAGATTACATTGTTTTCACCAAATGCTGCTGCTGCTGCTGCTAAGTCACTTCAGTTGTGTCCGACTCTGTGCAGCCCCATAGACGGCAGCCCACCAGGCTCCTCCGTCCCTGGGATTCTCCAGGCAAGAATACTGGAGTGGGTTGCCATTTCCTTCTCCAATGCATGAAAGTGAAAAGTGAAAGTGAAGTCGCTCAATCGAGCCCGACTCTTAGCGACCCCATGGACTGCAGCCCACTAGGCTCCTCCGTCCATGGGATTTTCCAGGCAAGAGTACTGGAGTGGGGTGCCATTGCCTTCTCCAAATGAGTACTTACCAAATAGACATGTGGCTTATAAATGCCCCTTGCAGAGAAATTGCAGATTAAAAAGATACTCATAATGTAAGCACATCTCTAATGTTGTGGAGACGGCTTTTTGCTTACTCCTTACATGAGACACCTGACCAGGGAAAAGCAATGACTGAACCTGGTCTATTGAAAATTAAGTACCTTTCTTTTCATTCATCAATAGTATTATTTAAAATACGGACCCACATCCACTATTTTTCAGCTTTATTGAAGTATGATAGACCAATAAAATGGTAAGATATTTAAGATGTAAAATGTGATGATTTAATAAATGTTGACTGAGACATCGTTATCTTACATATTTACTTTTTTTTTTTTGATGGGAACATTTAAGTTCTAACTTCTTAGCAAATTTCAATCATACAATACAGAGTCAAAAACTTTAGTTACCATATTATTTACACATTAAATCCTCAAAACTGACTCATAACCGAAAGTTTTTACATTTTACCAACCTTTCCCAATCCTCCCCACTCCCCAGCACCTAGTAACCACTTTTCTATTCTGTTCTTATGAGTTCAATCTCTTTTTTTTTTCAGATTCCACATAAAAGTGATAGTGTATGGTATTTGTCTGTCTCTCTTTGGCTTGTTTCCCTTAACATTGTCCTCTCCAACTTCATTCATGTTGTCACAAATTACAAAATTTCCTTCTTTTTTAATGGTTGAATAGTATCACATCAAGGTGCCTGTAGGCTTGGTTTCTTTTGAGGTCTCTTTCCTTGGCTTGCAGATGGCTAGTTTCTTCCTCTGTGCGAACATGGCTTTTTCCTGTGAGCATATATGTCTTTGTCCAAATATTCTCTTCTTATAGAGATACCAGTAATATAAGATTAGGGTTCAACTGATGACCTTATTTAACTTAATCACCCATTTAAATATCTTATTTCCAAATATGATTACATTATGAATGGCTGAAGGTTAGGACTTTAACATATGAATTTTGGGGAGACATAATTCAGTCCATAACACCAGCCATTAAAAATCAAGTATTAAACTGAACTTATAAACAGATTTTCAAATCATTGATCACAGGTTTTAAACCAAGGTTTTATTTTATTTTTTAAAATTAATTAATTTATTTTAATTGGAGGCTAATTATTTTACGATATTGTAGTGGTTTTTGCCATACATTGACATGAATCAGCCATGGGTGTACATATGTTCCCCATCCGGAACCCCCCTCCAACCTCCCTCCCCATCTCATCCCTCAGGGTCATCCCAGTGCACCAGCCCCAAGCACCCTGTCTCATGCATCGAACCTGGACTGGCGATCTATTTCACATATGATAATATATGTTAAACCAAGATTTTGAAAAGAAGCAAACTTTTCAAAGTTTTGCACCAATAATAAATACAAATTAAAAGAAATTAATTTTATCTTTGGCTGCACTGGGTCTTCCTTGCTGCACATGGGCTTTTTCTAGTTGCCTCGAGCAGAGGCTACTCTGTTGTGATGACAGGGCCTCTCATCTCAGTGGCTTCCCTTGTTCTTCAGCGGCTCTAGCTGTGTGGGTTCAGGTTTGTGGCCCACTGGCTTAGCTGCTCCTTGGCAAGTGGGATCTCCCCCAACCAGGGATGGAACCCCCGTCTCCTGCATTGGCAGGTAGAGTCTTTTAAAATATTTTAAATTTTTTTCAAGTTATGAAAGTATGGTAACACATTTACAGGAGACTTGGAAAATACAGAACAAAGTTACATATAATTTGGCAGGCAGATTCTTAACCACTGGATCACCAGGGAAGTCCCAGTACAAGTTATTTGAAAGTGTTCTGTGTGCCAAGAGGACTCCATCCTTTAGAAACTTTGGGTTTAGGTTTATGCTGTATGATATAATAATTTTCTACCATTAATTCATTAATTTAACAAACACTATGAAGTACCTGTCATGTGCAGATACTCTGGGGCTCCTGAGACCCCTCAGAAAAAATACCAGATCCTTGCCTCTTCGAGCTTACATTCTAGTGGGCAAGAGGCTGACATTAAATCAAGAGCATTGTACTTAAGACTGAGGGACTTATCTCCAGCTATTGGGAGTACTGCCAGCTCAGTCCTCAGCTGTCAGGCCTCTTTGGGAATTGCCCCTGGCCTCATACAAGGTCATGGACTCATTTCAGTTAGCCTGCGTCTGAAGATTGGTCACTATGGAGGTAAAAAGGCCCAGACACCCAGAGACCCAAGGTCATCCCAGTTTGAGAGCTCCCTGTAGGGACTGGCTGAGGACTTTTTCCAGCTTGAATCACAGCCCAGCTTCTCCTGCTGCTTCGTTTTTCTTCTTTCACTTCCCTCACGGTCTACAGTCTAGATTCCCAAGGAATCCAATAAGAGACATGTGTATTATATTATATTATATTATAGGGGCTTCCCAGGTGGCCCTAGTGGTAAAGAAACTACCCACCAGTGCAGAAGATGCAAGAGACTTGGGTTAAATCCACAGGTCAAGAATAACCCCTGGAGGAGGGCATGGCAACCCACTCCAGTATTCTTGCCTGAAAAATCCTATGGATAGAGGAGTCTGGTGGGCTATGATCCAAAGGGTGGCAAAGAATAGGACATGACTGAGCGATTAAGCACATAGATGGAAATTAGACCAAAAAATTGTCATATTTCAATTGATATGACCAAGTTCTATTAATATGTTGGTTGATTATTACTATTATTTTAAATCAGTTAGGACATCTGGAAAGGTTTTTCATTTGCTAAGCTTTTGAGTGAAATATTTTTTTTGGCCAAAATATTCCAAGGATTCCATTAGAACTTTGCCATCTACTCATCCTTGAAGCGTTAGTTTGAGTATTCCCTCCTCCAGGAAGTCTTCCCAGGTTCAGTTAGCTACATCTCCTCTCTGCCTCCATTGTACCCTCCTCTCTGCACTTGGCACATTTTAGGGGATTGTGGTTTTGAATCTTTCTTCACGGGCTGAGAAATTCATCTATGATCAGAAACCTTGCCTTATTTATCATTGTATCTCTCCTTCCCATCGTGATGCCTGACAAATAACCAGAATTATAATAGTAACCTTGCTGTGCAGGTGGGCAATGTTGTAACTGCTTTACAAATCCTTTTAATGATCATCTGAAGTTGGGAGTGTGATTAGCTCCATTTTACGAATGAGGAAACTGAGGCCCAGAGAGCTCAAATAACTTGTCAGGATTTCACAGCTGCATGGATCCAGGTGGAATTTGAACACAGAAAACATGATTGCGGAGCCTGCAAACATACCCACAGAAGCTACTGGTAAATGCATTTTGAACTGAACTTTGCATAAACTAGTTCACATAGCAGGAGAACCATAACAGGAAACTTTAACCACAATTTAAGTTTAATCCTCTCTTAAGTTTAGAAACTTCCATGAGTAGGTATTGGTTCTCAAAAGTACAGCTTTTTCATGTTTTCTAGTTTAAAAGTAGAAGATGACATGGTTTACTGAAGTCCTTCTGTATCGGAGCAGTCTTCTGAGATAGGGCAGCTTTGATTAGCTTTGGCTTTGCCCATATCCTGGGAAAAAAATCTATACTTAGGAATAACAACAATGTAAACCAACATTTGGGCTTCCCTGGTGCCTCAGTCTCCCACAATGCAGGAGACCCAGATTCGATCCCTGGGTTGGGAAGATCCCCTGGAGAAGAGCATGGCAACCCATTCCAATATTCTTGCCTGGGAAATCTCATGGACAAAGGAGCCTGGTGGGCTATGGTCCATGGGGTTGCAAAGAATTGGACACAACTTAGCAACTGAACCACCACCAAACCAACATTTAGTGAGAATTCACTGTGAAACTTGGCCACAGATACACATCTTGTCAGTGACACGAGAACTTGAATCTCTTGCGAAACTATCATGCTTCGGACAGGACCTTGCTTTGTTTCCTCTGCCCACGATTTGTAGCTCAGTAGTCAAAACAATGGACCACGCTTCTTCTTCTTGTGGCAGCCCTTCTTTCCCTGCCTCTCTCTCTAATTCTTTTGGGATCAGGCTCATACATTTTAGTCCCTGTGGTTGAGTGTCTAGTACTGTTTTCTTGGACTCTCAGTAATTACATGTTGTTAGATCTCTTCTTCTCTTTTCTTTTCACCTTCACATCAGTGATGACTAGATATAAATTCATAAATTGTTTCCAGTCTGGGAGGGACCCCAGAAGACACTGATTTCAACTACTTGGCTGATACTTGAAAATAACATTTGCAGTTTCCTTGTCAAATGGTGATGTGGATGTTCTTGAAGAAATCTATTCCATCTTTCGACTATTCTATTAGAAAACTCTATGTCAAGGTGCCCTCTTGCCCCTATAACTTCCATGCCTAGTTTTGGTTCTACTGATTATATGAAACCCAATTCCTCTTTTCAATAACAGAGTTTCAATATTTAAACACAATGCTGTGTTCTCAGGCGTGCTCTTAATATTCATCCCCAAGTCGTTTATCTTATTAGTTATTGTTTCAAGTGTCCCTGCTCTGAGCATAGAGGAAGGGGAACAGAAAACCATGTGAAGTCAGACACACCCAGCTTGGAATCCTGCCTGCACCACTTACGGACTTGATGTGTTTCAGTTTTGGTTTCTTTATTTGTAAAATGTTGATAATGACATATAGTTTAAAGAGGAGTTGCGAGGATTAAATTCAAAGCTGAAATACAACATTTGACACAGAGCAGACATTACTTTGCCAACTAAGGTCCATCTAGTCAAGCCTATGGTTTTTCCTGTGGTCATGTATGGATGTGAGAGTTGGACTGTGAAGAAGGCTGAGTGCCGAAGAATTGATGCTTTTGAACTGTGGTGTTGGAGAAGACTCTTGAGAGTCCCTTGGACTGTAAGGAGATCCAACCAGTCCATTCTGAAGGAGATCAGCCCTGGGATCTCTTTGGAAGGAATGATGCTAAAGCTGAAGCTCCAGTACTTTGGCCACCTCATGCGAAGAGTTGACTCATTGGAAAAGACTCTGATGCTGGGAGGGATTGGGGGCAGGAGGAGAAGGGGACGACAGAGGATGAGATGGCTGGATGGCATCACGGACTCGATGGACATGAGTCTGAGTGAACTCCGGGAGCTGGTGATGGACAGGGAGGCCTGGCGTGCTGCGATTCATGGGGTTGCAAAGAGTCGGACACGACTGAGAGACTGAACTGAAATGAAATGAACTGAACTGAACTGAGACACTCAAATAAATGATACTTGCTGTTGTTTTTTATTATCACCATGTTTTTTGAGCAGATCTTGAAGAGCCAAAACTGATACTAAATGTGATCTGATCATCATCAAACAGTTAAGACCCCCATCCTCTGACAGTGATGCTGAGGATGATAGTAAGACAAAGAGCAGTGACCTTCATTTACTGTTTTCTCCATGGCAGGCTCAGATATGCAGATGATACCACTCTAATGGCAGAAAGTGAAGAGGCACAGAAGAGCCTCTTGATGAGGGTCAAAACGAGAGTGAAAAAGCTGGCTCAATATTTAAAAAAATTTCAAAAAACCCTCAACACTCAAAAAACTAAGATCATGGCATCCAGTCCCATCACTTCATAGTTGGAAGATGGGGAAAAAGTGAAAGCAGTGGCAGATTTTATTTTCTTGGGCTCCAAAACCACTGAGGATGGTGACCGCAGCCATGAAGTTAAGACACGTGCTTCTTGGAGGAAAAGCCAGGACAAACCTAGCTAGATGACCTCATCCAATTTCCTTTCCTCTTGCTGCCTGTCTGACCCTGGTTTTCCTGGTCTTCACTGGCTGGCTCTCTGGTTTGATCATGTGGCCATTCTCTGCATACTAATTTTGATTTATTAGATGAAATAAAGGTACTATGTTCAGGTCTATTTGAAAGAGAGCTTCCTTTGATTCAGTGGTTTTGATAATAGTGCTTGTGCACCCAGTTGCTCAGTTGACTCTTTGAGACTCTGTGTACAATAGCCCACCAGGCTCCTCTGTCCATGGAATTCTCCAAGCAAGAATGCTGGAGTGGGTTGTCATTTCCTTCTCCAGGAGATCTTCCCAACCCAGGAATCGAACCTGCATTTCCCACGTCTCCTGCGCTGCAAGCCCCCTGGGATAATAGGAAAAACATCAGAGGAGGAGTCAAATGACTTGAGTTCTAGTACTGGTTTTATAGAGGTCTGTGCCATGCCAGTCCAGTACCTGCTTTCTCAAGCTCCTCACCTGGGAAAATGGGATAATGCCTTCCTTACTTCCGGTTTCACAGACTTGGTTTCAGGTTCCAGGAAACGTTTACGTGGAGCCTCTATAAAGGCAAAATGTTAGCTACCCACGACAGGCTGTTAGCAGGCACCTTAAAGTTCACATCTGTCAGCCTATTCTCAGGCCAAGTGGTCCCAGCCAGAAGATATTTAAAGCATCCACCTACCTGAGACTTCCTTTCACTTCTTTGTTTCATGACTCTTTGATGGAGAATGGTGGTTTAGTTGCTAAGTCATGTCCGACTCTTGAGACCCCATGGACTGTGGCCTGCCAAGCTCCTCTGTCCATGAGATTCTCCTGGCAAGCATATTGGAGTGGGTTGCCATTTCCTTCTCCAGGGGATCTTCCCGATCCAGAGATTGAACCCGGGTGTCCTGCACTGCAGGAAGATTCTTTACTGACTGAGCTACAAGGGAAGACCTTGATGGAGAATACTGTACAGGTATATTTTTGAAAAATTAAAATGAATTAAAATATAGAGTAGCTTGAAAAATTCAGAGCTGATCTAGAATTATAAATCATTGACTTCATATATGTAAATTAAATTTAATATCTTGAACCCAAAATAATTAGAAAGGTAAGTTCATTTTAGGGTCACCCCATGATGTTTTTCTTTTTTTTTTTTTTTTCCATGATGTTTTTCTAAGCCAAACAGAAGAAACATTTAGAATATACCTCTCTGGAGGTATTAGCTGGATAATCAATATAGGAATAGATACATTCTTAAAGCTTCCTGAAAAACAAGTTTCTGAGTGTTTAATCCTATTTTACTGCTGATTTCTGATATCATGTGTGACATAGATTCTTGTGGAAAGTATGTGTTACATTATCAGATTGTAAATAAGCTTGCTGAGTCATTTTTCCATGGAGGATACGATCTAGGCTTTTAAACTATGTGACAGGTGGATACCAGGAAGCCTTAAAAAAAGTTTGGGTAGAGGAAGAAGGTGAAGAGGGGCCTTGCATTTATTGAATGTCGACATGTCAGATTTATGCACTATTTAAACTCTCATATAGTCTTGACACTATTTTGAAGTAACACAAATATAGCAGCTGGGAGGAGAGTATATATAACAGTTGGAAATGTCAACGTACTCAAAACCAGCTTCTTAAATTGTGAACCACTTCTGTTGATCCTATTTGTAGAGTATAACATTGAAAAAAATTTAAATTAAGATTAAAAAGAAAAATCCTGCTTGCAGGAGGAGGACCACTATCACACTGGGTAGCATACCAAGTTAGCCATCTGGTGACGGATGCTTCTTTCTATAAGACTGTCATTATCACCCCCATTTTTTTCAGATGAGGAACCCGAAGCCCAGAAGAGTTTCATACTTGTTCCATGTCACTCAACTGGTAGGTATTGGAGCTGGGATTCAAAGCCACATTTGCCTTCTGAGTGTTGCGCTTCTGCACCATGCCCTGAACACCTGGGTTAGCAGGTTCCGCCCCCCTCCCTGCTCCTGGATGCTAATATATGACCTTGTTTGTCACCTAGTCTCCTGAGGTGTCACGTGCCTTCACCACAGAATGGGAGTAATCTCAGAATGGATCGGATTAATTTTTTTAAAGATGATTTCCGTTAAAAAATTTTTTTAAGTTATTTTTATTTTTTGGCGGTGCTAGGTCTTTATGGCTGTGTGCAGGCTTCCTCTAGTTGCAGTGACCTGTGGCTACTCTCCAGTCGTGGTGTGCG
Source organism: Oryx dammah (assembly GCF_014754425.2). Taxonomy (NCBI): domain Eukaryota; kingdom Metazoa; phylum Chordata; class Mammalia; order Artiodactyla; family Bovidae; genus Oryx; species Oryx dammah. The sequence continues at coordinate 97,933,663 of NW_024070213.1, forward strand.
GGCTTCTCACTGCGGGGGCTTCTCTCGTTGCAGAGCACACGCTCTAGGTGCTTGGGCTTCAGGAGTTGCGGCGTGTCAGCTCAGTAGGTCAAACCAGAACCAGGGATCAAACCGGATTCCCCGGCATTACACACCACTTTCTTAAGCACTGAACCAGCAGGGAAGCCCAATAGATGATATTTTCCAGGCTGCTTCTTTTTTTTTTTTTTTTTTTGACCATACTACTCGGCTTTCAGGATCTTAGTTTCCTGATCAGGGATGGAACCTGGGCCACGGCAGTGAAAGTGGCAAGTCTTAAGCACTGAAAAGCCAGGGAATTTCTTTTTTTCCAGGCTTTGAAGAAAAATCATAAAGTGTTACACAAAGAAAGCAGTATTTTTCAAAAATCTCTGAAACAATGTTATATATTAAATCCCTATCGCAGCTTAGAATGTTTACAATCCGGCAGTGCTGTACAGTAGAACGGGGTGCGATGATGGTGCTCCATATCTGTGCTGCGTAGTACACGCCTCTTGTCACACATAGCCACCAAGCAGTTGACATGTAGCTACGGCAACTGAAAAACCAAATTATAAATTGTATTGACTTAACCAGTTTAAATTTCAATCAAGTTGCTCCATGTTGCTAGTGGTTACTCTAACGTGCAGTGCATAATGTTAGATGATTTCACACACAAATAAAAATTTTGAACAACTGGTTCATCTTTATATATTCTAGGCATGATCTCTAGTCCTTGATGATGTAGCTGGCAAACTGGCATGGGTGTTTCATACTTCCTGAAGTCCTCATATCTCTGAGTCGTGTGTGCTGGCTTTCTTATTTTAGTTTTAAGCAAACTCAGGGTATTTAAAATGCTTCTGGCTCCAGGTGGGCTTGATTAATCAATGAATGTTGTTGAATGAATAGACATGATGTAATTAGCATATCTTAGTCCACTTTTCCCTGGCTGGACCTTTCTTCTCTGTATACAGAGGAGGGCATCATATACCACAGACTTGCACTGAGGTGGAAAGGCATCCAGTAGAAGATTGCCTCTGGCACGACATGTAGTGAGAGCTACATAAAGGTTCGTTTCCCTCCCCTCCCCTTGAGAGAAAGTGTAGGGAAGAACATAACACCCGTGGAAGTAGGCTGTGTGGCTGGCTGTCCCAGCAGGGTCTCCTTGCCTGTGCCATTCAGTTCTTTGGTTCATGACTTGTGAGTTTAGCTCATCCATTGGAAGAATCTTTGTGCAATTTGAAGTTGCTTTCGTGATTTTTAAAAATATCAAACCAGAGGGAGTCATCTTTTCTTTCCACAATGCTGTCTTCCTCCACCCGAAAATGACTCATTATAAAATATATTTAATTGGGAGAACTTAATTTCTGTAAATATTAAAAAAAAAATCCAACTTGTCTGAAGCAACCATATGACTTTTTTTGGATGCACACATTTTATAATTAACCGGAAGAGCGAGATGCTCTTTTCTGCTATCCCGTCAGCGTGTGTGGGAAGCTGTGAATCAGCACGGCTATAAGTCTCCACAAGAAACTTACGTTAGGACAGTGACTGCAGACGTTCTTAGCTTTGTGACTCAGTGGGACATTTTTCTTTCATACTATAGTCTTAATCACTATATTCTGGAAATAAAAAAAAGAGAGAGGGAGAAAATTTTACTAACAGAAGTTCTAAAGGACTCCTTTGACCTCTACCTATCAGTCTGTCCTTATCAATTTTGTGGAAATTCCTGTTCTATTGACTAGAATGTAATGCTTTGATTGTATCTGGCTGAGCAAAGAGCTGTACATTTGCTTCATTCTGCCTGATGAGATTTTAGGGGAAGAGAACTGTTTTTCCTGAGAGATCCTGAGGCCCCGAGGGATGATTCTGCCTTTGATCTTATCTCTCTGCTTTTCTTTTTTAACTCAAGTTTAACCTTAAATTCAGGTCATTCTTTTTCCTCAGATTCCATAAGCATTTCAAAGTGAAAGCAGGGGCCTTGCTTCAAAAGGTAATCATTGCAGGATCAACATTACAACCTCACAAAAGGAGATTTAAACTATTTTCTTTATATTCCTTCCACCTTGACAAAATGATATTTATTTCAGGCATTATTAACACAATTGACCAGAACAATAAATTTGTCACTGTTTTAAGCTAGTTTGTTATTGCAGAGAAAAGGAAGAGATGTTACAGCAATAAGCCATCACAGTACTTTCCAATAGAAGAGACTCATCAGGGATAGATTACAACCAGATTAGAATACAATTAAAATGTGGTTATCATGCAAGATCATTTTACTGCATGAACTTGTTAGAAGTATTAAAGAATTATGTGTGTGTGTGTGTGTGTGTGTGTGTCCTCAGCTGTGTCTGACTTTTTGTGGCCCCATGGACTGCAGCCCGTCAGCCTCCTGAACCATAAATGTAACAAAAAACCCCACTGGAACAGGTATCAGGACAAATGAGTTCTCCCTTGAGTTCTGCTGTTAACCAGTTGTGTGATCTTGAGTAAATACTTCAAATTTGATCCCTTTTCTCACTTGTGAAATAATACGTTAGAGCTCCAGAATCTTATGACTCAAAAGATTCAGTTTTGTATAATTCTGTTGAAACATATATGCAGGCTTTTAAATACAGAAATAAAAGTGCAACAGGCTCCTTATCAGCAGGTCATGCTCTTGGCATTAAGCTGTGGTGTCAGGAATGGATTTGATTCAATCCATCCCCATGTTCTCCTATGGCAGATGCGATGTTAGTATTTCTCTTTCCTGCTTGTGATGAGGCATCCTGTCTGTGAGCATGTTAACTTTGGTCTCCCTGGTATTTGTCTTGAACCAATTAAATGAATGATGTAGCAAGTGCAGTTGCCACAGAGTTTATAGCCAATAATGGCCCCGAAGGGTTACACATGGCTGCTCCTTGACCCAGTAAAAGTCAGTGATAAAAATCCACCAGGCAGCTGGAAGCTGTCAAAAGTCATTTCTCAATGAGTCATTTCTCACTGTTAACAAGAATGAGTTAGGGACAAATGGAAAATATTTGTTATTTTTAAGGCAATTATATTTCAACAGATGAGCAAAAAGTTGCCATTCCACACGTTATGAATAACAGTTGGGTTGTTTTGAAACTAACAAACCTTGTTTCCTTTAGGACTGCCATAAATGCCTATCACTCAAACCATGTTCTAGTTACGTTTCCCAAAGGGTAGATGGAAACGACGCTCTGCTGCTGATGGGCAGCTGGAAAATGGGGGGTGTGGGAGAGCCGTATACAACCAGACTGGAGGAGACCCACCCTGGATGTCACTCTTTTCACAAGCCCCTCTCTTCATCTGTAAGTTAGTCGCTCAGTCGTGTCCGACTCTTTGCAACCCCATGAATCGCAGCACGCCAGGCCTCCCTGTCCATCACCATCTCCCGGAGTTCACTCAGACTCATGTCCATCGAGTCCGTGATGCCATCCAGCCATCTCATCCTCTGTCGTCCCCTTCTCCTCCTGCCCCCAATCCCTCCCAGCATCAGAGTCTTTTCCAATGAGTCAGCTCTTTGCATGAGGTGGCCAAAGTACTGGAGTTTCAGCTTTAGCATCATTCCTTCCAAAGAAATCCCAGGGTTGATCTCCTTCAGAATGGACTGGTTGGATCTCCTTGCAGTCCAAGGGACTCTCAAGAGTCTTCTCCAGCACCACAGTTCATCAATTCTTCGGCACTCAGCCTTCTTCACAGTCCAACTCTCACATCCATACATGACCACTGGAAAAACCATAGGCTTGACTAGACAGACCTTAGTCGGCCAAGTAATGTCTCTGCTTTTGAATATACTATCTAGGTTGGTCATAACTTTTCTCCCAAGGAGTAAGCATCTTTTGATTTCATGGCTGCAAGTCACCATCTGCAGTGATTTTGGAGCCCCCCAAAATAAGGTCTGACACTGTTTCTACTGTTTCCCCATCTATTTCCCATGAAGTGATGGACCAGATGCCATGATCTTCGTTTTCTGAATGTTGAGCTTTAAGCCAACTTTTTCACTCTCCTCTTTCACTTTCATCAAAAGGCTTTTTAGCTCCTCTTCACTTTCTGCCATAAGGGTGGTGTCATCTGCATATCTGAGGTTATTGATATTTCTCCCTGCAATCTTGATTCCAGCTTGTGTTTCTTCCAGTCCAGCGTTTCTCATGATGTACTCTGCATAGAAGTTAAATAAGCAGGGTGACAATATATAGCCTTGATGCACTCCTTTTCCTATTTGGAACCAGTCTGTTGTTCCATGTCCAGTTCTAACTGTTGCTTCCTGACCTGCATACAGATTTCTCAAGAGGCAGGTCAGGTGGTCTGGTATTCCCATCTCTTTCAGAATTTTCCACAGTTTATTGTGATCCACACAGTCAAAGGCTTTGGCATAGTCAATGAAACAGAAATAAATGTTTTTCTGGAATGCTCTTGCTTTTTTGATGATCCAGCGGATGTTGGCAATTTGATATCTGGTTCCTCTGCCTTTTCTAAAACCAGCTTAAACATCTGGAAGTTCACGGTTCACGTATTGCTGAAGCCTGGCTTGGAGAATTTTGAGCATTACTTTACTAGCATGTGAGATGAGTGCAATTGTGCAGTAGTTTGAGCATTCTTTGGCATTGTCTTTCTTTGGGATTGGAATGAAAACTGACCTTTTCCAGTCCTGTGGCCACTGATGAATTTTCCAAATTTGTTGGCATATGAGTGCATCACTTTCACACCATCATCTTTCAGGATTTGAAATAGCTCAACTGGAATTCCACACCTCCACTAGCTTTGTTCATAGTGATGCTTCCTAAGTCCCACTTGACTTCACATTCCAGGCTCTAGGTGAGTGATCACACCATCGTGATGATTTTTTTTGTACAGTTCTTCTGTGTATTCTTGCCACCTCTTCTCAATATCTTCTGCTTCTGTTAGGTCCATACCATTTCTGTCCTTTATCGAGCCCATCTTTGCATGAAATGTTCCCTTGGTATCTCTAATTTTCTGGAAGACATCTCTAGTCTTTCCCATTCTATTGTTTCCCTCTATTTCTTTGCACTGATCATTGAGGAAGGCTTTCTCATCTCTCTTTGCTATTCTTTGGAACTCTGCATTCAAATGAGTATATCTTTCCTTTTCTCCTTTGCTTTTCACTTCTCTTATTTTCACAGCTATTTGTAAGGCCTTCCCAGACAGCCATTTTGCTTTTTTGCATTTCTTTTCCATGGGGATGGTCTTGATCTCTGCCTCCTGTACAATGTCACGAACCTCCATCTATAGTTCATTAGGCACTCTGTGTATCAGATCTAGTCCTTTAAATCTATTTCTCACTTCCACTGTATAATCATAAGGGATTTGATTTAGGTCAAATCCCACTCCATACCTGAATGGCCTAGGAGTTTTCCCTACTTTCTTCAATTTAAGTCTGAATTTTTCAGTAAAGAGTTCATGATCTGAGCCACAGTCAGCTTCCAGTCTTTTTTTGCTGACTGTATAGAGCTTCTCCATTTTGGCTGCAAAGAATATAATCAGTCTGATTTCGGTGTTGACCATCTGGTGATGTCCATGTATAGAGTCTTCTCTTGTGTTGTTGGAAGAGGGTGTTTGCTATGACCAGTGTGTTCTCTTGGCAAAACTCTATTAGCGTTTGCTCTGCTTCATTCTGTATTCTAAGGCCAATTTTGTCAGTTACTTCAAGTGTTTCTTGACTTCCTACTTTTGCATTCTAGTCCCCTATGATGAGAAGGAGGTCTTTTTTGTGTGTTAGTTATAAAAGGTCTTATAGGTCTTCACAGAACCATTCAACTTCAGCTTCCTCAGCCTTACTGGTCTGCGCATAGACTTAGATTACCGTGATATTGAATGGTTTGCCTTGGAAACGAACAGATAGCATTCTGTCATTTTTGAGATTGCACCCAAATATTGCATTTTGGACTCTTTTGTTGACTATGAGGGCTACTCCATTTCTTCTGAGGGATTCTTGCCCACAGTAGTAGATATAATGGTCATCTGAGTTAAATTCACCTATTCCAGTCCATTTTAGTTCTCTGATTCCTAGAATGTCAACATTCACCCTTGCCATCTCTGGTTTGACCACTTTCCAATTGCCTTGATTCATGGACCTATCATTCCAGGTTCTTATGCAATATTGCTCTTTACAGCATCAGACCTTACTTCAATCACCAGTCACATCCACAACTGGGTGTTGGTTTTGCTTTGGCTCCGTCTCTTCATTCTTTCTGGAGTTATTTCTCCACTGATCTCCAGTAGCATATTGGGCACCTACCAACCTGGGGAGTTCATTTTTCAGTGTCCTATCTTTTTGAATTTTCATACTGTTTATGGGGTTCTCATGGCAAGAATACTGAAGTGGTTTTCCATTCCTTTCTCTAGTGGACCACATTTTGTCAGAACTCTCCACCATGACCCATCCGTCTTGGGTGGCCCTATACTGCATGACTCATAGTTTTACTGAGTTAAACAAAGTTGTGGTCCATGTGATCAGTTTGGTTAGTTTTCTGTGATTGTGGTTTTCAGTCTGTCTGCCCTCTCATAGAGAAGTATAAGAGGCTTATGTAAGCTTTTTGATGGGAGAGACTGTCTAAGAGGGAAACTGGGTCTTGTTCTGATGGGTGGGGCCATGATCAGTAAATCTTTAATCCAATTTTCTGGTAATGGTTGGAGCTGTGTTCCCTCCCTGCTATTTACTTCCCTGGTGGCTCAGATGGTAAAGCCTCTGCCTGCAATGGGGAAGACCCAGGTTGATCCCTGGGTCAGGAAGATTCCCTGGAGAAGAAAATGGCAACCCACTCCAGCACTCTTGCCTGAAATATCCCATGGATGGAGGAGCCTGGTAGGCTACAGTCCGTGGGGTTGCAAAGAGTCGGACATGACTGAGCAACTTCACTTTCTAAACCATGGTGGAGGTAATGAGGATAATGGTGACCTCCTTCAAAAGGTCCCAGGCATGCACTGGTACACAGTGCCCCCAACCCTGCAGCAGCCACCACTGACCCTCGTCTCTGCCGGAGACTCCTGGACACTCACAGGCAAGTCTGGGTCAGTCTCTTGTGGGGTCACTGCTCCTTTCTCCTGGGTCCTGGTGCCCACAAGGTTCTGTGTGTGCCCTCCAAGAGTCTATTTTCCAGTCCTGTGTAAGTTCTGGCAGCTCTATGGTGGGGTTAATGGCGACCTCCTCCAAGGGGGCTTATGCCATACCCACGTCTGCCACACCCAGAGCTCCTGTCCCTGTAGCAGTCCAGTGCTCACCCGTACCTCCTCAGGAGACACTCAGACACAGAGAACCATGAACCAGAAACCTTCTTTAATCTAAGAGTTTCAAATGCTCTCTCAGTTTCCATACAGGAGAGACTTAGTTGCCCTAAATATTTTGGGACTTTTTCAAATATCTAGTTGAACTCTGTGTCACTTTAGTAGAAATCCCCATTTTCTCTTCTAAGAGCTTAGAGACTGATAGCATTTTTTTCCCTCCTTTTTAATAAGGAAGCTAGGAAGCCTCTTTTTTTTTTTTTTTTTTAAAGAGGGCTATAACTTTAAAAATAATGTCTGTGTCTCTAAATATTCAAGCAGATTCCTCCCATTTAGATATTTCCCCCCACTTTTGAAAATGGGGAATTAGTTGCTCTGGCTACTGAATTGGAGAAGGCCGTCTCTACATCTTTTCTGAATTTTCTAACATTGAGTATCATGGAAACATACAGTATTACTTAAAGTGAAAGTGAAAGAAAGAAAGAAAGAAATTGAAGTCACTCAGTCGTGTCTGACTCTTTGCAACCCATGGACTGTAGCCCATCAAGCTCCTCCATCCATGGGATTCTCCAGGCAAGAATACTGGAGTGGGTTGCCATTTCCTTCTCCATTTACTTAAATTAAACCAACATCCAACCTTTGTAACTGCAAACATGAAGACAATCTGCTAATTACTGTTTTCTTTTGCCATGACATCTATCTCTGTGTATCTAACTCAGAAGGCAGAGATCACAACAGTCCTGAATTCACACAGTGAATTTCCAGCTAATTAAAAAAAACAAAAAACAAACAAACAAAAAAAGCAATAGTTGATTTATAAAAATAAGCTCCATTCCAGAATTTCAAGCATCTAACCTTTGCAAAAATCTAGATGCAAGTAACAACTATGAATTGTCTATTCAGAATTGCTCAGATTTTAATAGATGGCCCAGTGCTTTCTGAGCATCTGCTCTTTCTGTGTAGTCTGGAGAAGGGAGGTAGGATCCTAGAATCACAGATAATGAGTCAGATAAAAATAGGGCAGGTGTGTCAGAGACATGTAGAGCTCACCAAGCATTAATATACTCCTGTCCTTTCCTCAGCCTTTGTTGCAATTAAGGTTAAAGACATATGACTAGTTTTGGCCAATGAAATGTGAGCAGAAGTTCCTTGTGTCACGTTCTGGCTAAGAAATGGAGATGGTTTGCTTCCTTCATTTCTTTTTACCACCCCACCACCACACACATACACAGTTCCAGATTGCATAGCTATAAAATAGAGGAGAATGACTGTGAGACAGAAATAAATTTTTACCGGGTAAAGAGTCTGAGATTTGGAGTTTGCTATTGTAGTAGCTAGCACTGGTTTAGTTGCTAAGTCGTATCCGACTCTTGCAACCCGATGGACTGTAGTCTGCCGGTCTCCTCTGTCCATGGGATTCTCCAGGCAAGAATGCTGGAGTGGATTCCCATGTCCTCCTCCAGGGGATCTTCCCTACCCAGGAATTGAATGCTGGTCTCCTGCACTGCAGGCAGATTCTTTACCAACCGAGCTACAAGGGAAGCATTAATTACCCTAACGGAATATCTGATACTCCTTATGTTAGAAAGTTATTGGAAAAGCTGGGACTATTATCTAGATTAAGAAATGACAAATCTGACTTTGAATCAAAATCAACTTGGGGAGTTTTAGGAAATTCACATTTCTGGGACCCATGTAAGAATTTTTAAGTTAAAATTTATGGGGAAGGCATGTGAATTCACATTTTTTTGAATCAAGCTCCCCAATAATTCTAGACACTTCTTTCAAATCTGAACTTCTACTCTATGACATGAAAGTCCCTCTAATTATTTTCTGAAGTGATGGAATGGAAAATTTAAAATGATCAGAGAGAATCAGAGGATTTAGATCTAAAACAGAATCAACAAACTATAGACCCAAGGGCCGAATCTTGTCTTCAGTCTGCTTTTGTAAATATTAATAAAGTTTTATTGGAACACAGTCACACTCTGGTTTACATATTATCTATGGCTGCTTCCACTATACAGGCAGAGTTGGATGGTTGCAACAGTGATGTTATATTCACTCTCTGGCCCTTACTGAAAAAGCCTGTGGACTGCTGATCTACATGCCTGTCTCTGTGCTTGAAAAAGTTAGGAATTCTTGATTTGGCCTCTCCCATAAGTGGAAGACTCAAATTCTCAGCATTCCTGATAAGTGTAAGAAAGGTCAGTCATGGAAACTTATTTCACTTTTAGATCAACTGCACCTTATGATATCTCCATGCTCCATGGGTTAGAGTCATGCAAATTATCCTACTGTTTCATAAACTGTGGAACAACCAGAAACGCAGCCACAGGAAGACAGTTATTTTAATTGAATCTAGAACGAGCTGGATGATATTTGTAGGGAAAAAAATTATAGTTTCCAAATGTATCTGGATTTTGTAGTTCTTTCTTACTACAAATAAAGATATGACACAGGATTAATATTTAATGGGACCCATTCTGTTTATATCTTTCATTCATGTTTAAATTATATCAAGGGCTTGGTACAAACCCCTCATCTAAAATGATCTATATTTAAATATGTAGGTATATTTAAATATGAATTTTAAAGCTGTACAGTCCAGGAAATTCAAATTTAAAATGCAATTCTAGGGAAATGGCTATTTTAACCAGCTCCAAATGCAGATTTAAGTTGAAGATTTCTTCAGCTCAATGCATCATCACTGTGGCTTTCCTTTCTTTCCCTTCCACTTCCCCAATAACACACTATCAATCAGAAACCTAGTGAATCACAGCAGAGAAACTGAATATTCTTGCTTTTTAGTGAACGAGAGGGGAATTTTGTCTTTTGGCTACATGATCTGTGGTATTGCTCAGAGAAGAAAAGAAGAATGAGCCTTATATATGAATCACAAAAGAGCTTCAGTGGCTCATTTTGGTGGCCTCAGGAGTCCTGATCGGTTCCACTACAAAGTGAACGCTGGAATATAGCTGAAGATGCAGGAGCTCTGATACACATGGTTATCTTACACTTAGAAGAAAAAAAGTTATGTTTGAGCTCTGTTCCCTCACAACTTTAATTTATGTAAGTTCTTGGAGCTAGAGAAGAAAGAAAAAGCAAAGCGAAACATACAATTTCATTACACTCCCTAGGACATAATTGGTAACATGTGCACCTAATTTTGATTACTCACTCTTCTGTTCACTTGTTGCTGGTTAATTGAGAGTGGCAGTCCCAATTACACAACCCCTAGTAGCATGTAATAGCTAATTGTGAGCAGGTTAGAAGCCTTCTTTGTCTTTGAAAAGGTCTCTTAACTCTCTAGGGCATGTCTGTTTTGGATTGAAGTCATAACTATTCAAGAATGTCTTTTAATATTAAGATTTAAATAAATGAATTTACACTCCATGTCATATGTTTAGCAGGTGACTGAGACCATGTGCTCTTTATCCCACTTAGCAGAGAATTATAATGTGTAAGGGATTTAAATTAGGCCGTAACCAGTCTTGCTGCTAGGGGCAAAAAGTAATGTGGTTAATATAGCAGGCTAGAACAAGAAGTGGGTTCATTTGGGTCACTGCAGTGACTTCTAATTGAATTCAGGTAATTTCTTCGAAAAAGAGTTCATGCTTCTCTTTGGTCTACTTCCAGCTCCAAAACTCCAGACCCAAACAGTTACTGATTTATGTAGTTACGATTTCCAAATTGCTGGGCTAAACTATATGTCTCTATGGCTACTGGGGTCTATGAAAATGATCATGCAGTTCCGATGCAGATGAGGACACATTTTATTTGTGGTAACCACAGCTGTGGGATCCCCAGGATGGTTTCTAAACACTGTGCAGGCCAGGGGAGTCAATAAAAGATGTGCTATGATGGCTAAGGCTTTACAACACAGTTCTCATCAGTAGCCATGGGAATCGTGTGGGCGAGAGCCATAGCCCTCTTGGGTGAGCATGTGTGCTTCAGGGAATGCTTTACCGACAAAATGACATTTCCCTTTCCTTTCCCTCAGAACCAAATTTAAAATTTAGGAAAGTCATCGTTTCACTTTGAGATGACCTATAGATGAAGACAGACCTGACTAACTGGGCAGACTGGCATAGCCCATTTCAGGATGCATCTCTGAATTTCTTTTCCATCTTTTTCAAGCCTCTTTCCTTTGACTTCCTGTGAGGAAGGTGTTCAGGGAGATGAGTCACACTGGTCTGCTTCTGAACAAATCACCCAGCCTCTGTAACATCTCTTTCATTTTTGATTCAACTTCCTACTCTGTCTCCTTCGCTTTTTGCAGACTCATTTGCAATACACATAGGCAGAGCATAAGTGACATATTGCCTCAAGGGGTCAGGGGAATTGAAGTTAAGAATCGTAATAATTTTCTGCCTGAGTTCTTATTCTTTTCTTATTTATTTATTTTTTTTTCAGGTCTACAGCTAAAAGGAAACCCATAAGGTCAGGGTATTAGTTGAGCTTAGATTCTGTCATGAATAATAGGGACCCCAAAATATCACTGGCTCAAAGAAGATATATATTAATTTTTCTCTGATATAAAAGTATAGAAACAGAGGCCAAATGATGGATTCTCGGTCACTGGGGACACAGGTTGCCTCCAGCTGTCCATCTCATCAAAGCTGGTGAAATGGGTCTGTGACCCTCATCCTCATGGATGAAGCATAGCCCTTACTTTCAGGTTCCATGAAATAGGAAAGAGAAACAGGAAAGGACATGCTCACTACCATTAAGAACACACCTCCAAAGTTCCACACATCATGTCTGCTTATACTCCACAATTGGGACCTAATCACATAGTCACACTTATTTGCAGGGGAAGCCAAGAGATGTTTGGGCAGCCATGTACCTAGCTAAAATTTTGGGCTTCTAATAATATGGTTTTTCCTGTGGTCATGTATGTATGTGAGAGTTGGACTGTGAAGAAAGCTGAGCACCGAAGAATTGATGCTTTTGAACTGTGGTGTTGGAGAAGACTCTTGAGAGTCCCTTGAACTGCAAGGAGATCCAACCAGTCCATTCAGAAGGAGATCAGCCCTGGGATATCTTTGGAGGGAATGATGCTAAAGCTGAAACTCCAGTACTTTGGCCACCTCATGCGAAGAGTTGACTCATTGGAAAAGACTCTGATGCTGGGAGGGATTGGGGGCAGGAGGAGAAGGCGACAACGGCAGATGAGATGGCTGGATGGCATCACCGACTCGATGGACATGAGTCTGAGTGAACTCCAGGAGTTGGTGATGGACAGGGAGGCCTGGCGTGCTGCAGTTCATGGGGTTGCAAAGAGTTGGACACGACTGAGCGACTGAACTGAACTGAATAATAAGGAAGAAGTGGAGGACACATTAAGAGACATCCAAAAATCTTCTACTGTGGTCTGTCCAGGTGGAAATCTAAAACGCTACATGCATCTTTTTCACACACAGAGTACACTCACCCCTCCCCCTGCCAAGAGATTCAGTTGAAAATTCCCACCCAGTTATAGAAGTCCAGGTTCAGAATTCAGGGTGATGCTTGGTCCCTTCTGTGAGATCAGAATAGGGTTTCTTTCAGATCCCTGCTTTTCTGGTCTCATCTCATCAGTAGTAGTTACATTTTAACTGTAGCAAAAACTCTGATTTGGAAAAGGAGAGAATGCAAATTCTGCTCAGTCATCAGGCTGTAGCAGTTATCAGATCCTGCTGGACAAGAGGAAAGAGGGAGTGAGGAGGAGTCAGTCTCCCACATAGCGCATCTGGTGGCTCTGGGTTCTGACTTTCGGGGAGGAGCTCTCTTCCTCCGTGATCCTCCCTGACCACATCTGAAGCAGACTCTTGTAGTGTGCCCTCTTTCTCCGACTCCTTCCTGCTGGCGGAGGATTGGGTTTCCAGGGGTTGCTTTAGGGCTCAAATGATCACAAGCTTTGTCAGGCCAGGCTCGTGGTTTCTTTGGCAATCCAATTCCCTCTCCAAACAAGTAAGCGTCTGGTCTATTTGTTTCTGGTGAATATCCTTTTGAAGAAGCAGAGCTGAACGACTCATGGACTCATGGTTTTTGAAACTAAAGCTTGTCTTTTACTTACATCCTGCTGTGTTCTGTTTATCACTCTGCCTACCTATATTAATTTCCCAGGACTACCATTAGGAAGCATCCCAGAGAGGGTGGCTTAAATAATACAAATTTGTTTCTCTGAAATTCCGGAGTCAAGAAGTCTAAGATCAAGGTGTCTGCAGCCTCTCGCTTTGGCTTCTAGATGACCATCTCCTGCCTGTGTCTTCCATCAAGTTTTCCCAATGGTCATGTGTGTGTGTGTGTGTGTGTGTGCCTGGTCATGTCTGACTCTTTGCAATCCTATGGACTGTCACCCACCAGGCTCCTCTGTACATGAGATTTCCCAGGCAAGAGTACTGGAGTGGGTTGCCACTTCCTCTTCCAGGGAATCTTCCCCACCCAGGGGCTGAACTTGCACATCTTGTGCCTCCTGCATTGGCAGGCGGATTCTTTACCCACTGTGCCACCTGGGAAGCCTCCCTCTTGCTCCATGGTCATATCTATATCCTGATCTTCTCATCTTATAAAGATACCAGCCAGACTGAATTGTGACCATCCTAATGTCTTCATTTTAACTTAATTACCTCTTTAAATATCCTATCTCCAAATTTAGTCACATTCTGACATACTGGGGTTTAGAACTTCAGCATATAAATGTAGGGGAGAAAATTCAGCCTCTTGGCTAACCATCCCGCTTCCTTACCTAGAAAATGGGCTTGTTGGGAAGGCAACACCTCGGATGTGATCTTTGTTACTAGGCTGACTTCCCCTGTCAGAAAACTTTCATATGAGAGAAACTGAAAGCAGATGTATCTCCTGCTACGTCTACAATTCCCTTTAAAAAGGGTTCAGTTTGGGCACAGAAGCCGTTGGCCTTAAAAGGTTTCAGATTTAATAGGCTTTCACAAAAAAAAACTTAGATTGCAAACTTTAGGTAAAACTATGTTCACTCCCATTTCTGCAACTGGTTAGTTCTGAAAGTGAAAGTGTTAAGTGCTTAGTCCTGTTTGACTCTTTGCGACCCCATGGACTACAGCCCGCCAGGCTCCTCTGTCCATGACTGTAGCCCAACAGGCTCATTCTCCATGGAGTTCCCCAGGCAAGAATACTGGAGTCTCCAGAGGATCTTCCTGACCCAGGGATTGAATCCGGGTCTCCTGAGTTGCAGGCAGATTTTTTACCATCTGAGCCACCAGAGAAGGCCCTGGTTAGTTCTAGCTAGAGCTAATTTCATCCAAAATTCTTTACTAAAAGAGTCATGGACCAGCATTTTGAATTTTCAGTCACGTGGCCAG
>NW_024070213.1:97953232-97960485 GCF_014754425.2 Oryx dammah
GGTATCATGCTTTTAATTTAGTGCTAAACATTAGAGATCTGTTTGGCTATGACTTATAACAATTCAAAAATAATAGTGGCTTAAATAAGGTTGCAGTTTTCTCTCTCTTTAAAGTGAAAGTGTAGTTAGCTTAGAGTTGATAGACGGCTTCCCTGGTGGCTTAGTGGTAAAGGATCTGCCTGCAGAGCAGGGGACACAGGTTCCATCCGTGGGCTGGGAAGATCCCCTGGAGGAGGGCCTGGACACCCACTCCAGTGTTCTTCCAGGAAAATCCTTTGGACAGAGGAGCCTGGTGGGCTATGTCAATGCGGTCACAGAGTCGGACACAGCTGAAGTGACTAAGCACACATCCGTGGCAGGGCCATACTACAGATATCTGGGACCCAGGCTGTGTCCAATTTTCCACTTGATCATCTGTTGGGAGTGGTTCTTGCAAACATGGTCCTAACTGGTGCTCCTGCTGTTGCGTCAGTCTTCCAAGCAGCAGGATGGATCAAGAAGGAGCAGATCCTCTTCCTTTAAAGACACATCTCAGCAGTTGTTCCTACAAGTTCTGCTTATATTCCGTTCACCAGAACTTTGTCACATGGCTTGCTCCTACTTGGGAAGGAGTCTGGAAAACATGACTATATTGGAAGTTGTTAACTTTAAAAAATTGTTATCACTGGGGAAGCGGGGGAGCATAGATATTGGAGCACAACTGGATTCTCTCCTAGAACTAGGAAAGTTTTCTCTCTCTTTAATCCTACTTTCTGATGCTTCTCTGTGTTTTCGTCACCTGTACGGCAGTAACTCTTGATGTTCACAGTGAGGCCGTGAAGGGATAGTAAGAGCCTGAATCCGTTTTGAACTCTTTAAAAATCAAATGCGTTTGGGGTTACATTTGTATTAGGGTACATTTGTGTGTGTGTTAGTCGCTCAATTGTATCTGGCTCTTTGTGACCCCATGAACTGTAGACTGCCAGGCTACTTTGTCCATGGAATTCTCCAGGCAAGAATACAGAGGTGGGTTGCCATTCTCTTCTCCAGGGGATCTTCCCAACCCAGGGAGGGAACCTGGGTCTCCTGCATTGCAGGCAGATTCTCTACTGTGTGAGCCACTAGGAAAGCCTTATTATTGCTAATCTTGCTAAAAAGTAAAAAAATATATATGGTCCTCTACTAAAAACAAGCAAAACAAGACAAGATATGATCTGTTATGATGGGCACAATCTAAGGGTGCATTTAGTGATATTTTAATTCCATCAAAATTGATACTTTTTGTAAGCAATAACTAACAATAATACATATTATCTATTAAGAGTTTGCCACATACCAGGTACTATGCTAAGCGTTTCATGTACATTTTTCCATTTAGTCTTCTGAGAGCTGTAAAAATGGGTTTTGCTGGCACCATTGTTTACATGAAGAGACTAAAGCTTGAAGGGCTTAAGTGACGTGCTCAAATAAGAGCACATGGCTCTTAAGTGATGGAGTTGGGATTTGTTACTTGTATGAGTGGCTTTAAAGCTTGATATATCCATCTTCTGAGTATACTAAGGGCAGTGGTTCTCAACAAGAAGCAATTTTCCCCACCAGGGCTGTTTTGGCAATGTCTGGAGGTATTTTTGATTGTTACAACTGGAGACTGCTGCCAGCATTGAGAGGGACCGTGCCAAAACAACCCACAACACACAAGATGACCCTTTAAGTAAGGAATTATCTGGCCCAAAGTGTCTTTGGTGTCACAGTTGAGAAGCCCTGAATTAAACCCCACTACCTCACATTTGGTAGATGCCTTTGTCCTTACTAGTGGATAGCAGATGATTTATATCCATTTAGATTGTTAATCTCTGGAAACAGGGAATTTCCATTTCTGTGTAAAGGGCTAAAATTTTCTTAGTCAAGAGGGATCAGTTCTTCATTTTTGAGTGTAGCTGGTTTGGGGGAAAAGATTGAGTTTGGGGAGATGTGGGAGCAGGGAAATTTACAGAAAGAGAATGCAAAAGAAATCTGGAAAGTAATTATTTTGTAGGTTGCACTTCTGAAATTTTTAACAGAAAATGAAACTTTCATCCTAATTCAAAAGGAAATAAGTTATTAATCCGCTGTCTTTCTTTGAAAAGGCTATGCATAATAGGTATGTTTGGAACATGATGTTACATTAGGTGGTTAGGTGTTAGGCGGTTTGGTGCCTGGATGTTAAATGTTGTAACCGCTTTAACATCAACAAGACAAACTTTCCTTTAAATAGGCATTTACTAAGTACTTAAAGGGACCAGAACTTGTCCTAGGCATCCCAGGTAGAGATGAACTATGACTTTTTTTTTACCCATAAGGGAACTACAATTTACAGGAGAGAAACAGTCAGCAAAGCACTAGTCCTAATAGGAGGGCATTAAGGGATACACTGGGGATCAGTGACAACAGAATGGGATATAGTAGAGCTAAGTGTTGCGTACCATAGGCATGCAGAGGAGAAAACACCTGTCCCTGTGGAGCAGGTAGAAAAGACAGTGATGGCTTTCCAGGGAAGGTGAGATTTGATCAATTCTTTCTTTTTTAAAAATTTTATTGGAGTGTAGTTAATTTACAAGGTTGTGTTAGTTTCAAGTACACAGCACATATATGTGAATGCTGCTGCTGCTGCTTGGTCGCTTCAGTCGTGTCCAGCTCTGTGCCACCCTACGGACTGTAGCCCGCCAGGCTCCTCTGTCCGTGGGATTCTCCAGGCAAGAATACTAGAGGGGGTTGCCATGCCCTCCTCCAGCGATCTTCCCAACCCAGCGTTTGAACCCGGGTCTCCTGCATTGCAGGCAGATTCTTTACTGCTGCTGCTGCTGCTGCTAAGTCGCTTCAGTCTTGTCCGACTCTGTGCGACCCCATAGACGGCAGCCCACCAGGCTCCCCCGTCCCTGGGATTCTCCAGGCAAGAACACTGGAGTGGGTTGCCATTGCCTTCTCCAATGCATGAAAGTGAGAAGTGAAAGTGAAGTTGCTCAGTCGTGTCCAACTCTTAGCGACCCCATGGACTGCAGCCCTCCAGGCTCCTCCGTCCATGGGATTTTCTAGGCAAGAGTACTGGAGTGGGGTGCCATTGCCTTCTCCATATGTGAATATATATATATGTGTGTGTGTGTGTATATATTCATTCCTTTTAAGATTCTTTTCTCAAATAGGTTATCACAGAATAGTGAGTGGAGTTCCATGTGCCATGCAGTCGGTCCTTGTTGGTTATCTATCTTATATACAGTAGTGTGTGTATGTTCACCCCAAGCTCCTGATTTACGCCCCCACCACATTTCCCGTTTGATAAGCATGAGATTGTTTCCAGTATCACTCAAATTTCTTTCTGTTTTGTAAACACATTCATTTGTATCATTTTTTAAAATTAGATTCCACCTGTGAATAATATGGGATGATACTTACATTTCTCTTCTGACTTACTTCACTTAGTATGACACTGTCTGGGTCCATCCACGTTGCTGCAAATGGCACGATCTCATTCTTTTTTACGGCTGAGTAGTGTTCCATTGCATATGTGTACCACATCTTCTTTATCCATTATCAGGAACTGTAAGGAAGGCGATAAGAAGGTGGAGGAGGGGAATTAGGGGATGAGAAAGACTAGATCATGGGGCACGACTGTTTAGTTTCTGCCTTGGAACCCAGCACACACTCTGAGGTACATCTGCTTCCCCCCCTGACAAGGTGGCATCTTTTTCTTGGCATATAATTTTGTTCTATTATACTTTTTGTATCTGAGGGCTTCCCAGGTGGCACTAGGTGGTAAGCAACCCACCTGCCAATCCAGGAGATATAAGAGACCTGGGTTCGATCCCTGGGTTGGGAAGATCACCTGGAGGAGGGCATGGCAGCCCACTCTAGTATTCTTGCCTGGAGAATCCCATGGACTGAGGAGCCTGATGGGCTACAGTCAATGAGGTCGCAAAGAATCAGATAAGATGAAAGCGACTTACACAACATGCATACATCTGTCTTCTGGGGCTGTGGGAAGGTCTGTTGAAAATTAGCACTAATGTTTCCTTACAGCCATGAAAAGGATGATTCAAAAGGTGTTGAACGCAGCGCTTGTAAAGCCATGGTGGAGTGAAATGTCATGGCATAGCTTACAGGGCACAGAGTGGGACTTTAGACCGAGCACTGGTAGTTACATGGAAGATAGATGGACTGATGCTTCGGGAGATGAGACTGAAGCCAGGGGTTCACTATAATGTCATTGGGGCAAATTTAACGTGAGATCCAATGCCGTGATTAGCTTTAATCCTTTGAAACTAACGTTAATGAGGAGGTCATCTGCTATAAACATTTTACTGGCAGCAGGATATGAATCATAAATAGGCCAGATTTGGAGAGAACAGCCGTATTATCCAAATACCCTTTTGGCACAAAGAATCAATAAAATGCTACACGCGTCTCTAAGGGTTAGAAAGCTCCTGAGAAGACAGTTTAGTTCTCCCTTTACAAATTTTAACTTTACAAGATGTCTTCAGAATCTGGATTTCCCCTTAACTGTTAGGGGGAATTTATCATTTGCTAATTTGGCTGTGAAGTAGGAAAAAAATTAACGTGATTCTGGGACATTTGTGATTTGGGAATTTTAAAAAAATTCAGTAACCGTTGCATACACTTATGGATGATTAAAATTAGAAAAAAAAATCTTAGAAATATTTTTCAACTTCTTGATTTTACAAATGAGAAATTGGAAGTCCAAAGACAGTGTGGGATTTGTCCAAGTTCACCATAACTACCGGGTTATCTGGGACCCGAACTGAATGTTTTGGCTTTAGTTCAGGATTTTATTTTTTTAAATCTAAAAATTTAAACAACTGGTAGAGATCATTTCAATTTCACAGCAAATTTCCCCAGTTCCTCTGTCGAGTATTTCAAGGATATACTTCCTCCTAGTTTTGTCTATTTTAAACATTGGTTTGCTTGTGTTTTGGTGGTTTTCTTCTTATTCTTGAAAGATCTAAAAATTCCTGTGGATTCTCTTGTACTTGTTAGAAAAAATGGGGAAATCTCTCTATAGTCAGAGAGGAGACCCGATTGTAAATGAGAACATTTGTGAGATCAGACAAACTCTTAAATTCATGAATAAGTGTTTGATAACAAAATATTCTGCATTTCCTGCAGGAGTGAGATAAATAAGAAGTATAGACAATGAAATAAAATAGCATATTAAAGTCTCCAAAATATTTTGGAAAAGATTTCCATAAGACTTTGTAAAACAGTGTGTGGTAAACCCATTCTTGACTACAAATAGGAATTACTATCCTTTGGCCCAAGAGGTATTTTCTCATAGTCAAATAGGGGGTGTTGCCACTTCATCTGACCTGATGTTTCATAAATCATAAACTCTGTGCCAGAGTGGGGCTCTTTCTTCTTCTAGAGTTCTTCAGGCTAGCCCAGGCTTGCTCCAGGGGCCACCCCCATAATTTTTGAATTTTCAAAAGATTGAGGTTAAGTGCTGTCATTGTTCCAACACAGCTCTTTTCTCCAACTCTTTTCTGGGTCAGCATATTCAGCTTTTCCCAGACATCGCTTGGCCTCAGTAAGAGTCAATGACTCAAGTTTCTGTTGTATAAACAAGGTTTATACTTACTGCCTCAGTTTGTGTTGCTAGGGTCTTTATTCACGGCATTTTGATCCATATCATGATCCACATCACATTGTTGTATGTTAAAACGTATGTTGTTTGGACTTTCAAAACTTTAGTTGGCCTCTGAATACAGAGGCAAACTATCTGGACAACTTTCCCTCCGCAGTTTTGTGGAGCACACATTGCTAGTGGGCCTGCCTTATATTCACTATTCCTCTCTTCCCCTGCTTTTATTGGACACGTGGCTTCCAGCATGAGGCTGCATTTCCCAGTCTCCCTTCTAGCTGGTCTGACCATGTGACTAAATTTGGCTAATGAGCTACGGTCTGAAGTATGTATGACTGATGAGTTTTGCAACTCAAAGGACTCTGGTGTGTTCCCTGCCTTGCCCTGCTCACTGCATGGATATTACCCAGAGCTCAGAGGCGGAAGCTACCTCTTGATGATGAAGGCAGAGCTCTCCTGTCAGCCCTGCCCCATCTCCCTCCAAACTACTACATGAGAAAGAGATGATTTCTGAGTTACTTAAGTCACTGTATTCCTGGTATTTTCGTTATGTCAGCTAAGCCTTGTCCTAATTAATGTACTTTTTCATACTGTTCCTGGGGTTCACTAAGAACAGTGGCTTCCAGTCCCATCATGGCAAATAGATGGGCAAACAATGGAAGCAGTGACAGACTTTATTTTCTTGGGCTCCCAAATCACTGCGGATGGTGACTTCAGCCACGAAATTAAAAGATGTTTGTTCCTTGGAAGAAGAGCTATGATAAACCTAGACAGTGTATTAAAAAGCACAGACATTACTTTGCCGACAAAGGTCCATCTAGTCAAAGCTACGGTTTTTCCAGTAGTCAAGTATGGATGTGAGAGTTGGACTATAGAGAAAGCTGAGCAGCGAAGAATTGATGCTTTTGAATTGCAGGGTTGGAGAAGATTCTTGAGAGTCCCTTGGACTGCAAGGAGATCAAACCAGTCAATCATAAAGGAGATCAGTCCTGAATATTTACTGGAAGGACTGATACTGAAGCTGAAACTCCAATACTTTGGCCACCTGATGAAAAGAACTGACTCATTGGAAAAGACCCTGATGCTTGGGATGATTGAAGGTGGGAGGAGAAGGGGACGACAGAGAATGAAATGGTTGGGTGGCATCACTGACTCAATGAGCATGAGTTTGAACAAGTTCCAGGAGTCGGTGATGGACAGGGAGGCCTGGCGTACTGCAGTCCTTGGGGTCACAAAGAGCTGGACACAACTGAGCGACTGAACTGAACTGAATTAATAAACCTTGTTAGAGTGTTTAAAATCATTTCAAACCATTTATGTCTGAATGAATAGGAGACTGTGGAAACATCTGTAGCAACAGTAAGGAAAAATAAAGTACCCTTCAAGAGAATATCTACAAGACAGAGTTGTTCCCAGCACAACTGCTGAATGGGAAACTCAATAACAACTCCACACAATCCCAGAAGTTCACCTCTCTCCAGTTTTGTCTTTGAGGAATTTGATGTTGCTGTTTAGCCACTAAGTCGAGGAATTTGTTACCTAAAGTAAACCAGGCCCTAAGTGTTTCCTCTGGAGAAGGCAATGGCACCCCACTCCAGTACTCTTGCCTGGAAAATCTCGTGGATGGAGGAGCCTGGTGGGCTGC
>NW_024070213.1:97960495-98037270 GCF_014754425.2 Oryx dammah
GAAGGAAATGGCAACCCACTCCAGTGTTCTTGCCTGGAGAATCCCAGGGACGGGGGAGCCTGGTGGGCTGCCCTCTATGGGGTCGCACAGAGTCGGACATGACTGAAGTGACTTAGCAGCAGCAGCAGCAGAGATATTAAAAAATAAGTTTGCATATCCCCAGGAACTCAGCAAAAAATGTTTCTTTGGTCTCCACTGCTGCCTGGTTTATACGCTCTCCTACTGGCATCCCACTCTTACGTGGTTTTTTTTTTTTTGTCACTGTGTGTCATGTGAGATCTTAGCTCCCCAATCAGGGATTGAACTCATGGCCCCTTGCAATGGAAGCGTGGGGTTTTAACTGCTGAACTGCCAGGGAAGTACCACTATACTTTATTTTCATAGGTTAGCTCATCTTGATTTTTAGAAACATGGTGCTAATTAGGCTGATGTAATATCATTCTTTTAATAACACTGCCTTTAGACAACACTATACCAAAATGATTCTGGGTTTTTAAAGTCCTTCACAGTCCTTAGCAGAGTGATTCAATTCTTTCACCAACTCCACTGAATAGAAATTCTTCCTTCGATGTGACATGAATTCTTTATGTTGTAATCTGGATGCGTTCTGTGACCATCTCACAGAGCAAGGAGGAGCAGAAATACTTATTACTCTTTGAGAGTCCTTTCTGTTTTAGAAATGTATGTTACATTACCCCTTTCCTTTCTTTTGGAATAATAATCCAAGTTCCTTTAACCTGTCCTCATTTTCTTTATCTTGGATCTTTATGGGTTTGTTTGGACATAACTCTTCAAATTTTGCATTTTTTATTTGTGGAACCCAAGACTGGGGCAGTAGCAATTGATGTCTGTTACTTTCTAGGTATTTACCATGGTGCTAAGTGTCGTGGTAGTATGCCATCTTGTTTAACCCTCCCCACCATTCTGTGAGCAAAGTATATTATTAGCTCTATTCTATCATGGGGGAAACAGACACTTACAGATATTAGTACTGTATCTGCTAACATATGAGAGGAGATTGTCTCCAAACGTACCCCTCAGAAAGTAGGGGACCACCTTTAGTTCAGTCTTCAAAAAGTCTCTTGAATTATGTGGTTTTTCTTCAGCTTCTAAAGTCACATAGACCTGGGACTTCCCCGGCGGTCCAGTGATTAAGAATCCACCTTCCAATGGCAGTGACGGGTTCCATCCTTGGTCAGTGAACTAATCTCATGTGCCTGTGGGACAGCTAAACCGACATGCTGCTACAAAGACCTGATGCAGCCAAACAAATTTAAAAAAATAAATAAAGTAACATAGGCCTGAGCAAAGACAGTCTCTTCAATAAGAGGTGCTGGGGAAACTGGACAACTACATGTAAAAGAAAGAAATCAACAATACCTAACACCATACACAAAAATAAGCTCGAAATGGATTAAAGACTTAAATGCAAGGCTGGACAGTATAAAACTCTTAGAGGAAAATATTGCCTGACATGAATCAGAGCAAGCTCATTTTCAAGCCACTGCCTAGAGTAATGAAAATTAGTTAGGTTCCATTTGTTTATTTTTACAAAAATTAAAAAAAATAAACAAATGAGACCTAATTAAAATTAAAAGCTTTTACACGGTAAAGGAAATCATAAACAAAATGAAAAGACAACACACTTGTTTTGGGAGACAATATTTGCAAATGAAGCAAGCGACAAGGAACGAATCTCTAAAGCATAGAAACAGCTCATACAGCTAAAAACAAAAATAAAAAACCCCACAAACAACCCAATCAAAAAATAGACAGAAGACCTAAATAGACATTTCTCTAAAGAAGATATATGGATGGGCAACAAGCACATGAAAAGATGCTCAACAGCATTCACTATTGGAGAGATGCAAATGAAGACTACAATGGGGCGTCACCTCACCCTGGTCAGTTGGTCATCACCAAAAACTCTGCAAACAATAAATGATGGAAAGAGTGTAGAGGAAACGGAACACTCTTTCACTGTTGGTGGGAGTGTCAATTACCACACCCACTATGGAAAACAGTATAGAGGTTCCTAGAAAAACAAAATAGAACCACCATATGACCCAGCAATTCCACTCCGAGGCACATATCCAGAGAAAGTTCATAATTTGAAAGGATGCATGTACGCTGATGCTCACTGCAGCACTATTGACAATAGCCGGCACACGGAAGCAGCCTAAATGTCCATCAACAGAGAAATGGGTACAGAAAATGTGGCACATATAGACAGTGGAATATTCCTCAGCCATATAAAGGAATGAAAAAGTAACATTTGGAAAGACGTGCTGGACCTAGAGACTGTCATCCAGAGTGAAATAAGTCAGAAAGAGAAAAACAAATATCACTTTTATATGGAATCCAGAAAAATTTTATGGTAGAAATGAAGTTAATTTCAAAACAGAAATATTGTCACAGATGTAGAGAACAAATTTATGGTTAAACAAATCTAAGGGGGGGCACAGCAGGATGTGGGATGAATTGAGAGGTTGGGACTGACATATATATACTGCTGCTGCTGCTGCTAAGTCGCTTCACTATGTACGAAATAGATAACCGATGAGGATCTACGTAGAGCACAGGGACCTTGATTCAATGCTCTGTGTTGACCTAAATGGGAAGGCAATTGACAAGAGTGGGTATATGTATGCATATGACGGATTCACTTTGCTGTACACCAACGAAATCATACAACATTGTAAAGCAATTATACTTCCAAAAAATTAACACAAAATAATAAAAATGAAAATAATAGAATAAATGAGAACAAAATTAAGTCTCATAGGCCTAAGATG
The DNA here is from genome assembly GCF_014754425.2 of Oryx dammah. Classification (NCBI taxonomy): domain Eukaryota; kingdom Metazoa; phylum Chordata; class Mammalia; order Artiodactyla; family Bovidae; genus Oryx; species Oryx dammah. The sequence goes on from NW_024070213.1 coordinate 97,963,291, forward strand.
ACTTCAGAAAATTTTGGTCTCAAAACTTATAGATATTACCTGCAGAACACTTAAAAAAGGAGGCAAAGAAATTCAACAGAGATTTATTTTTTTGTGATGGGTGTGGGTGGAGTGGTGACCTCATTATTGCAAGGATTGAAAGTCATCATAAGCAACCTTTAAACAGAGGCCTTTCAAAAAAAAAGAGGCCTTTCAAAAGCAGGAAATCAGTTATTAGACTACATTAAATGAACACCACAGCACACATGTTCACCTACAGGATGAATGAACAAAGCGTCTTAATATCATGTGCATGGGTAGTTGTGTTTTGGGATAAAATTTCTGATGACATGTGTGCATGTTCAGTCACTCAGTTATCCGGCTGTTTGTGACCCCATGGACTGTAGCCCATCAGACTCCTCTGCTCATGGGATTCTCCAGGCAAGAATACTGGAGTGGGTTTCCGTTTCCTCTCCCAAGACAGCATCCAACAACCCATCAGAAAATACAAATGGTGGTGATGCAGATGCTGATACCGTACATCAAGAAGCTGAGGAAAACTGGTTTGTAAAATGAGAATGGAAAAAAAAAAAAATTCCTAAATTGAGATTTCTATGATTTTAAGTATTTACATGACTAAATTAATACATTAAATCTTACAAGCAGACATGTGATTATTTCATCTATATTTCTAAAAGTTTACACACTCCTGAGAGGGAGAAAACTTTTTTCCCCTTAATATATATATATAAATTTTATTGAAATATAGTTGACTTATAATATTTCAGGTACACAGCAAGGTGATTCAGTTATACATGTACACATAAATTATTTTTTGAAATTATTTTCCATTATACATTATTGTACTATATTGACTATAGTTTCCTGTATGATACAGTAAACCTTTGTTGCTTGATGCATATCTTTTTTCTTTTATTAGAAATCTAGCATTCTATTCACACTAAGTCAAGCAAATAGACTCAAAATGTCATAAATTTTTTAGTTAGGCAAAAATTCATAAGTTTTCTAAAATATATGTATTATACATATTATTGATATATATGTATACAAAAGTTTTTCTACTATGTTTAATCAAGGCTTGAGAAAGAACACCAGAAAAAATAAAGAAGAGATGGAGAAACTGGAAAACATAAACTAAATGAAGTGAGAGCATTGAATATGAAATAGAAAAAGTGAAACAAACTAGGTAAAAGTAAAAGATCATCATATCTTCACCTTCTCCTCAGAAAAATGGAGGATGCCTGATAATCGGGAATGTACAGTACATTATCCTAGTTCTTGTAACTAAAGGTAGAATGGCTAAAGTTTGTGCTTGAATCTGATTCATCGACTCAGAGTGATTACGTGGTATAATGGATTTCCTGAATCCTATTCTGAGGATTGATCACTTAGGAAGTCTTTCTTTTCTCCCCTTGCTTTTCTTTGGAACTCTGCATTCAGATGGATATATCTTTCCTTTTTTCCTTGCCTTTTGCCTCTCTTCTTTTCTCAACTATTTTTAAGGCTTCCTTAGACAACCATTTTGCCTTTTTGTAATTCTTTATCTTGGGCACGGGCTTGATCACGGCCTACGTGTTATGAACCTCTGTCCATCCATAGTTCTTCAGACCCGCTGTCTATCAGATTTAATCCCTTGAATCTATTTCTCACTTCCACTGTATAATCGTAAGGGATTTGATTTAGGTCATACCTGGATGGTCTAGTGGTTTTCCCTACTTTCTTCAGTTTAAGTCTGAATTTGGCAATAAAGAGTTCATGATCTGAGCCACAGTCAGCTCCCGGTCTTGTTTTGCTGACTGTATAGAGCTTCTCCATCTTTGGTGGCAAAGAATATAATCAATCTGATTTCAGTGTTGACCATCTGGTGATGTCCATGTATAGAGTCTTCTCTTGTGGTGTTGGAAGAGGATGTTTGCTATGACCAGTGCATTCTCTTGGTAAAATTGGTTAGCCTTTGCCCTGCTTCATTTTGTACTCCAAGGCCAAAGCTGCCTGTTACTCCAAGTATCTCTTGACTTCCTACTTTTGCATTCTAGTCCCCTATGATGAAAAGGACATCTTGTAGGTCTTTGTAGAACTGTTCAGCTTCAGCTTCTTGCAGCCTTACTGGTTGGGGCATAGACTTGGATTACCGTGATATTAAATGGTTTGCCTTGGAAATGAACAGAGATCATTCTATCATTTTTGAAGTGAAAGTGAAAGTGAAGTCATTCAGTCGTGTCTGACTCTTTGTGACCCCATGGTCTGTAGCCTACCACGCTCCTCCGTCCATGGGATTTTCCAGGCAAGAGTACTGGAGTGGGTTGCCATTTCTTTCTCCAGAGGATCTTCCCAACCCACGGACTGAATCTGGGTCTCCCGCATTGCAGGCAGATGCTTCACCATCTGAGCCACCAGGGAAGTCGGTTTTTGAGATTGCACCCAAATACTGCATTTTGGACTCTTTTGTTGACTATGAGGGCTACTCCATTTCTTTTAAGGGATGTAATGGTCATCTGAAATAAATTTGCCCATTCCAGTCCATTTTAGTTCCATGATTCCTAAAATGTCAACATTCATTCTTGCTATCTCCTGTTTGACCACTTCTAATTTATCTTGATTCATGGGTGTTAACATTCCAGGTTCCTATTCAATATTGTTCTTTATAGCATCAGATCTTACTTCGATCACCAGTCACATCCACAACAGGGCATTGTTTTTGCTTTGGCTCCGCCTCTTCATTCTTTCTGGAGCTATTTCTCCACTCTTCCCTAGTAGCATATTGGGCACCTACTGACCTGGGGAATTCATCTTTCAGTGTCATATCCTTCTGCTTTTTTATCCTGTTCATGGGGTTCTCAATGCAAGAATACTGAAGTGATTTGCCATTTCCTTCTGCAGTGGACCACATTTTGTCAGAACTCTCCAACATGTCTGGGGAAGGCAATGGCAACTCACTCCAGTACTCTTGCCTGGAAAATCCCATGGATGGAGGAGCCTGGTAGGCTGCAGTCCATGGGGTTGCTAAGTCAGACACAACTGAGTGACTTCACTTTCACTTTTCACTTTCATGCATTGGAGAAGGAAATGGCAACCCACTCCAGTGTTCTTGCCTGAAGAATCCCAGGGATGGGGGAGCCTGGTGGGCTGCTGTCTATGGGGTCACACAGAGTTGGACACGACTGAAGCGACTTAGCAGCAGCAGCAGCAGCTCCAGCATGACCCATCCATCTTGGATGACCCTTCTCAGCATGGCTCATCATTTCATGCAGTCAGACAAGGCTGTGATCCATGTGATCAGTTTGGTTAGTTTTCTGTGATTGTGGCTTTCAATCTATCTGCCCTCTGATGACAGTATGGACCTAACAGAAGCAGAAGATATTAAGAAGAGGTGGCAAGAATACACAGAAGAACTATACAAAAAAGATCTTAATGACTCAGGTAAACTGTGATGGTGTGATAACTTGCCTAGAGCCAGACATCCTGGAGTTTGAAGTCAAGTGGGCCTTAGAAAGCATCACTATGAGAGGATGAGATAGACTGGATGGACATGAATTTGAGCAGGCTCTGGGAGTTGGTGATGGATAGGGAAGCCTGGCATGCTGCAGTCCACGGGGTTGCAAAGAGTCGGAGATGACTGAGCAACCGAACTGAACTGAACTGATTCTGAGGATTGTTGTCTGTCTATTTGTGCTTCTGAATTTTCTTTCTTATTTGTATTCTTACCAAAGTTGGTAGATGGACTATATCAAGGCTCTAAGAATTAAATGCCCCATGGGTCTGTAAGTGTTTATTAGGTACTGTAATGAAGGAGGGTTCCAGTGTGTCCTCAGTAATGAATGTTAAGATTATTGTTCCCTCTTTTGTCCTTCTGTTCAGTAGGTCCTTTTTATACTTAAAGGGTAAAGGTTTTTTTTCTGGAATGATTTTTTTCCCTACAGCCTCAGCCTACAGTGGAGAAGATGAATCCACCTCCAGGAATTCCACTTCCAGGAGTAAGTATTTCCAACCCATTATGATGTAAACCTTACACAGACCTCTAGCTCATATAACCTTTCTGCCCTGTCTCTTCCTTTGGAGAACAGGGTCATAGATACTTTATACTTGCTTCTCCTCTTTGTGCAACTCTGTACCCTCCCCCATCCCAACAAAAAGAAACTCTGGAAGATATTTGAAGTGATGCTTAAGCAATATCCTTCTTGCCTTAGGATGAGTAATTATACATGATGGAAAACACATGAAAGTATCTTATAAGGTTATGAGTTCCCTCCTCTCCCTTCACATACCCCTACCATCCATTCCCATGCCTTTTGTTCAAAGTTAAAAGCAACTGATATAAATTATGTGATACAACTTCTTGGTCTAAAGCACAAAATACTTTTTTTTTTTCCATCTCTTGCTACAGGCTGTGAGGATTGCCTTTATTCTTTCTATAGGAAACTGATTTTTCCTCTTCCTCTTGGTTGAACTCTACATGAAGGAAGCCAATTTACTGGGCCAGTGGCAGTTACTTGGATGTTCAGACATATGGTCCACAAACTGCTTCATTCTGTTTTAAATCAGTTCCTCCTAACGGGCTCCATTCTTTCTGCCCTTTATGCCACAGGTGAAGTAATGAAGATACTTATTGTGGCTTCCTGTTAATATTCCAAGGCCTGAGGCTCCGAACAGCAGGATGTCTGTTCTCCAGCTGTTTTTCCAACAGGAAGGAGGGATAAAATAAACAAAGGGTACACAGTAGTCCACTGAAACCACAGGTAATCCACAGCTGCACTATAAACAATTCAGGATTGCTCTACTGGTCCACCATCACAGACTCCCATCAGCAAAGGCAGCTTCAGGATACTTTGGGGGTAGTTTGTAGTTTCTTTCAAGTCCTTCATATCCAGAGTGCAGCTAACCCGTAAAAACCAGATCTGGACCAATGAGTACTAACTCTCCTGCTGTTCAGTGATTTTTAAGCAGAATTCTGTGGAGTGGGATGGGGGCAATCATGGTTATAAAGAGGCACACATTGCACACACATACCAGTTTCGTCTTAAACTTGAATTTAAAATATATCTGAATTGACAAGCCCTTCAAAATGAGAATTGGTGTAATATTCTTGCTAATGTCTTAAGACTTAGTATTAGAAGATATTGTTTCTCCAGACACCTAAATGTAATCCAGCCAACTGAATTAAGCAGAGTTCTTATTACATGACTTGCCTGTTTTAATGGTGTGGAAAATGTGAATAATATGCCAGCTTCATGTGAAAGGTTTATTGAAGAAGGACCTATGCTTGATTCCTGAGCCAATTCTGTATAGATATGTAAGTTTGGTGTCCAACACTAGTTTCTTTCTTTGATATGGTCTTGATGACTTGGAACCTAAAGCAATAAATACCACATAAGGGCAAAATGTGTTGTTAATTCATAGCCAATCATCTGACTATTATTCTCAATGTTTGTAACAATGTATCTTCAAGGGAAGATAAATTTACCTCTTGGTCATTTATAAAATCTTAATCCTAAACTTTTGAAATCCTGCAAATGAATTCCCAAAGGCTAGTTTCTTCTTAGCAAGGTATACATTTATTCTTCTTAATGAAAGCAACTCTTAGTACAGGGCCAGATATTGTTCAAAACGAAACTGAAATTGGACTAAACACAGTCATGCAAAGTCACAGGCTTGAATGGCCATAGACACTGTCAATGGTGTTGAAATGAATTTACCAGGCCAGTCACGCTTACCTACCTGATGGTAACCATCAGTTCATTTCAGTTCAGTTCAGTCACTCAGTCATGTCCGACTCTTTGCGACCCCATGAATCACAGCATGCCAGGCCTCCCTGTCCACCACCAACTCCCGGAGTTCACTCAGACTCACGTCCATTGTGTTGGTGATGCCATCCAACCATCTCATCTTCTATCATCCCCTTCTCTTCCTGCCCCCAGTCCCTCCCAGTATCAGGGTCTTTTCCAATGAGTCAACTCTTCGCATAAGGTGGCCTATGTATTGGAGTTTCAGCTTTAGCATCAGTCCTTCCAATGAACCATAGACATACTCAAATGCTATTTCATGATAGTTCTTTATTATACTTAGAACTTGTTTCCAACCATATGGTACTACTTTTCTTTTTATTTTATTCTCCTATAGCCATCATTAAATAGGGAAAAATCAAAGTCTACTAGTGACATTGTCTGAGAAGTTTGATGGATGATAAAGTTTAACTCAAAGATAAATGGATGCTTAAAAACTTCAATTTGCACATCAGGGACTTAAATTCTGTAATTATTTTGAGAAAACATTTTGAGAAACCTTTTTTTGCCAGTCATAACCAAGACTTTCGTTAGCAACCTCAATTTATTAAGAAACCCAACAACATGTTCCTTAGGTTAAGAAATAGGTATCATTCATCCTACCATTATGATGTAGCAGAAAAAGTGCTGAGCTTGGAGCTGGCAGGCACAGGGATGAACACTGTCTTGGCCTTCATGTATCATCCATAGATATTGATCAGGTGTCTGGTCTGTAAGAAGTTACTGATCACTAGCTCTACCCAACAGTGTATGAGATAGGGATGAAAGATCCAGTTCCTGCCCTCAGGGAGCACACAGGCTGGCCAAGCATATAGACAGGAGAAGTAAGGATTGCATTACAAAGCGATGAGTGTTCAGAGAGTTGCTGAGCATGCATTTCCTCTTCTATTGTATTTGTTTCTTTTGTGGGGAGGGCATGGGGATTTCCTCCCTTGTCTGGGAAAAGTGGAAGGAATATTTCTAGTGATCAATTCCCATCAGGGAAAATGGAAAAGAATAACTCACTGCTCCCACTCTAGGGCAGCTATAGGCTGGTCAGGCTAATCTTGGGGCTCAGGCTTGGCCAATTAGACCCTCTTCTAGGACTTTGACTCTAGGATGGAAAGACTATTTTTTGACTCTCTTGGGTAAGAATCAAATGTACTCCCTGCTTCTTGCTGTTCACTCCCTTGGATTTGGGGCATTTCCAAGCCTGTTCCTCCAGCTACTATTGAGCTTCCGATAGACTTCCAGTAAATTCTGCTTTATTGGCATGAATTTGAGCCAGTTTCTAATGCATACAGTCAGGAATGATGAAATAGTGTCATAATCTAAAATGGTAGTGAAAGGAACAGTGGCTTTGACAAAATGACATCTTGGAGGGAATTAACAGCTGAGCTGTGCCGTAAGCTCGAGAAGGGGTTTCCGCTGAACGAGAGAAGGAAGGAGGTACACACAGAGGACACGGCATATGTGAGGCTGGGGCTGAGAGGCCTGGTGGCACCTGGCGCTCGGAGAAATGCAGGCAGCTTTGGTGATTGCTGAGTAGCGTGTAGGTGAGAGCTGAGGCTGGGACATCCTACAAAAGAGGTATCACAACCTGGAAGTTGAGGGTTATGTTTTATGTAGTGGGAATTTTTAGGACTTCAAGCTTGGGAGACATCTCATCTCAAGTAGCCCTGAAAGAGCTGTTCTAAGAAGCTGGGGAGTGGGAGGGGCAGAGTCAGGTTATATAGAAGCTTGCAACAAAAGGCAGGTTGACTGAACATCATTGTTAACTACGGAAAACCAGATATTGCAAGTAATAGAACTTAGCACTATTCTATGTATGGGAAGATGCAAGAGTTTGGGCATACTGAAATCATTCATTTCACATGCATCTCTTCTACCTGGGGCCAGCATGCTATGGTTTGATTATTCACAACCTTAGTTCTCGGCTCACCATAGGGGTGGTGGCTGCTCATGTAGCAGGCGTTGTTCTTTCTGGGCTCAGAAATTCCCATTTGAAGGGTTGGAATCCCTGATGGCTGTGACATCCTTGTTTATTGATATGGCTGGAAATACTCCACCTCACAGCTCTTTTGTCCATCAGATTAAAAACATGCCTTTTGTCACTGGATGGTACCTAACACAAGGGCTGGCTGTGTGTTAGGTGAAGAGAAGGGGTTAGTACATGTTCAGTGGAAAGAAAGTGACAGTTGAGTTCAGTTCCTTTGAGATACTTCCTCCAAAATTTTAGAGCAGGATAAACTCTGTCAGGCTACGGGTACCTGAAGTGCCAGAAATCTATATGCCATCTGGAGGCAGCTCCTTCAAACTGTGTCATTCCATCCCTGCACATAGTTAATAGTGTATGTGGAACACTCCAGACAGTTGGGAACATTTCCTATGTCTCTCTACCTCTGGAGAAAAAAGACTAAGAAGTATCATTCCTGTTGGATCCTTCAGTGTTTAGCAATGTCTTCTGCCAGGAATGTGCCTCTCTGTCTCACCCATGTTTTCTCTCCTGCAGCTCACCTCACTTCCTGTTGCTCTCCCTCAAGAGGATACGGACATGATGGGCTTGTCAGCCTCCGCAGTAATAACAGCCCTTCACATGCTTGACGTCGACTCCTAAATTGCCTTTAGCTTTCCCTTCCAGTTCTCTTAGTCTGTTTTCCAGCCTTTAATCATCTCTGTGGGTCTCTTCTCAACCCTGTCCAAATGCACGAAGTACCTCTTAAGGCATTTTTCAGTTTTAAAACAAACACCAAAGTTTCCAGGCTTGTTCAAACTGGCAAAATAAGATGACTTTCTAAGAAAAACTATTTGAATCAAAAGAAAATATGGTTAAGGTGTTCCTGGAATATGAAATGATATGCCAACCAATTAGAGTACAAAGAAATCTTTCAGTATTGCTCTTTTCTAGCTGATGTCGTTTTAGGATAGGTTTTGTCCAAAGATTCGCTAAAGGAGGCAGAAATGGTCAATGCAATTGATGTTTATAGAATGCCTACTATGTGCTGGGCATTTCATAGCACTAAGGAGCCAAAGGTAAATGAGACGCAGTTCTTACTGTTAAAGAGCTTGTAGGCTAGTAGTTGAGGCACAAACAGAAAAGCTCATTCAGAGTGAGAGATGCTGTGTGTGTGCTCAGTGGTGTCTGACTTTTTGAGACTCCATGGATTGTAGCCTGCCAGGATTCTCTGTCCACGGAATTCTCCAGGCAAGAATACTGGAGTGGGTTGCCATTTCCTGCTCCTGTGGATCTTCCCAATCCAGGATCAAACCCGTGTCTTTCACATCTACTGCATTGCAGGCTGGTTCTTTACCACTGTGCCGCCTGGGAAGCCCCACAGTGAGAGAGAGAGATGCAGGAGCACAAATAAGGGGATGAGGAAGAGTGTGGATGAAAGGGAGGAAGATAGCATCTCTAACTGGTGAGGTCTGGTTGAGTAGATTCTTCAAAGAGGACTCAGAGCTTTCCAGGTTTGGAAGGTAGGTGGGAAAGGATGTTCCTTTCCCTGGCACGGAGGACTGCCTAGTAGGAGGTATGGAGATGGGAAACAGTGCGATGTGTTTGGTAGTTAGCCCAGGCAACCCACTCCAATATTCTTGCCTGGAGAATCTCATGGACGGAGGAGCCTGGTAGGCTACAGTCCACGGGGTCGCAAAGAGTCAGACACAACTTCACTTGCACTTTTACTTTCACGGGACAGAACAAGCCTGTGGCAAGAGATAGGATGGCGGGGATGAGAGCAATAAGAGCTTCACCTGCTCCTCATAGGAGTTTGGGTTGTTTGTGGCAATGGGAACCTTGAAGTGTTTGAGGAGAGTAATGTAATTTAGGAAGACCTGCCATCCAGAATGATCACTCTGCTGTGAAGGTATAGGAGGAGAACAGGGCTAAAGTGAGTTGGCCTGGAGGCAGGTACAAGAGTTAATAGATGATTGCAACAGATAGATGAGAAATGGGCTGAGGCTAGGAGAAGAAGGGATGACGGAATGAAGCTAGGCAACTCTGAAGACCCTCCATGAAAGCTGAGAACAAGCAAATAAGATGGGTGCTGTAGAATACGGGGTAGGCTACCCACCCCGGGACTCTCAGGCTTCTACGGTGGCTCAGCTGGTAAAGACTCCGCCTGCAATGTAGGAGATGTGGGTTTGATCCCTGGGTTGGGAAGGTCCCCTGGAGGAGGGCATGGCAACCCACTCCAGTATTCTTGCCTGGAGAATCCGCACAGACAGGAGCCGAGCAGGCTACAGTCCATGGGGTCGCAAGGAGTTGGACACGACTGAGCTACTGAGCACAGCACATAGAACATGCAGCCTAAGGTAGTTCTCAAATGACTCCCCTGTTTCAGTTTTAGATACAGGAGCCAGCTCCACAACTGAAAAGTAAAGATGTTGTCTTCCTTAGCCAGTGGGGAGAAAGTTCCAGAATTAGTGTCGGTTTGGGTATCACAGAATCAGATAAGGAGCTCAGCAGAACATCATACAGTGCAGCACATAAAGACTCCATCACCCAGGATGGCTCACAAGAAGGGACACAGAACATTAGCAGCCTGTGTGATTCATGTACGGATGACCGGTATAAGATGTAGCATGCAAGGTAGACCTCAGAAAGGGTGTATTCCAGATGCAATCAGACTAGGGACTTCACTTGCCTAACAAGTAAGAACAACAAGTGACAGTTGAGTAAGTTCCTGTGATTGCCAAACGTGCTGGTAGTTTCTCAGATGGTGGCTGCTGTGGAAAAAAGTCCCTTCTCCTGCACTTCCCCTCTCTGGAGCCTCGAAGTCCTGGGAATGAAGGTGAGAATGAGTTTGAGTTCTGAGGATGCATCAGGATGACCCAGGAGGTCTGGCGTGTGTGTGTGTTGGTTGAGAGGAGAGGGTGATCAGAGGATGCGAGCAGAGCAGGCAAACTGCTGTGAAGCGGGTGATCTTTGTGGGTGGCAGGACTTCGAGGCACGGGGGCACTATTCGCTGAGTTCTGAAGTTCGGGGCTGAGGGAAAATGATGTCAAGTTATTGAACTTCTGCCAGAGGTTAAGTTCCAAAATTCCATCTGCAAGTTTTTGTTGATTGGGTTTCAGAATGCTTAGGATTAATACTTGCTGATTTTTCTTAGAAATCTGTCATTATCCTTCCAAGGGACAAAATGGGTCATATTCTACTGAATTAGTAAAGGTGAGTTTCTGAGATTGTGTTAGGAATGCTGGCTTCATCTCCTGTGGTTAGTTTCTCTGATGCTCTAATCTATTAATAGCAATAATACCACCAGCAATCCTAGAGCCTGGTGCTTTACATAGATCCACATTCATTTCTGCAATAGTCCTGTCAGGTAGGTATTATTTTAGAGATAAGAAATCTGTAGCCCGGGAGGTTGATAAAATGCCCACAGCTGTGCTGCGGGTCAGTGGGGGAGCCAGCATTCAGAACCTGGTCTGTCTGACTTGAAAGGCTTTTGTCTCCTTGCTCCCTCCCTCCTCCCACCTTCCACGGCAGGGAGGAACAGGCTGACTCGGCAGGCGCAGCTGAAAGCTTTGTCATTTAGCAAGATGGTGTCCACAGCCTGTGTGTGTGTGGGAGCTTGGCCAGCAGCTCAGCGGTGTTTTTCTGACACTGGTCAGGCTGGCAAGTGATTTCTCTCAGGATTCTGACCGAAGCAGAGGGTGGCGACATTCAGCACCTGAATCATACTGCTGGCTGGCCTTGACTTCAGAAGCTGGCGTTCCTGTGATTGTTCTCTCAGGCTTTAATTTATGGGCCCTGCTAAATGGCAGGCCGGGTGTCTTGGCCAGAGAGAAAGGTGCGTGTGGAGCAATGGCATGTCACCAGGCAGCTGTCGAGAGGCCTGTTTAGTGAAGGGCACCTGGGGGCATGGGGACCAGGCTCTCTTCCTCTGCGTGTTCTCCCTGGGTGGACGGCTGATACCCATTTCATGTCAATCACACAGGACAGGATGTCCTCGATGGGAGACGAGGAGACTGTGCAGAACTTAGGTGTTGCTATTAATCATTGGCATGATTTTAAAAATTGGATTATATGCGATTTTTTTTGGTGGGGGGCTCAAAAGCTAATCTTGGATTTTAAAGTCATTCAGGAGATAGTTTGGGAGCACTGACTCTATTTTAAGCACTCTTCTAGGCATCAGAATATATCATTGGTTAAAAGAGACAAAAATGATTGCCTGCATCAAATTTGAAAAGGCAACTCTTCTAGGGGTGTGTACTTACAATCAAGTCTGCTCATTTCCTGAGTCTCAAGTAAAAAGCAATAGGCTTTGGAGATGAATAAGTTACTTCACAGTTCCAAACATAGGATGCTTGGAGATCATAGTATGAAGCAGAATATGATAAATCCCATAATGTAGATATTAAGAAAGTAAAGTGGGCATTCAAAGGTAGAACACATCTTTTTAAAATATCTGTTTATTTATTTGTGGCTGGGTCGGGTTTTGGCAGATAGCACCTCTGTTGAGTCACGCGGGAGCTTTTGTTGTGGCACAAAGGCTCTCTAGGCATGGCTTGCAGTCTCAGTCGTTGAGGTGCATGGGCTTAGTTGCTCCGAGGCACGTGGGATCTTAGCTCTCCAACCAGGGATCAAATTCACGTCTCCTGCATTGCAGGGAAGATTCTTAATCACTGGACCACCAGGGAAGTCCCCCAGAACACATAATTGAATATCAGAATTAGACCTTTTGGAGGAGGTGGCGTTTATGTTCTTAAAGGATAGGTAGGTTTTTGACTGGTGGGGAGCAATGGGAAAGTCATATACAGTGGAAAGATAAGCATTGTGAAAGTGTGAGCATGTTTGAGGATGATGGAGAGTCTGACTTTGGGAAATGGAAGCTGGGAAAGTAGCTTGGGTGATACTGTGGAGGGCAAATTAGTAGCTGGATCTTGGTTTTGTAGAAAAAGGGAAATCATTTGAAGTTTATGAGTATGGAAAAGATACGACAAGAAGACTTTGGGAGTGGGGAAAAGAGTCATTGATCTTTGAGCAGTGATGTGCCAGGCACTTTAACATACATTGTTTATATTCTCATGAAATGAGCCATCATTTAAGGGAGCAAACTGAGGATTAGAGGGTTTGGGAAAATCCTGAAAATCACACAACTAGAAAGAGATGAAACCAGGATTTGAATACAAATCTTCTGCTGGTAAAATTTTCTTGCCCCAGTAATAGTGCTTGCTAAATCCAGGTGAGAAGATAAAGAGTTTGAACTGGGTTGGAGGCAGTGAGAATAAAAGGAGTTGAATGTTAAAGCGGATGGGTTGGAATAATATGTTGGAAATGGGTATTAGAAAACCTCTCAACAGAAATGAAGAATGGGAGAGAAGGGAAGGTTAATAAAGGGAAGGTTTTCATTTAGTGGAACAGCGGCATCATTAATGGAAGCTGCAAAGTTGGGTGGAAGAACTAGTTTTGCAGAGGAAGAGAATGAGTTTGGTTTTCAAGATGTTTGCTTTGTGGTATTGGAGGGACATCCAGATATCCGGCTAGAAGATTACAATGGAAGTCTGAGCTCTTGGCTTAAGAATTGGGAGCAATCCATGGGGAAGTGATTGTTCAATTGGTTGATATCATTGGGCGAATAGGTGAAAGGGTCAACCATGACTAGAAACTGGTTTTCAGAATAGAAAGAGTCAACGAAGGATTTTAATCTTATTTTTGAAAATACGGCCACATTAAGAGAACACAAGTGTTTGATTAACACTCATATCCAAGAACCTTGAGGCTGTGGATTCTTAAATGTTCCACAGTGACTGCCATGTTCCCTTCTGTTTGTTTGGATAACTTTTGCATCATTTGCATAAGTGACCTAGAATGGCTTGTTGGCATCACAGTAATGTTGTTGTGTGTTGATGCCTCAATCCCTCCTATCTATGAGGCTCAGGGTGTTCCTAAAAGTGCGGTAATGACTCAAACATAGGCACTCCCATTTGGGAACGTTTGAGTAACATCTCCTAAAGCCTGCTTTTTCTTTTTCTTTTTCATCTTTTCCATTTAATTCCTGTAGAAGAACATAATGATGACTGTGGTCCTGAGTGAGAAGGTACTTTGGAAGAAGACATGGTGAAGGCTTTAACCCACGGTACTCTGTGATCTTGGATCTTGGTCTTTCTCTTAGTAAAGAATTGGAAAACCAGTTCAATCCATTTTTGAGAGATTATGGAGAAAGGCAAATTCAGGCAAGTGATTCATAGATTAAAAGTATCGTGAAAAACAGGAAATGAGGAAGCAAGCCTATAATCAATCCTAATAAATGGTAAGTAAATCCTCCCCTCACACATGGAAAAAATTGGCTGTGAAGAGGCATGATGTCCCTTCTAAATTAAAGTATCAACATTATTGAATATATGAAGCTCTGGTTCATGATGTTTCATTTACCTTAAGTCTCCCTTTTATTTCTCCCTCCGCATGTTTGTGTTTTTTCCTCAGTTCACTTGCTCATGGGCTTTGCTTTGTTCCTGCTCAATGACCAGGGCCCACAGTGGAGCCTGGAGCAGAGTGAGCATTCAACATATACTTGTTGAGTCCATTGGGTCAAACGTCTACCCCATCAATTCCTTTGTCCATTTTCTCATTGGATACCTTATTGAGAATTTGTTGTTGACCAGATTCTGTGCCAGTTCATGAGGATAAAAAGATGAATCAGAAGTTGTCCCTTCCCTAATGAAGCTCATAAATTAGTGACCCAACAGTGACATAAGCAGAGTTACAATTTCACTGGATAAGCTTAATAACAGACACAGGCTGTTATTAATAACAGCACAGTTGACCCAGGCTGTAGCAGGGAGGGAGAGGAGGGGCAGGGAGAGGTCAGAGGAGGCTTCCAGAAGAAAGAAGCCTCACTTCCTGTACTGCAGAGATCTCCAGGTATTGACTATTATTATTTTTTTGCCCTGTCTTATCTTAAACCTCTTCCTCTTTGCTGTCTCTTTCCCATCAACCTTTAATCTTGTTTAAGCCTCTACCATCATAAGAGAAGCAACTCTCCTAGGCATCTCTCCAGCCTCCCTCTAGTTACTTCTCTCAACTACTTTTATCCTTTCTCTCTTACCTTTTACTTCCAAGCTGACTGAATTCTGGCCCTCATCTTTACCTTTCTCTCAAATTGTTCTCAGTAAGGGCCACAAATGGCATCTGGGTTGCAAAACCCAATGTAGACTTTCTAGAACTCTTATTTGTCTTCTTGGTTGCATTTGCCACACTAGTGACACCTCTTTCGTGATCCTCCTCCTCCTCGGCGTCTCTCACTCCCCAAATCCTGGTTTTTCTTTGGCTTCCCTGACTGCCTCTTCTCCTTACAGGTTATCATTTAAAGGTTGTTAAATGCTGGAATTTCTCAGATCTTTCCTAACTCTGTGTTCTCTTCTTGAGAAAATTTATCTACTCATATGGTTCCAATACTGTTTCTATCCTGAAGATTCCCATGTGACTTTCTCCAGCCAAGGTTAGTCTTCTGAACAACAGACTTTCATTCCTACATTTATTCATCTACCCAACAATTATTTACTGGTGCCCACTATGTCCAAACACTGTTCTAGAGAGAGAGATTCAACAGCGAACAAATGGACCAAAGTCTTTGCCTTTGTGGTAATTATATTCTACTAAAAGAGATGATTCACTTACACACAAACACACACATTCTTTCAAAAGTGCTATAGAGTAAAAGCAAGCTAGCAAGTGCTGGAGTGTGACTAGGAGATTTTGCTCTTTATGAAGGGCGATCAGCAAGTCCCCTTTAATCAGATGACAGTTAAGTAGAGATTCAGATAAAGAGAGGGCAAGGGTGAGCCATGCAGATATTTGGGGAAGAGCTCAACATCAGAGGGAAGATCATCACAATCATTCTCCATCATCTTTACCTAGAATGAGTAAGAAATCCCAGATGATGAGACTCTTCTACCCTGGGACTAGAGGGGGATAATTGGGGGGAACAAGTGACTTAATGTCACTTCTATATTTTCCCTTCTTCCCCTTATACTCAACAAATGACCTTTTCTTGCTTAATGTAGCTGAATCATACAGGTGGGCTAGGAAGAATTAAAATAGTCTCTGTAAATTGCTGGCTATCCCAGAAGCCATTTGGTAACAATTATCTTCCCCCACAAAACCACTTCTCCACCCATCTTCCTGCTGACCGTGACAGGCTCTCACATCCACCCTGTTTCCCAGGCCAGAGACAAAGGCATCACCCTCCCTCATTCCCAGTAGCAGACTCATCACCAAGTTCCTGTAGGTGGCATCGTCTCTCGGGTCTCTCTATTTCCCTCGATCTCTTTCGCCTCTACATAAAATCACTTCCGGTCATGTTTGGTCGGGACGACTGCTCTGAACTCCCTGCTGGTTTCTTCTCCCTTGTTAGCCCGTCCTCTATCTGTAGGCCAGCTAGGGAGATGTCACTAAACAGAAATCTAGTCTAAAGCTTCAATGCTTCCTCATTACCCTAGCACAACTCCTCTACTGGCCCCAGAACTCCATACTCCAGTGAAATGGAGATATTTTGGTCTCTCAAAGGAACCGTGTTCTTTCTAACGTGTATATACCTGTACGTTTTCATGCTATGGCCTTTGTCTGGAGCTTTCTCCTGTTCCACACTCCCATTGCTTACTCCCATTTAACTCTTACTCATACTTAGAGTCTTGACTTGGATGTCACTTCCTCCAGAAAACTTCTGACTTCAGTCAAGCATCTTTGTTGGGTGCATCAGCCCTCCTCCAGTCACTGGGCTGTTCTTGTTTAAGTGCTTTTCCCCCAAAGACAGTGTCTGTTCTGTGACAGTAGAGACTGCATGAGTCTATTTTATCACTATAGCCTTATCTCTGTCATAGAGTAGATATTTGGAAGTTATTTATTGGATGAATGAATGAGTAAGTGAAGTGATACGCAAAATTAAAGGATGAATAAGAGCTATTCATTCCTTAATTTCACTACCACAAAGGGGTGGTGAAACCAGAAAGATTGTTCTGGGCTGAGAGGACAGCTTGAATAAAGACACAAGTGAGCAACATCATGGTGGATGAAGGAAACTAAGCAGTTTGGTATTTCATTACATGATTATGGAATTAGTATGGAGCTTCAGAGGAGAAGGCAATGGCAACCCACTCCAGTACTCTTGCCTGGAGAATCCCATGGATGGAGGAGCCTGGTGGGCTGCAGTCCATGGGGTCGCTAAGAGTCGGATACGACTGAGCGACTTCACTTTCACTTTTCACTTTCATGCATTGGAGAAGGAAATGGCAACCCACTCCAGCATTCTTTCCTGGAGAATCCCAGGGACGGGGGAGCCTGGTGGGCTGCCATCTATGGGGTTGCACAGGGTCAGACATGACTGAAGTGACTTAGCAGCAGCAGCAGCAGCAGCAGCATCATGGAGCTTCAGAGCTAGTTTTGAGATACCAACAGAATCATGGAGGGTTTGTGGGCCAAGTTAAGAGGTTTAGATTTGCTCTTGTAGGCAATGAGGAACACACAAGTTTTGCTCTTGGATATTTAGTCCAGGCAGCTCTATGACGATTGAATTTGAAGGTAGCAAGAATGGAGATCAGAGACTTCCCTGGTGGTCCCATGGCTAGGGCTCATGTTTCTAATGCAGGGGCCCCAAGTTCAATCCCTGATCAGGGAACCAGGTTTCCTACATGTTGCTAAGACCTGGCACAACCATATATATATATATGGAGAGCAAAAAAGTGGTTAGGAGGCTGCACATTGCTTTCTTTCTGCTTTAGAATATAATACATGGTTTTTCATCCCAACTACTAATCTGAAATTTTTCATGGCCCCCAGGTCCTCAGCTCCCTGGTTTTACAGTACTTCATGATTATGTAGCAATGCATGGCAAAAAAGGATTTTTGTTGGTGAAATTAAGCTTATCAGTTTCCCTTAAAATAGGGAAATATGTGGGCTGGACTAACTCAATTGCATGACCTCTTTAAAAGCAGACTTTTCCCTGGCCGGTTGCAGAAGTCAGAGTGGATTGAAGCATGTAGAGGCATTTGGTGTGAAGGAAACCCTCTGCTGTTGACTTTGAAGATGGAGGAACTGTCTGAACTGAGTGCACGCTCTAAATGCTAAGAGAGGTCCCTTGCTGAGAGCCAGCAAGGAAACAGGATCTCAGAACTGCAACTATAAGCAAATAACTTGGTCAGCGCCCATGCAAGCATGGATGTGGTTGCTCCTTAGAATTTCTAAATAACTCAACCTGGTCCACGCTTGGATTTCAGCCTGTGATACAGAAGAAGTGGACCCAATCGTGCTGTGAGGGACTTCTGATTTCATGCGTGCTAAGTGGCTTCAGTCCTCTCCAGCCCTGTGCGACTCCATGGACTGTAGCCCGCCAGGCTCCTCTGTCCGTGGGGACTCTCCAGGCAAGAATACTGGAGTGGGTTGCCATGCCCTCCTCCAGGGGATCTTCCCCACCCAGGGATCAAACCCACGTCTTTAGTGTCTCCTGCATTGGCAGGTGGGTTCTTTACCACAAGCGCCACCTGGAAAGCCCCTCTGATGGCACAGCTGTGAGCTAATAAAGGGATGTTTTAAACAGTTAAGTTTGTGAAAATTTGTTATGTAACAGTAGATAACCAAAGCAAATCTCAGCAAGATACTCTTGTACTACTGCCAGTTGTTCATGGAAGAGTGTTAGCCATATCTTCTTTTGTGTTAGAAACAATTCTCTTTGGAATGAATTATAATAAATAACAATGGACATCTCATTTAATGCCTACAACCACCTCAAGTGAGTGGCACTATTGATCATCCTTATTTTACAGATGAGCCAACTGAAACTCAGAGAAGGTACCAACCTGTCCAAAGTCATTCAACCAGCAGTTGGCCAAGCTGGAACTTGATCTCGGGTTGCCTTAGTCCATCATATAGATAGACTTGTCAAAAGTTTAGTGATCCCGTTCATACTCACACATTCAGATCCCATTTTCTCTGAGAAGGGTTCAAGGGTTTTGATTGTAAAGTATAGGGCTGGACAATTGGAAAGGTGTACAGGTTCATTTTGTGCTCAGTTTCTCTTTGAGATAGATTAGGGAATCATCTTGGACTTGATATCAGTTTATTCCCCTTTATGTTTTGTTGTAATTAGACAAGGAGAAGGAAGAAAATGAAAAGTAGTTGGAAGGAAATGGTTAGAACTAGCCAAAAAAAAAGGGGGGTGGGGTGGGGCTTGATGTGGGTTTAAAGGCGGTTTGGTCACAGATGTGTTCAATTTAGCAATCCCCTGTTTCATGTCCATTCAAGCATGGACAGGTGTCTTTTTCTTCATGTGTTAGAGAATGCTTGAGGCTGTCTGCCTTGTGCCAAGGGGAAAAAAAGCAATTAAACATTTTAATATTTCCTGCCTATAAACTGCTCCCTGTTTTATTACTTCAAATGCACTGGATTTAAAAGGAGGTGTGAAAACCTCCTGAGCCATTAATAAAAGGCTGCAGCTGCTCGAGGAGAATGATGCTGTGTTTTCAAAGGCATGATTTCTGGTCTGAGCACCTCCATCCGGCAACTGTTGATTTATGATGGTCCTGAAACTGATACAGAAGCATGGGGCAAACACTTACAGTGCTTCAGGAATATATTTGGGCAGGATCCTTATGATGAGTTCTTTTTGTTGGGGAAAATATAAAGGAATAAAGTGCATAAATGTGAAAGCAGCTGTTCAGGAGGAATGGTACCAAGGAGTGTCAGCACAAAAAGAGTGAATCTTTTCCTGCAGTCAGTGGTGAATTTCATGTGGTTTGGGTTGTGAGATTTCTGTCCTTGGATGCACAGAATAAACAGCGGGGACTTAGTGATTGATTTGAGTCTTTGAGAGCTTCCAGTAGAGACACATCCTAAAGTTAAAAGGTACAAACCAAGATGCGGTTCAATTAATTCTTCCAGTCAACCAAAAGGAACCAAAGCACTATTTCCCAAAGGCCTTAAACTTTATATATTTTTTAAATGCATTTAGTTTTTCTTTTCAGGGATGGTGGGTAACAAACCAAAGGATGAGGAATGCTGGAGATTCGGTTCAATCTAACAAGCTTTTGTTGAGGGATAGTGAATGCAAGTTCTTGCTGGGTGCTGGTTGGGGAAGATGCAAAGAAAGCCCCCCTCCCCACCCTTTGTCTTATGTAGGCAACTTGGTGTTCTGTATGGACATATTAACATCTTTCTGAGCATGCTGGAAAGATATTTCTTAAGCTTAAGTCATTTCCATGCCACTTTTACAATTTTGGTTATGAACCACCTTAATATTTACCTTATATTTACTAAAATAATTCACCCCACAGTTTACTTAAATAAATTCAGCCTCATCTTAAACTGGTTTCCCAGGTGGCTCAGATGGTAAAAAAAATCTGCCTGCAATGCTGGAGACCCGGGTTCGATCCCTAGGTCGGGAAGATGCCCTGGAGAAGGGAACGGCTACCCTCTCCAGTATTCTTGCTTGGAGAATCCCATCAACAGAGGAGCCTGGTTGGCTGCCATCCATGGGGTTGAAAAGAGTCGGACATGACTGAGTGACCAACACTTTCATCTTAAGCAATAAAGTATCTCTGACATCACAGGTCTGGGGTGCTGGTTAAAACTCTTCAAATGTATCCTCAAATAAATAAAGCTTAACAATATCTTACCTGAAACCGCTGGGTCCAGCAGTGTTTAGAAATTTGGAACATTTGTAGGTTTCACACAGGTCATAAGGTGCATGTACTGTACGTTCTCTAACCATCACAGTGGGGGTGTGGTGACATCCCGTAATCAAAAAACACATCCACAGAAAAGCAGGTGAATATTTTTACACTAGGTAGAAGGTGGAATGAATAAAGGTGTGAATAGCTTCACTTCAGTTCAAGTCAGTTGAAAAACTTCAGTTTTCATAGTTTTTTTGCATTTCATCACTGCCCATAAGGCATTGTGTGGTGTAAGTAGCATTAAAAACTGTTTGTGGACTACAGAAACAGAATTATCAGTAATATTCAAGGCATGAATTATATAACCTTTCTCTCATCTATACTACTGGGCTAAATTTAAAAAAAATTTTTTTATTGAAGAATAAATTTAACATACATTGAGGAAGAACTTGACGAACACTGATCTTAAGCATACTCACTTAAGCACATAGCCCAGTGAGTTTTCACAGGTACACAGGTACCTGCATACCCACCACCCAGATTGAACACTGAACACTTTTGGCACCCAGAAGTTTTCTTCTGTCCTTTCCTAGTCAATCCTCCTCCCAGATAATCGTTGTCTTGAGTTCCATGTGTTCAGTTCAGTTCAGTTCAGTCACTCAGTCATGTCCGACTCTTCGCGACCCCATGAATAGCAGCACACCATGTGTGAATATGTATAAATGGAATCTTGTAACATATATTTTATTGTCTCCGGCTTCTTTCCCTTAGCAAAATGACTGTGTGATTCTTACATGTTATTGCTTTATCAATAGTTTGTTCCTTTTATTGTTGCATACTATTCTAGTGTCAACTTTTGTTGATATAACCTCTTAGAATGTTGTATGCTTGGGATTGAATTGCTCTCTTTCTTTCTCTTCAAAAGACAATCACATCCAGAAAACTTTTATTGGGAAATCTGAAAGCAGCTGATACTTGTAAATGCTTTATCAATTGCACCCTTTTTAGTTGATCTAGAAGACATAACTCTGGAGAAGGCAATGACACCCCACTCCAGTACTCTTGTCTAACAAATCCGATCATGGATGGAGGAGCATGGTGGGCTGCAGTCCATGGGGTCGCTAGGAGTCAGACACGACTGAGCGACTTCACTTTCGCTTTTCACGTTCATGCATTGGAGAAGGAAATGACAACCCACTCCAGTGTTCTTGCCTGGAGAATCCCAGGGATGGGGGAGCCTGGTGGGCTGCTGTCTCTGGGGTCGCACAGAGTCAGACAGGACTGAAGCGACTTAGCAGCAGCAGCAGCAGAAGACATAACTCATGTTGAGATGCTATGTATCCATAGTCTTTAGAATCATTTTCTGTCTTGTTTTAGCCACTTTGGTGAGTGGAGACAAGCTGCTGGCTTCATCAAATGAAAAAAGAGACCAGGGAGATTCTGAAGAAACATTTTGATTTAATTTTTGGATGGTGTCAAACTTTAGAAACGGAAATTAGAGCCTGTATTGTTATACAGCTAGATTAGAAGTCAGGGAAGGCTCTTTACAATGAATTTTATACTAAGTTGGAAATAGTGTTTCATGTTCAGGCTAGATCTTTGTGAGATGGAGCGGCAAGGATGCTCTGGGAACGATCACAGGCAGTTTTTGTTTTTGTTTTTGTTTTTAGCTTCCTCTTGAGTTCCTTCACAGCCTGGCTTCATTGAAAACATTTGAGATGGTGTGAATTACTGGAACCTGAGAAGTACTTGTTCCCAAAATACAAAAACACATTCCAGAAGCAAACAGAAAAAACTCTCAGACTTTTGCCACTTTAGCTTGTTATGGAGAACTGAAAGTTGAATGATCCAGGACAAGTTAGGAACTCATTTGCTTGGGTCCTTATAAAGGGTTGCCCTGTGATCTTGATTTAAACATGGAGCACTGGGTGTGGAAATACTCATTAATCTTTTTTAAAAAAATGTATCAGGGGGCAAAACATATTTAGAAAACTTATATACGCATTTCATTCACATTTTCTCTTGAGAGGTAAGACAGCAAAATAATGTCAGTTTAAAATCCAGTCTCTGTCATTGCTAACTGTGCAGTCTTAGGAAAACTAACATCTCTGATTCTCAGTTTTGATCTTGCTTGTTTTGTCTTTACAAGCAGAATCATCAAAAGCGAACCATCTCAGACAGAACTGTGCCAGTGAATTTTAAAGTAAGAGCTAAAGATGATTCAAGAGCTTCTCATTTCACAGGCAAGAAAACCCAACCCTCAGCAAACTCACTGAGCATGTTTCCACAGTGTCTTTATTTGGGGGCTCAGGTTATGATATAAACCATAAAATTGCTCTGGATCTTTCTTTGGCTGACAGATTCCAGGGCAATTTCAATAAAAAGATCTATCATAGTTAGTAGGAATCATTTTCCCAGGAACTCAGCAAAAGACCAACAAAACTGGCCCTATGATGTGTTTCCTGGTCATTATTGTTTTGGTGGAATACTGGAGTAGTTCATAGAGAGTTAATTGTCTGAGAGGCTGAGTATGTTTCGCCCCAAAGGGACAAAGGGGTAGGGGCAAAGAAACCCAAGAGAATATTCATTACATGTAATTGAAAACGAATCATCTTTTCATGGATAACTACTCTCCAGAAAAAAACCAGCCAAATCACTTAAAACCATCCACAAAGCTCACAGGCCAGTTAGGACAATAATGCTAAAAATATTGCTATCCTGAATTTATTTGATTACACCTTGTTTTATAGACTGCCTGTGGTTAGTTCAGGTTCAAATGCAGGGCCAGGGTTTATTTTTTTCCCAACAAATTCTTTTCCTTTTGCTCTCCTGCTCAAATCTAAGGGTATTTAGCACAAGAGGAATGTACCAAGGCTTCGAGAAAGAACATAGTTGAGTCGGAAAGAAAATGAGCTTGACCTTGGTCTTTGTTGAGAATTACTTGATTTTATCAGCTCTGGTCTGGGAGAGGAAGGTAGTAAAACACCAATTTGATTTTAAGAATACTGCTTGGAGACGAGGGAGAAAGGCTCCTCTATAAAATATTTTCCATTTGTCCTGACACCTAAGATGAAATCTTTTTCTTTGTTTCTGCAAAGGTGATTAAAAATACAAGTTTTCAGGAAAAATTCTGAAAATTTTCAGATCTAGCAAATTGTTTTCTGATTTGGACAATGGTGACTCCTTACTCTCAAAATATTTGATAACTCAAATTTATTTGTGATTCTTTCTTTAAATCACTTGAAGATAAATTCTATAAATATCTGTTGAAAAAGTAAAAGATTCAGGCATTGTTCTTGGTGCTTCTTGTATAAAAATGAATGTGATCAAGTCACATGCAAGTCCCCTGTTGAGGAGACTTTTCTGGATTTTGCTTCCTTAAGTCATTTTGCATCTTAGTCAAAAAACTATCTTCAAAAACAGGAATCAAGGTAAAGTGATCACCTCTTTGTCTAATTTTTAAACTGCATGGATGATGTCTCTTTTGAGATGTTAAAATGACAGACATTTTGTTTATTACAGGTATATTTTCTTTTCCTTTAAAAGACATGAAACAGGATTGTTTTTCCTGGTGAAGAATGAGTGGGGTTTTTCATGACCAAGTTAAGTAACTCAGAGCCTTAGCGCTAACAATGAAAGTGAGATTCCCTTTCACGGAAGGGCTGGCCCTTGCAGAGTTCTAGTCTGGCTGATCTAACAGGTTTTTATTTCTTAAAGCTTTGAGCACTGTGAGTCAGAGGGAGAGGAGGTGGAGAGGCGGGGACATGAGCTCACTATAGAGAGGCTGGTATTAAAGGAGAAGGGAGGGATGTTTTTTGGACCCAAACCAGAGAAAGGAGTGGCGGTTATGGAAGCATGAAAACCTAAGCACTGTTGGGAGTGGCTGAGCTGTTTGTGGAGCTGGCTTTGGGGCCTCAAGGCTCATCTTCCTTCTACGGGGAGGAAGATCATTGGCCACCAGCTTAAAGAGCGAGCAGGTTTTGGAAATTTTGTGCTCTTTGCCTTTCTCTGCCTGGAAACTTGACTTGGGAGGAGGAAGTCTCCCCTCTTGACTCACCTACACCACACTTCCTTTCATCTGAATGCTCTCTGAAGTGAGATCACTGGTGACCTCATCTGGATTCAGGAGCCAGAAGAGCAGGGAAGAGCTGTAGCCTGTGAGGATCTGCCCATGGGTGCTCACAACGCCGAGCACAGGATGCCATGATGTCATTGCAAGGATGCCACGGAAGTGTATGGACGCTTTCCCTGGCCCCCTCTTGGCCCTCAGTTTCAATTAGTTGATGGCTTAGATTCTTCCAGAAGTAAACTTTTTTTTTTTTTTAAACCAGATTTGCCAGTCACATGATAAATGGACAAGATTATTCCACCCTTATTAATGGGGGAATTATGAGAGGGTGCATATGAAGTGAGACCTTTGCAAACAAGTAACAGAAGTGCTTCCCAGGTGGCACTGGTGGTAAAGAATGTGCTGGCAATGCAGGAGATGTAAGAGACACAGTTTCCATCCCTGCACTGGGAAGATCCCCTGGAGAAGGAAAGGGCAACCCACTCCAGTAGTCTTGCCAGGAGAATCCCAAGGACAGAGGAGCCTGGCAGGCTACAGTCCATGGGGTTGCAAAGAGTCAGATATGACTGAAGCAACTTAGAACACAAACAACAGAAATGTAACCTGAACTAACTCAGGCAAAAGGGAAGGATATAACTGGGTTTCCAGGATCACTGGAAACAAGTACTCAGGTTTCTTTAAGTCTCTCTTCTAGCTTTCATTTGTATTCCTTTTCACAGGTTTTCCTACAGGCCTGCTCTATGAGGTCATCATGCTCTCAGTCTCATCCCCTAAGCCTTGCTACCAGAGAGAGATTGTCCCTTTTGGTTAATTCCCGGTTTGTAGAACTTGGGGGAAGGTCATACCCAGTCTCTGACCAGTGGATATGGTCCTGTAACTGGCAATTCTGAAACTGGAGACAGGAGTGAGGGTGGAGCTCACCAAAAAGAAAAGGTGCTGGGGGGATGAAAGAATATATTCTCATTACTGTTGTTGTTCAGTCGCTAAGTCGTGTCTGATTCTTTGTGATCCCATGGACTGTAGCACGCCAGGCTTCTTATCCTTCAATATTTTCCAGAGTTTGCTCAAACTCATGTCCATTGAATCAGTGATGACATCCAACCATCTCATCCTCTGTCGCCCCCTTCTCCTCCTGCTCTCAATCTTTTCCAGGATCAGGGTCTTTTCCAATGAATTGACTCTTTGCATCAGGTGGCCAAAATATTGGAGCTTCAGCTTTAGCATCAGTCCTTCCAGTGATCCTCATTATAGAACATAAAATGGAATATAAGATACAAAAAAGAGAAATTTTAGTCGAGGCTAGATCTGAAAAACTTGTCAACTTACATAATTAAAATTGATTAACTTATAGTTGATGGTATAAATTTATAACTAGGTCTTTGGTTAAAATTTTAACCTTTATTGTGAGAGGGCAGGTCAGGAAGCAACAGTTAGAACTGGACATGGAACAACAGACTGGTTCCAAATAGGAGAAGGAATATGTCAAGGCTGTCTATTGTCACCCTGCTTATTTAACTTCTATGCAGAGTACATCATGAGAAACGCTGGGCTGGAAGAAGAACAAGCTGGAATCAAGATTGCCGGGAGAAATATCAATACCCTCAGATATGCAGATGACACCACCCTTATGGCAGAAAGTGAAGAGGAACTAAAAAGCCTCTTGATGAAAATGAAAGAGGAAACTGAAAAAGTTGGCTTAAAGGTCAACATTCAGAAAACGAAGATCATGGCATCTGGTCCCATCACTTCATGGGAAATAGATGGGGAAACAGTGGAAACAGTGTCAGACTTTATTTTTTGGGGGCTCCAAAATCACTGCAGATGGTGACTGCAGCCATGAAATTAAAAGATGCTTACTCCTCGGAAGAAAAGTTATGACCAACCTAGACAGCATATTCAAAAGCAGAGACATTACTTTGCCGATTAAGGTCCGTCTAGTCAAGGCTACGGTTTTTCCAGTGGTCATGTATGGAAGTGAGAGTTGGACTGTGAAGAAGGCTCAGTGCCGAAGAATTGATGCTTTTGACCTGTGGTGCTGGGGAAGACTCTTGAGAGTCCCTTGGACTGCAAGGAGATCCAACCAGTCCATTCTGAAGGAGATCAGTCCTGGGATTTCTTTGGAAGCAATGATGCTAAAGTTGAAACTCCAGTACTTTGGCCACCTCATGCGAAGAGTTGACTCATTGGAAAAGACTCTGATGCTGGGAGGGATTGGAGGCAGGAGGAGAAGGGGACGACAGAGGATGAAATGGCTGGATGGCATCACTGACTCGATGGACGTGAGTCTGAGTGAACTCCGGGAGTTGATGATGGACAGAGAGGCCTGGCGTGCTGCGATTCATGGGGTCGCAAAGAGTTGGACACGACTGACTGAGCGACTGAACTGAACTGAACTGAACTGAACTGAACTGAACTGATACATTTCATGATGAGATGGAAAACAAAAGAGAAAGACTTACTTCCCTTACATTCACACCCCACACCAGAGTTTCAAAGTAGAAATAATGTGACTAGTTTCTTTTGAAAGTGCAGATTTCTTATGAGTCAGTGCCAGCCTTGGGTTAAATCCAGAGGTATTTAGTGTCCAGAAAAAGAGAATTTCTTAGTTTCATGGTTCTGGATCCTCTGAAGATGGCTTTACTCCTGGAGGTGTCTATCACTCAGGGTTTTTATAAAACTTTACCAAATTTAATTACTTTGTGGGCTGCCTAAAACTATACCTACAAATGGGTAACACAAAATTTCATCTCATTGTTTTCTTTAAATGTTTATAGCTTGCATCTATAGAATCTTTATATGTTTTAGTGGACTTTTTAAAATGGAGGTTTAGTTGATTTACAAGATTATATTAGTTTCAAGTATTCAAACATAGTAATTCAGTATTTTTGCAGGTTGTATGCCATTAAATCTATTTACAAGATAATGGTACGATAACCTGTGCCATACCATATATTCTTACTGGTTATCTCATTTACACTGGATATCTTTTGTCTAAAGTGTTAGTCACTCAGTCATGTCTGACTCTGTGCAACCCCATGGACTGTAAGCCCACCAGGTTGCTCTGTTCATGGGATTCTGCAGGCAAGTATACTGGAGTGGGCTGCCATTTCCTTCTCTATTTTGTCTAAAAATATTCCCTAATTAGTTCCACTAAGAAAAATTGGTGTCGTCCACTCCACGTTTTGAAGTGGAGGTAGAAGGCTAGGTCAAAGGACTGAGGGAGAGCATCTGAAGCATTAAACTGATTATTGAAGACGTCCACATCCAGTTATGAGAGCAATCGATGCTGTTTGGAAGCGATTTCTGGCATTTGATGAAAAAAGCGGAATGCAGAGCATGTCGATATTCAAAATGTGCCAGTAACGCAGCAACCCCAGGGAACACTGCCGAGTCCAGGTAATGAGTGTTCAGGCTGCTCATAATAGGGAGCCTGTGTGCCCCTGAGCCTTCCCTCAGGTCTCCGTGGTCCTGCCTGTGGCCCCACATGAGATGTACCGCTGAGAAACATGTGATCTTCTATTGTGTGCTTTATCTTTGTTTGGTCTTTAAATCTTTTCTTCGTTAAACCTTTCTTATATCTTCTAGGTCTGTCCCTCCATTTTCTTCTGAGATTTTTGGATCATCTTTACCATCATTATTCTGAATTCTTTTTCAGGTAGATATCACTTATATGTGGAATCTAAAAAAAAAAAAATGGTACAAATGAACTTATTTACAAAACAGAAGTAGAGTCACAAATGTAAAAAGCAAACTTATGGTTAGTGGGTGAGGTGGGGGGAGGGAGAGGGGTAAATTGGGAGATTGAGATCTATACACTACTACATATAAAATAGATAATTAATAAGGACCTACTGTACATCACAAGCAACTGTACTCAATACTCTGTAAGACCTATAAAGAATCTAAAAAAGAGCGGATATATGAGCATGTATAACTGATTCACTTTGCTGTACACTAGAAACTAACACAACATTGTAAGTCAACTATACTCCAATAAAAAAATTTTTTTTAAAAGCACGTCAACACAAAAGGGCAAATTAATCCTAATCCTGTTTTCATAACCTAAGGGAAAATGAGTCTGATTGTCTGAGCCTTTTTCCTTTTAGTACACAGTAAATTGACAAGCTGGGAGGTATCACTTAGAGTTATAGGACCTGAGGACTTAAAGGGCTGCATGCTCCGTCGCTTCAGTCATGTCTGACTCTTTGTGACCTCATGGCCTGTACCTGCCAGGCTCCTCTTTCCAAGGGATCCCAGACAAGAATACTGGAGTGGGTTGCAATTCCCTCCTCCAGGGGATCTTACCAACCCAGGGATCAAACCCACATCTCTTTTGTCTCTTGCACTGCAGGTGGATTCTTTACCCCTGAGTCACCAGAGAAGCCTGATTAAAGGGAAATATCTATAAAGTCGTGCATATCTTAGATGTGCTCTATCTCTTTACTAGGAGCTTGTTTAATTGCCATTCAACAGTTTAGTTTGAATGCAGCTACCAGTTGAGTTTTTATGGTTCAAGTGCCTTCAGTGATAACCGAAGGATTTTTTATGCAATGTGTGTATGTCTGTGTGTGTGTGTGTGCAAGCTCAGTCATGTCCAACTCTTTGCGACCCCTGTGGGTAGCCTGCCAGGAAATACTATTAATTAAAAAAGGATTAGGTGAGAAGAACTAAAAGAGCACTAAGAAAATTAAGATTAGTAATTTCTTATCAGTTAATTTAAGCATAGACACATAGAGTGAATACAAAGAATTATAGGTAGGACTAAATCATGATCTTGGGTAATCTCTCCATTGTTCTTCCCTTGGACAAGAATTAAATCATTAGTCAGGTTTGCTTAGAATAACGTTTCTTTTCTGTCCTGGGCATACTTTTTCTTTGGTATCACTAGATCTGACTGCTCCATTTAAAAATCTATTTATTTATTCATTTTAAATTAATTAATTAATTTTTGGCTGTGCTGGGTCTTCGTTGCTACTCGAGGGCTTTCTGCAGTTGTGGCGAGTAGGGCCCCTCTCTAGTTGTGCTGTGTGGGGGCTTCTCATTGCGGTGGCTTCTCCTGTGGTGGAGCACAGGCTCTAGGGAACTCGGGCTTCGGTAGCTGTGGCTTGCAGGCTGTAGAGAGCAGCCTCAATAGTTGTGTTGCATGGGCTTAGTTGTCTCCAGGCATGTGAAATCTTCCCTATGTCCCCTACATTGGTAGGCAGATTCTTAAGCCACTGGACCAGCACGGAAGTGGTAAATATGTAATACTTTTCAGTAACTCCTTAGTCTGTCTGCAATTACTCAGGCTTTAAAGCACAGAATCGTTCTATTCCACCTACTCCAATCTCAACAACTACATTTCCACGACCATGGCTTTATGACCATAACCATGGTTTTTATTCTGCTCTCAATTGCTATTATACAAATTTATGCAAAATAAGTTGAATTTCTTAGCACATCATACAAGGGTCTTCCAAAGCTGACCCAGCCTACTCTCCCAGTTTCGTTTGCCGTCATTCTGTTACACCTACAAAAGGTTCTGGTTACCTACAAGTACCTTCTGTAGGTTACCTACTCTGGGTTACGTACCATTACACTTCAGTGGGTTACCTACTGTTACACTTCAAGGTTTCACATTACATTCCTGCTCTTCTTAGGTTCTGAACTCAGGTATATCCATCTAAGTCCAGTTTAAATGCCAGTTTTCTCTGTGAAATCTCCCTGAGAGCACCCAATATCCCCCTGGCTAAATTCTGTACAAAGCTTGGAATATCACATTTTACGTTGCTGATTGTAATGTGGTGGAATTGATTTTCAGTCCAAAGATTTTGACCCCAAACCGATTATGTGGAAAGCATTTTTATTCCTTCCTCTCTCTCTCTCCTTAGCTCCTTCTTCCTCTTTTCCCCTCCTACCCTGCCTTCCTTTTAAAAATTAACTTAAACCATACAATCCTGTCTTTTATGTCCAATGTTTATCCAACATCTCTGTTATTGTTCAGTCATTAAGTTGTGTCCGAATCTTTGCGACTCCATGGACTGCAGTACACCAGGCTTCCTTGCCTTTCACTATCTCCTGGAGCTTTCTCAAACTCATGTCCATTGAGTCGGTGATGCTATCCAACCATCTCATCCTCTGTCATCCCCTTCTTCTTTTGCCATCAATCTTTTCCAACATCAGGTTCCTTTCCAGTGAGCTGGCTCATCTCATCAGACGGCCAAAGGATTGGAGTTTCAGCTTCAGCAACAGTCCTTCCAGTGAATATTCAGGGTTGATTTCCTTTAGGATTGACTGGTCTGATCTCCTTGCTGTCTAAGGGACTCTCAAAGAACATTCTCCAACACCACAGTTCCAAAGCATCAATTCTTTGGTGCTCAGCCTTCTCTATGGTCCAGCTCTCACATCTATACATGACTACTGGAAAAACCATAGCTTTGACTATATGGACTTTTGTTGACAAAGGGATGTCTCTACTTTTTAATACACTATCTAGGTTTTTCATAGCTTTTCTTCTAAGGAGCAAGCATCTTTTAATTTCATGGCTGTAGTCACCATCTGCAGTGATTTTGAAGCCCAGGAAATAAAATCAGTCATTGTTCCCCCTTTCCCCCCATCTATTTGCCATGAAGTGATGGGACCGGATGCCATGATAGTAGGTTTTTTTTTTTTAACAATTTATTATTTTATTTATTTCTGATTGTGCTGGGTCTTCACTGTTGCCTGTCAGCTTCCCGTAGTTTCAGTAAACGTGCTTTTCAATGCAGTGGTTTCTCTTGTTGTGGAGCCCGGACTCTAGGGTACTCAGGGTTCAGCAGTTGTAGTGCGTGGGCTCAGTGGTTGTGGCACATGGGCTCCTCAGCAAGTGGAATCTTCCCTGACCAAGAATCAAACTTGTATCCCCTGCATTGGCAGGTGGGTTCTTTTTATCAACTGTGCCACCAGGGAAGTCTGGTCTTAGCTTTTTGAATGTTGAGCTTTAAGTCAGCATGTTCCTCTCCTCTTTCACCCTCATCAAGAGGCTCTTTAGTTCCTCTTTGCTTTCTGCAATTAGAGAGACATCATCTGCATATCTGAGGTTGTTGATATTTCTCGCAACATCTCTACTTGGATGTTAAAAAGAAAACTGAAATATGGTTTGTTAAGAAAAAGAAGATCTGGATTTCCTCAGCTCTTCCTCTGTGCTCTACCTAGGATAGTCTTTTCCAGAGCAGTTGATGGTAATTCTATCCTCGTGATTGTTCCAGTGGAAAAATCTGGAGTCATTCTTAACTACTCTCTTTGCCTCACACCCTACATCCTGTCTATCAGGAAGTCATGTTGGCTTGATCTTCAAAATGTATCTGGAGTCTGACCACTTCTCATCATCTTGCTGCTACCACCAGGTTTTCTTGACTAGATTACAATAGCCTCTAAGCCATCTTCTTTATTCTTTATTCTACAGCATTTTACAGTTTCTAACACACTCCCTAACTGACTTTATTATATTACTTGTTTATTGCTATCTTCTCAATCTGGAATGCAAGCTAGATATGGGCTGGATATGTCTGTTCATCCCTGCTGTATCTCTAGCACATGATGCATAATACATATTTGTAAGTAAATTAATGATTTTGACTCACTGGAATGAACATGTCTCTTGTGGATCTTGCTTTCCCACTACAGATCTTGGGGAAGTTTTGCAGCAGCTCTTTACGCTATGATGGTGCATCGGAGAACAGTCTTGTTTTGTCCTCTATCTACCTTTAGAGTATCCCAGCTAGCATGGCTTCTTCATGACTCTGCCGATTTTGTTTCCGTTTTCTTCCTTTTTTTAAAAAAATATTTTTAATTGGAGGATAATTGCTTTACAATATTGTACTGATTTCTGCTGTATAACAGTGTGAATCAGCCTTAAGTATCTACATGTCCCCTCCTTGAGCCTCCCTCCTCCTTCCTATCCCACCTCTCTAGGACATCACAGAGCACTGAGTCAGTTCCCTGGGCTAAATGACTGCTTCCTGCAGCTAGTTATTTTACATACAGCAGCATATATATATATGGCAGTGCTACACCCTCAGTTTTCATGTGCAGGAGTCCCGGATGTGGTTGGAGCCCCTTGCTGATGGTGCAGCTCCCTCCATGCTGCCTACAACCCCAATCTGCTATTTTGCCAGGGAACCACACTGAGGGGTCCACTAGTCCCTACTGCCACTGACTTATTGACACTAAAGCAATCAAGTTTCTCCTATCTCTGGCCTTAAGGATACTTCTCTCTCTCAGAAGTATTCACTTGAGTGAATTGGGCTTTCCCCTACACCAAGAAACAGCTTTGTCTTCAAGGAGCTTCTGTCTTCTCTGAAGAAAACTTTGGAAATGAGTCACAAGGCCCTAAGTTCTTCTTTGAAACAGGGCAGGAAGGGAACTTTTGATCTCACTCTTCGCACACGGTACTAGAGTTCTACTTTTACTGCTCTTTGCCAGTCGCCGGATATTAGTATTACAACAATCCTTGTGTGCCTGGAGTAAATCCCACTTTTTCATGCTGGATTACTATTTTAACATATATGTATGTGAATTTCATTTAGGAGTTTTCCGTTCAAGCTTATTCTGATAATTGTCAGTAACTGTATCAGTATCAGTGGTTGTGTGTGTGTGTGGTTTGTGTGGTTTAATATCAGACTATGTCAGCTTTGTAAAGGATCAATAAATGAGGAGGATTTGTGTCTTTTATGCATCCTGGAATTGTTTATATAGTGTGGCAAATATCTATTTCTTGAAAGAATGCACCATACAATAGGTTAACTCCGGAGAATTATTTTTAATGATTAGTTTTTAAAATAAAATTTTCTTTTCATTTCTGGTGTATTAAGTCTATTTAGGCTTGTTTGTAAGTTTCACACTGCCATTTGATTGAAATCGCGATTTCACTGATATTTTAAAAGTTAAATATTGAGTGAAATATAGAATTATTTCTAGAGAATGATCTCTTTTGAAGTCTTCCAGGTAATGTTCCTTTTTCCTATTTCTGCGCTAATTTATAGCCTTAATTTTTTTCTTTATTCATCCTGAAATAGAAATCTCTTTTTCAGCTCAGCGTTTGTGATCATTCAGGGTTTATAGATTGTCTTTCCTCACTGACACTTCTGGGGCTAGATGAATTCTCTCCTAACATCAAAATCAGAGAAAATTTGATTACACTGGGTATTGATGGGCAAGTCTTCTTGTCCACTTTTTTGGATCAGCCAGACATTCATCCAAGGCATCTCTGTGTACAGAAAAGGGATCTGGTTTTAATTTCTACTTTCTGCCCCTCCTATTTGAACAAGCTTTCCTCTGTGGTTTCTGCAAAATACTTGTTAGAATATCAAGAGTAATGTTAGTAAATTTTTATCCAGGCAAAATAATTTAGCCAATGATGGATACAAATTGAAACATGATTATTTCCTGCAGGGTATCTCGAAACTGTTAGATGTATTGTGAATATCCAGGGATGGGCTATGCATTCTTGCCTCAGATTCTTTATTCACAAAAGCTTCTTCAAGGAAAACCATTTCATGGAGCTACTCTTCTGTGAACCTTCTTTTGAGAACTTTTTGTGATAGAATAGAGTACTTGGAAATCTACAATGCCAAGAACAATGGCTAGAATATTTTCTGTACCTATTAACTTTTGGGGTCTTCACCTATTTTTCTCTTGGAATTAGTCTCCAAATGGGTTTCAGATGATGCTGAGTGAACAGCTGATGGATTCTGGCTGCCTCTAAATGCCATGCAGTAGCAGGGTTATAGCCTCTGTATCTCTAAGTCAGAGTGAAGAGGTTGGAAAAGGAACAAAGAGGACTTCTAAGGACTCCTATTATATGTTCTTTATATTTTTAGGTGGCTGAGATGTTCTCTTGCAACAGATGAAATATGAATAGGTTTTTTAATTTCTTAGAATTCAGCTCCATAGTTAGACCTGATAGAAATCCCCAGTAGATTCTTATGATAGGTTCCCAGACTTAGTTTCTGGAAATAAGCAATATCTTTTGTCTTTGGTCATTTTCTGTATCATGTTAGGTATTTTAGCAGGGAGTTAGGATAGGCTGAAAAAGCCATGTTAAGTCTGTTTCCTCTATAGTATTCCTTCAAATCTTGGGACTCAGTAATTATTAATATTATGTTTAGCATTTGAATTCAGGAGCTTGAAGGCTCAGAGCAGGAGGAGGGTAAACAACGGAGAAAGAGGCAAACTTCCTATTCTCTCTGACATTATCTCTGAAGTTTTCACACATCTTGATAAAGATGCATTCTCAACTGGACTTGTGTATATTTTTCTTCTTTTTTTTTTGTCCTCTTTAATACATTTCTATCTAGATAACATCCTTTAAAAGGGATTCAAACAGGCAGCTCTGCTTCCCTGCTTATTTGGGGGTTCTAACCAGTTCATTTTAAAAGTCAATCTCCTGTTAAATTACCTTTTGTTTTCAGCATCTATTAGACTAAATTCTGTAAGCTGACTTTTGCCAGCAAATGACCAACAACTCACCACCATTCATCTTCAACCACCTTCCTTGGTCCTTGCAGCGCACCTAAAAAGCAAAGAAAACCTCCAAGAGTTTCAGACCAATGCTGCCAGAAGTGCGGCCTTTCTACTGACATTGGACTAGCATTGGACTATTCATTATGTGTCTGCAATAAAGCGAGTATGGAAACTGAGAGCAAGCATGCAGAAAAGCCGTTTGACATTGTTCTGATTCCAAGTGTGTGGTCAGTGGGCATTGAACATGGATGGTTTGGTTGGATGTTGTTGGCTTCTGGTGGTGAGTGGCATTTTCCATGACCTGTGCTCTGCGTGTGTGTGTTTGTCCCTTAGCTGTGTCCTACTCTTTGTGACCCTATGGACTGGAGCCCACCAGGCTCCTCTATTCATGGAATTTCCAGGCAAGAATACTGGAGTGGGTTGCCATTTCCTTCTCCAGGGGATCTTCCTGACCCAAGGCTCGAACCCAGGTCTCCCACATTGCAGGCAAATTCTTTACTGTCTGTGCCACCAGAGATGCCTGACCTGTGTGTGCTAGTCATGTCCTAATGTTTTGACTAGATTTTGATTAAGAAGCCTGGGTTTCTTTCTCTACTTGCTAACTTCTGCTGGAGGCTTTGTAATCTCTGGAGTCTTCTCTGCTCACTTTCAATTGTAGAGAGACACTTTCTCAGTCTCCTTTGCCCCTTCCATGATAATGGCCTAAGATCCAAATCCAAAAAGCTGGGAGTCTGCAAAGGACCCATTACGAGGGTGAAGCAGAGTTTTCTTCTCCTAGTTGCTCCACTGAAAATGGCAGGATGTTACATGTCTTCTTTAGCTCACTTCTGGTTCAGGTTGTGTAATGGCGACTTGAGCATGAATTAAAGCTTTTCACTCAATGTCACAGAAATGCCAAATATATCCCTGGGTTGCATTTCAATCAGGAGGCCCGGGCTGTCTAGCTGTGGCCCAGCATGATGGGCGTAAGCCGGGTTCCAGAGATGTGATAAGTTATTTAGCGCCATCTGCTAAAGTTTCACACTTTTGGAACTATAAAGATGGATTTTTTTCCCCCTGAAATTAATTATCTATTTTTTGATTCCCCAGTAGAACATCTGTTAGATGATATCCTGTCTGTGCTGTGCTTCAACCAGTAAGCTGATGAATTCAACTTAAGGAGAAGATTTGTATTGTGTGTGTGTGTGTGTGTGTGTGTGTGTGTGTGTGTACTTGCCATATGTGTTAGACCAATCAGTATCAAAGAATACTGACTACGGTCACAGACTTTGGTTAAATTGTGCTGAATTGGCAGAGGAAGGCTGTAATATTCTTAAGAGATTCTGGTATTAAATAGAATTCTGTTCCCAATCTTTTAAGATAATGTAGGATGAATAGTCTTTTCTTCCTGTTCACGTATGGAAATCCTTTTCATTTGGACTAAAACTATTGTTTTCAATGTCCAAGACTGATTCCTTTCTTAGCCTATCTGAGACCACTGGTTCATTTATTTATTCATTTAAGAAACATTTAGGGACTTACATGGTGGTTAAGAATCTGCCTTCCAATCCAGGAGACGTGGGTTCAGTCCTTGGTCAGGGAACCAAGATCTCACATGATGCAGGACGCCTGAGCCCATTGCACCACCACTAATAAGGCCCAGGTGCACTGGAGCCCATGCTCCACAATTAGAGTGAAGTCTATGTGCTGGGACAAAGATCCTGTGTGCCACAACTATGACCCAGAAATAAAAAGTAAAATTATAAAAAAGAAACATTTATAGGACACCCATTGTGTATCGGAGCTTCCCTGATAGCTCAGTTGGTAAAGAATCCCCCTGCAATGGAGGAGACTCGGGTTCGATCTCTGGGTTGGGAAGATCCGCTGGAGAAGGGATAGGCTACCCACTCCAGTATTCTTGGGCTTTCCTGGTGGCTCAGCTGGTAAAGAATCAGCCTGCAATGCGGGAGACCTGGGTTTGAACCCCGGGTTAGGAAGATCCCCTGGAAAAGGGAAAGGCTACCCACTCTAGTATTCTGGCCTGGAAAATTCCATGGTCTGTATAGTCCATGGGGTCACAAAGACTTGGACATGACTGAGTGACTTTCACTCTTACTTTCATTGTGTATTAAGTATCGTGCTGGATCTAGGCCCTCATCTTTATAGGGGAGACCCACAATAAATCCGCAAAGATAGCAGATTACATGTTATAGTGAATGCTTTGATAAGCCCATGAACAGGATATATGGGGGCACAGTGAGTAGGACATTTCCATCAAGAAAGAAAGGGAAATTAGGAACACACTTTCCAGTGTAGGTGATATTTGAAGTTTGGGGAGTATGAAATAGCTATACCAAGATGTGTACTCGTGTGGGTGCTCTCACATGTGTGTGCATGCGGTTTGTGTATTGGGAACATTCTCCTGGAGAAGTGACCACATAGCAGAAGGTAGGGGACATAAGTAAGGACCACACACTGAAGCAGTTGTGTGTAATGAGTCCTCCCTAGACTGTTAACGCCACACAGAGGAACTCTTTTATTAGGCCAGAGTGTGGCACATAATAGGAGCTCAATAAATATTTGTGCAACAGATGAATAGCCTCAAGGATTAAGTTAATAAGTTTGAACTTTTCTCCTCAAAATATGACAGCAAGATATCAGCAGTTGTAGCTGGCCTTTCTTAATGCTTTTGTGATTTTGGTATGCTGTCCCTAGAGGGAAAGACTGAGATCGAACAGCTGTTCCCATCCATTTTCTGTCATTCTCTTTAGACTCTCTTGTCCTTACCTTGCCAGCAATTATCGATTGATCTGATGACTCTCTGGTCGTGCTGGTGACGCATAACATTTGTGTCAAACATGGGCAGGGCTCTACAACTCTCATATTCTTTTTCAGATAATCCATTGTGAGTCTCCTAATTAGAGGTGTGGAAAATTTTTTGAGACAAAGCAAACACTAGAATTTAAAGCAAATAATATAGATATCTTTTTATGTCAAAGGGTTTTAACACTTACAAATGTTAAAACTGATGATCAATATCAAGTAAAATTGTTAAGTCATAGCACTAAAACCCGTTGAATATTTAACCTAAGGAAAGTTCTTCTGTTTCATAATTAAGCCAAGAACTAGGAGATTTGTGTAAGTCTCATGAACAGAACTTGAACTTGTAAAGATTCACTGAAAACTGATAAGTTAGCAGCTGACCATAAACTAATGACACACTTGATTTTGAACCTTAAAATAGCAAAACTAATAAAATATCACATTTACTGAATTGATGTAGGTGAATTTCAAAACAATCTAATAATTTGAAAATGTTCATTAGATTCAAAGATACTACCCTGGTGGCTCAGATGGTGAAGAATCTCCCTGCAAGGCAGGACACCTGGATTCGATCCCTGGGTTGGGAAGATCCCCTGGAGAAGGAAATGGCAACCCACTCCAGTATTCTGGACTGGAGAATTCCATGAACAGAGGAGCCTGGTGGGCTTCGGTCCATGGGATTGCAGAGTTGGACACGAATGAGCGACTAACACACACATATTCAAAGTGAAATTAATTTTTAAAGTATTATTTCTTTGAAAAAGCAAGCTATTGTATTAGCTTGCTTTTGAATTCACCGTCAGTGGCCTGCTGTTTACATTTCTTTGCAAGTATTTTCTTAGATAAATGCCTTTCTCACTGTAAACACAGCATCTCCCTACTTTGCAAACTTGATTCTGTACATGTCTTTCGGGAGAGGGATCTTGTTAACCTCACCCAAATCTGATTTCACGTTCACTCTGCTTTTCCTCAGTCTCCACCTGTGTTGCTCTTAAATTGCTCTTTGGCATTTTCACATGGATTTGTATTAAATTAATTTGCATTGAATTAATCTCCTCCCTGACAGATAGAATGTTGAGCTTTAAGCCAACTTTTTCACTCTCCTCTTTCACTTTCAGCAAGAGGCTTTTTAGTTCCTCTTCACTTTTTGCCATAAGGGTGGGGTCATCTGCATATCTGAGGTTATTGATATTTCTCCTGGCAAGTTTGGTTCCAGCTTGTGTTTCTTTCAGCCCAGCTTTTCTCATGATGTACTCTGCATATAAGTTAAATAAGCAGAGTGACAATATAGAGCCTTGACGTACTCCTTTTCCTATTTGGAACCAGTCTGTTGTTCCATGTCCAGTTCTAACTGTTGCTCCCTGGCCTGCATATAGGCTTCTCAAAAGGCAGGTCAAGTGGTCTGGTATTTCCATCTCTTTCAGAATTTTCCACAGTTTATTGTGATCCACACAGTCAAAGGCTTTGGCATAGTCAATAAAGCAGAAATAGATGTTGTTTTTCTGGAACTCTCTTGCTTTTTCCATGATCCAGCGGATGTTGGCAATTTGATTTCTGGTTCCTCTGCCTTTTCTAAAACCAGCTTGAACATCTGGAAGTTCACGGTTCACATATTGCTGAAGCCTGGCTTGGAGAATTTTGAGCATTACTTTACTAGCGTGTGAGATGAGTGCAATTGTGTGGTAGTTTGAGCATTCTTTTGCATTGCATTTCTTTGGGATTGGAATGAAAACTGACCTTTTCCAGTCCTGTGGCCACTGCTGAATTTTCCAAATTTGCTGGCATATTGAGTGCAGCACTTTCACACCATCATCTTTCAGGATTTGAAATAGCTCAACTGGAATTCCATCACCTCCACTAGCTTTGTTCGCAGTGATGTTTTCTAAGGCCCACTTGACTTCACATTTCAGAATGTCTGGCTCTAGGTGAGTGATCACACCATCGTGTTTATTTTGGTCATGAAGATCTTTTTTGTATAGTTCTTCTGTGTATTTTTGCCACCTCTTCTCAATATCTTCTGCTTCTGTTAGGTCCATACCATTTCTGTCCTTTATCCAGCCCATCTTTGCATGAAATGTTCCCTTGGTAGGATCTCTGTGAATATCTCTAATTTTCTTGAAGAGATCTCTAGTCTTTCCCATTCTGTTCTTTTCCTCTATTTCTTTGCATTGATTGCTGAGGAAGGCTTTTTTATCTCTTCTTGCTATTCTTTGGAACTCTGCATTCAGATGCTTATATCTTTCCTTTTCTCCTTTGCTTTTCGCTTCTCTTCTTTTCACAGCTATTTGTAAGGCCTCCCCAGACAGCCATTTTGCTTTTTTGCATTCCTTTTCCATGGGGATGGTCTTGATCCCTGTCTCCTGTACAATGTCACGAACCTCAGTCCATAGTTCATTAGGCACTCTATCTATCAGATCTAGTCCCTTAAATCTATTTCTCACTTCTACTGTATAATCATCAGGGAT
The DNA here is from genome assembly GCF_014754425.2 of Oryx dammah. Taxonomy (NCBI): domain Eukaryota; kingdom Metazoa; phylum Chordata; class Mammalia; order Artiodactyla; family Bovidae; genus Oryx; species Oryx dammah. Next base: position 98,003,475 of record NW_024070213.1, read on the forward strand.
CTGATTTAGGTCATACCTGAATGGTCTAGGGGTTTTCCCTACTTTCTTCAATTTAAGTATGAAGTTGGAATAAGGAGTTCATGATCTGAGTCACAGTCAGCTCCCGGTCTTGTTTTTGCTGACTGTATAGAGCTTCTCCATCTTTGGCTGCAAAGAATATAATCAATCTGATTTCCATGTTGACCATCTGGTGATGTCCATGTGTAGAGTCTTCTCTTGTGTTGTTGGAAGAGGGTATTTGCTATGACCAGTGCATTCTCTTGGCAAAACTCTATTAGCCTTTGCCCTGCTTCATTCCATATTCTAAGGCCAAATTTGCCTGTTACTCCAGGTGTTTCTTGACTTCCTACTTTTGCATTCTAGTCCTCTATAATGAAAAGGACATCATTTTTGGGTGTTAGTTCTAAAAGGTCTTTAGGTCTTCATAGAACTGTTCAACTTCAGCTTCTTCAGTGTTACTGGTTGGGGCATAGACTTGGATTAGTGTTATATTGAATGGTTTGCCTTGGACACGAACAGAGATCATTCTGTCGTTTTTGAGATTGCATCCAAGTACTGCATTTCAGACTCTTTTGTTGACCATGATGGCTACTCCATTTCTTCTAAGGCATTCCTGCCTGCAGGAGTAGATATAATGGTCATCTGAGTTAAATTCACCCATTCCAGTCCATTTTAGTTCGCTGATTCCTAGAATGTCGACATTCACTCTCTCTTGCCATCTCCTGTTTGACCACTTCCAATTTGCCTTGATTCATGGACCTAACATTCCAGGTTCCTATGCAATATTGCTCTTTACAGCATCAGACCTTGCTTCTATCTCCAGTCACATCCACAGCTGGGTATTGTCTTTGCTTTGGCTCCATCTCTTCATTCTTTCTGGAGTTATTTCTCCACTGATCTCCAGTAGCATGTTGGGCACCTACTGACCTGGGGCGTTCCTCTTTCAGTATCCTATCATTTTGCCTTTTCATACTGTTCATGGGGTTCTCAAGGCAAGAATACTGAAGTGGTTTGCCATTCCCTTCTCCATCACTTCTTCCTGGTCCCATCACTTCATGGGAAATAGATGGGGAAACAGTGGAAACAATGTCAGACTTTATTTTTCTGGGCTCCAAAATTACTGCAGATGGTGACTGTAGCCATGAAATTAAAAGACGCTTACTCCTTGGAAGAAAAGTTATGACCAACCTAAATAGCATATTGAAAAGCAGAGACATTATTTTGCCAACAAAGGTCCGTCTAGTCAAGGCTATGGTTTTTCCAGTGGTCATGTATGGGTGTGAGAGTTGCACTGTGAAGAGCTTAGTGCTGAAGAATTGATGCTTTTGAAGTGTGGTGTTGGAGAAGACTCTTGAGAGTCCCTTGGACTGCAAGGAGATCCAACCAGTCCATTCTGAAGGAGATCAGCCCTGGGATATCTTTGGAAGGAGTGATGCTAAAGCTGAAACTCCAGTACTTTGGCCACCTCATGTGAAGAGTTGACTCATTGGAAAAGACTCTGATGCTGGGAGGGATTGGGGGCAGGAGGAGAAGGGGACGACAGAGGATGAGATGGCTGGATGGCATCACCGACTCGATGGACGTGAGTTTGAGTGAACTCCAGGAGATGGTGATGGACAGGGAGGCCTGGTGTGCTGCAATTCATGGGGTCACAAAGAGTCGGACATGACTGAGCCACTGAACTGAACTGAACTGACAGGTAGATGATTGATTGTATTTATGATGTTCAAAGCTTTTTGGTTGCAAGAGATGCAAAGCCATTCAGGCTATTTCTAGAGTAAAAAGAGAGTTTATTGAAAGGAACTGGAGAATCTCAGAAATATTTGGAGGCAGGGAAAAAGTTATCAGGTCACAGGAGGCCCTGGGATTGTGACATTGGTACCCGAGTCCTTTACCTTCTCTGACTGAATGACTGACCTTATTGTACTTTTCTTTCACTTCCCGCTCAAACCTGCTCTCCAGATTTGCCACCTCCATCATGGTTGCTCTGCTACCCCCTTACTCCTTTCTTTCTTTCGTGTCTTTGGCTGCACTGGGGCTTAGTTGCTGCATGTGGGATCCTCCTGGCTGCACTGGGGCTCAGTAGTTGTGATGTACAGACTTCGTTGCTCCTTGGCACGTGCAGTCTTACTTCCCTCACTAGGGAGAGAACCCACGTCCCCTGCATTGCAAGGCAGAATCTTAACCACTAGGCCATAAGGGAACCTTCCCCATTCACTTTTGTTTGGACATAGCTTTTGCTTAAATGGATCCGGCTTTGGTTCTATACCCGTCCATGGGTCCATGTGTCTCTCCACCCACTCCCCGTGCAACTGTTTTCTCACTATCTCAATCGTTAAGCTAATGCTTCATTCCCTGGACAGAGAATCTGATTTGCTTGGTTGAATTAAGGGTGGTTTTCCCTTAGGGCCACAGTTCACACATCAGGTAAGGTGGTGAACATCCTTTGGTACAAACAGGACGGATTCTCTGAAAATAGGTTCTGTGGGTCGCCAGCCATGACTGGGATCTCAAGTACAGCATTCTCTCTTAGCATCCTCATCCATGTTCTTGACTGTTTCAGAAAGAGGACCTGACAGATTGTGAGCAAAGGTAGTGAACCAGGAGGTTTGGACTTCAGTGGTCTTCATTATTTTGTGCCCTTCCTTAATTAAAAATGCTACTTCTTTCTTCCTAGGCAGTTCAGTTCAGTTCAGTTCAGTTGCTCAGTAGTTTCCAACTCTCTGTGACCCCACGGACTGCAGCATGCCAGGCTTCCCTGTCCATCACCAGCTCCTGGAGCTTGCTCAGACTCATGTCCATCAAGTCGGTGATGCCATCCAACCATCTTATCCTCTTTCTTCCTAAATGCCTTTTTTCCCCAGTCTGCTTTGATATTAGGGTGGGAATCAAGTGCTATAGACTGAATGGTTGCTTTCCCCCAAATTAATATGTTGAATCCTTAATCCTCAAAGTGATGGTATTAGAAAGTGAGGTGTTTGGGAGATAAATAGGTTTAGATGGGGTCATGAGGGTGGGGTTGCTTGGTAAGATTAGCACCTTTATACAAAGGGACACCAGAGAGTTTACCTCCTCCCTCTCTCTGTGCACATGTGCCAAGGAAAGGCCCTGTGAGCACACAGCTGGAAGGTGACCATCTACAAGCTAGGAGGAGGGTCCTCACCAGGAACTAGCCCTGCTGGCACCTTGATCTTAGACTTGCCAGCTTCCAGAACAGGAAGAACACAAATGTCTGCTGTTTAGGCCACTCACTCTGTGCTAGTCTGTCCTAGCATAGCTCTAGTTGACTAAGCCAACAAATAATAATAATTTTGCTTCCATTTTATAGATAAAGTCTTCATTAGTTAAATAGACTTGTCAGGCCACTCAGCTGGAACCAGATTTCGAAGCCCAGCTTCCCTGGTCACCAAAACATTGCCCTTTCACCATAGTTCTCTGCTTTATGCTGTCGTACATTTGTAGAAAGAAAGACACTAGCTTGGTGGTCCAGTGTTTGAGAATCTGCCTGCCAGTGCAGGAGACATGGGTTCAGTCCCTGGTGCAGGAAGATCCCACATGCTGTAGGGCAACAAAGCTCGGGATCACAACTACTGAGCCCGCGCTCTAGACTTCATGCTCTGCAGCAAGGGTGTAGCCACATAATGAGAAGCCTGAGGCAGTCAAAAATAATAAATAAATGAATAAAATTTAAAGAAAGAAAGAAGGAAAGAAAGAGAGGAAGAAAAAAAGCCAACTCCAGGTACCGAAAATTAGTTTCAAGTATTTTCACCATCAAATTAGAGTATGACTCATTTAAAAGAGAACCTTAGAGAAACTTTTTTAAGTTTGTAAATTAGTCAGGAAAGTTTTCTTTTTCTTTTTCAACTGGCAGAGCTTCTAATATATGCAGTAGTTTCAGCTTTTGGTATCATTATTATGAAATTCAGAAATAAACTTTAGTTTACTTTTGTTTGACCTTGAAATGTAATTTGGATTCTTGTCATTATCATACAGAACATACATAAAGCAGTTTGTATGTCTGCTTTCTTCCAAATCTGGCCAATTTTCTTTTTTTCAAAAAAAACAGTTGGGTAACCAGTGGAATTTTAGAATTTACCCAATTAATATTTAAGTAGCTATGATAATTTGGAATTATGGCTTCCTACCTTTAGAGGCAATAGAGCAAGAGCTCTGAAGTGGGTGTCTGGAGACCAACATCTCAGTTTGGACTCTGCTTCTTAATAAGTCTGTGGCCTTGAGGAAATCCTGTCTGCTCACTGAGCCTCAATTTCTTAACCCGTGAAAGAATAATCATGTCTCAATACCTCACAAGAATGTTGAGAAGATACAATAACATATGAGAAAGCACTTTGTAAATTGAAAGGTAATATAGAATTGTAAGTGGAGATTATTATTTATTTTATGAGCCAGTAGAAATCAAAGCCCTGGTTTCGTTGCCAGGAGGATTTTCCTCACAGATCTAATACAGCTAGGCTTTGCTGAGTTAATGAGTACTTTCCAAATAAAGATCCATTTTACTGCTTTGATTTTGTGAACTTCCCTTTACTCTGACTCAAAGTCACATGGGAAGGTACTCTTGTAAAGCCATTGTTTAATTTAGATTTTTCATAGCGCATGTATGTCCGGCCATTCTCTGGTTTCAGTCTCCAAGGAGCCTCTGAGGGCAGACTGGGCTTCTTTCCCTTACATATAGCTTGGCAGCAAATGCGATGTTTTCAATAGGGATGAAAAAACTTGCAGTACATAACCTGTCGCCTCAAGGAAGAAGCACATCCTGTTCTAGAGAAGCTGCCTAACAGACTGAAGACTGTATTTTGACTTATGACTCAGGCAGTAGCCCGGGACGAAGTTTTAAGGAAAGAGTTGTTAGATGACGTTGTTGTAATAATGTGAGAATCCACCATACAAAGCTCTTTATTTCAGTACCTTCCACTTCTAGTCAGGACTCAGTTGAGTTCAGTATGCCTGAAACATTTTGTGCTAATAGGGAGAGTGTAAATATGAATTTAAAAAAATATTATTTATATGTTAAAATAATTTGTCTTTAATTGTAGTACAATTGCTTTACTGTGTTGTGTTAGTTTTTGCTATATAATGTGAATCAGGCATAAAGATATATATATCCTTCTTCTTGAGCCTCCCTCCCACCCCCTCAATTGATTTTTAAAAATATCCTTATGTGTAAACAGATATGTTTTATGGTTTAATTCCTGTACCTCATATGTGTAGGAATTAAGGCAATGAATAGTTGACTTGCTTTTTCAAAATTCACCTATGTGGCTTAGATGGAGGCAATAGTTCTAAGTTTTTGTGTTAAACGTTACCTGCTAATTATGCTCTAATTCTGTTCTTCCTAAGTTTTCAAGCATTCAGGCATTGGCATTGTAGCCTCTGAATGGTACAGATGAAGTTTTCAGGAAACGAGGGGGTTTTATAACCGTAAGCCCACTGTCACTGTCTGAAGCATTATAAAATGTAGAAGAACTGGAAACAGTTTCTTCATACCTCCTGAATCTTGCCTCCTGTATTGTGTTTTTACCAGACTCTCAGATAACAGTTTTGATAGCTGAGGGTTTGTTTATCTCCACCCAGGGACCCACAGTGCCAGGTCAATAAGCAGAGTTCTCAAAGTGTCCTGAACTATGATTTTCTTTTCTCCTCCAGCCTCGTCCATTACCTGGGCTTGAATGTAAAGTGTCAGGCCACAGAATAGACAAGTTGTCTACTGCGGTAATACAGTTCTCTGCCACTTCCTAAAATCCACATCTGGGTGGTAGTAAATGCAGGACTGAGACTCTTATAGTATAACTCATGGTTCTATTTTCTGTCCCTCAAACAGTGACTTCCTTTATGAATTTTAGACAAAAGTGAAAATTGACCACAATTATATATCAAATTTGGGACCTCAAGCCAAAAAAGCTTAGCATACTAATATCAAAAGAAGCAAGATTTTTGTTTCTTTTTTACCCAGAGTCCCAGTTTTCATTAGCACCACTTTTTTTTTTTTTTAACAATAAGAGACCTGACTGATGAGAAAAATTCTATAGTATGAATGACATTGTCCTCTAACCAAATTTTTAATGTGCGCAACTCTTTACGAGATCAACTGCAAGAACTCTGGGATTCCCCAGGTGCTGTCTGACACAAATGCACCAGTGGATAAACCGGCAATGAATACCTTGTCTGTCACACGGAAATATTCAGAGGCTAATAACCTAAGGTCAGACTTGCTGTAGACACGGCTTCTGTTGTGAGTATCAGGTTGGCTAACTTTTCTCCAAATACTAAAATTTTAAGATTGGGAGAATTCAAGAAATATGTGGGAAATAATAAATTGGTTGGTTTGGCTGGCCTAGGGTGTTTACTGCACAGAGAAATTGAGGACAGAGCTGACATGATGGGTCAGTTTCTTATTAATGCCACCTCATGCCTAAACTGGGTACTCTAAAAATCTCTAGGTATACTGATTCTATTTATTACAAAACATTTGAAGAAAATGTATGAAAACAGCGTGGCACTGCCGCGGGGTCATTAGAATATGTTTGAATCCTGCATCTTCCATCTGCTCCCTGAGTGACTTTGGGGGAATCAAACATTGTTAGCCTCAGTTTCCTGACCCAGAAAAAGGGCAAAATAATAATTCACCTCAGAAGTTTTGTGGGGGTTAAGTAATAGAAGATGTAAATATTAAATCCATAAATCTAGCTCTCACACAGCCTGTCATAAGGAGCAATAAATTCAAGCATCGTCATCTTGCCAGACCTAGCTTCCTCCCTGGCCTCCTGCTTCTACCTCATTCTGTTCTCAACGCAGCAGCCAGACTGAGCCTGTTGTCATAGAAGTTGGGTGGTTTCCCTTCTCTGCTCAAAGCTTGCAATGGCTCCCCAACTCATTCAAAAGTAAAAGCCCCCTGTTGGGGGGGCATTTTTCTTGTACCTCCTTCTCCTTCCCCCTTTGACTCTCTCTCCCTGGCCTCCTCAGCCTCCCCTGTTGTGCCTTAAACATTCCAGAAAGTTCTCCCCACCACCTGATACACTTTTCTGTCTTCCTTGTTTGGCTTTCTACTAAATATGCATCACCGACTAACCCTCTTTCTGTTTCCCTTGGCTATAGCATTGATTCACAGTTTCCTCCTGCTAGAAGGTAAGCACCAATGGAAAAAGAGTTCTTTTTATTTGCTCTGTTCATAGCTGCATCCCTAATGCCTTAGAGCAGACCCTGGTGCATAGAAGCTCTCAACAAATATTTGTTCAGTTCATTTTGAATGACTAAACAAATGGGAGTCATTATCAGTGGATTCTTGGGATCCCTTCATATTAGTGGGACTTCCCAGGTGTGTGAGCGGTAAAGAACATGCCTGCCAGTGCAGGAGATGCAGATTTGATGTCTGGGTGGGCAAGATCCCCTGGAGGAAGAAATGGCAACCAACACATTCCAGCATTCTTGCTTGGGAAATCCCATGGACAGAGGATGGGTACTGGGTTTGCAGAGTACTGGGTTGCAGGGTACTCGGTTGCAGGTATGGGATTGCAGAGAGCCAGACACAACTGAGCACACACGCACTCTTCGTATAAGTGCATGTACACAATTATTCTTCCATTCAGCAAATAGTGATTACACACGTAGTGTGAGCTTTACATTTACGTTTGTTGTTGGCAGTGGAGCCAGGAACAAAACAGACATTCTGGCCTTGTCCTCCTGGAGCTTACGGTCTTAGGGCTATAAGAATTACACTGAGTAGATATTTCCAATTGTGGAAAAGTTAAAGTTGTTTTTCATAATAACTTAAGTATGAACTTTAATTAAAGTTTACATAGACACGTGTATCATAAAATTTCCTAAAAATATTTTATTTATCATTGTTATTTTCAGAAAGTACTTAAGGTAAAATTATTAATAGGAAAATATATCCTAACTTTTCCTAAACCTATGTAAGAGTTCTAAACATCCCCCAGTTAATTGGACTTCATGTTTTAAATATTTCTCTTGATCCTAATTATAACTTTTAGATATACTGCAAAGCACGAAACTTAGCAAAATGTTACTTAAGCTTCTACTAATTTTAATTTCATGATAGTTTGATGTAAGTCTCTTCACAAAGCAACATTATCTTAGAGTTTGCAGTTTTGTTCACCTCTCATGATATTTCAGTCTTTCCATTTCATCACTCTGAGCTCTAGCTCAGATTTTGAAAGTTATTACCAGATTTAGTTTTAATATTTTTTCATTTTTTGATTATAAGAAAATAAGCTATTAAAGTTTATTCAATCAGATACGTCAGTATCATGTAGGTTTTTAGACGATTCCTAATTAATTCATTCTTTAATTTGAATTTAGTTAAAATAGTCTCTCAGTTATTTAGTAGTTTTGATTTAAAAAAATTGCCATTCTGCCAGTCTGCTGCAGAGTATGATTTCAATAAAACTCTTTCACGGTATATTTTCTGTGAAGGCATTGCATCGGGTTGGTTTGGTCACACTGAATTTACCATGTTAAATAAGAGTAAGACAAGCTTAACCCATGCAAAGGAAACCGTCACAGCTCAGAGTAATTAAGTGGGAGTTTTGAAATACTCCCTTTTCTAATCACAAGCAGTTAACAAAATTGTAAACTCAAAGATAATGTTACTTTGTGAAGAGACCTGGGTCAAATTATCATGGGTAATTCTCAAATGGAATTAAAATTAGGTGGAAGGAAGTTTCAGTTGATTGCAATCTGGCCAATCTCAAAGCTATAATGATCAGATGTTTCACATTTACTAGGGTTATATTTTGTCCTTGCATGGGTATAATTGAAATTAAGGCTTATGTTTGGGAAACATATGATAGTTCAATAGCATCTTCTGCCCATTTCTTAACAAGTGGGAAGCCAGATGCAAAGGATAATAAATAGGAAAAGAATAAAAGGTCTAATTTGTTGAAAAAAACAAATAATAAACAAACAAAAACCCCAAATAATAATGGTGAAAATGTGTAAGATAAACTTTGGAGTATAGATAAGAAAACTTTTTTCCCCCCTATAAGTATATTGCAAAGGTGAATGACTAAATCAGAAAATTTTTATTTAATTCCAAGACCTAGTCTGCATTTAAATTTGATTTTATTCCATTCCTATAGAATGCAAAACAGATCATTCTCTCTCAAGGGATATAGAAACTGCCTCTACTAAATAAAATTGCCATAAAGATCAGTAACTTTTACTTAAAAAGCTGTCAGAAAATAAAATTGAAAAACTCAAGAAAAGGAAAATATTACTCTGCGATATCTTCTTGAAAAAGTTCCAGACAGTCTTAAAATGAGGTTCCTACAGTGACTTTAGATGTAATGGGAAAGAAATCAAGAAACTCTTCAAAATCTTTTATTGACTAGTACTTTAGTTGTTAATAGCCCTCATCATATTTCTACTGTATTCAAAAGATACTTACTGAGGACTTAGTATGTGACAGGTACTAAAAACACAGAAATAAATGTACCCTAATCCTGGATTCAAGGAATTCACAGTTTAGTAACAGAGTCATAAGAATATATAAGGAGGAAGCTAAAATTCATTGACCACCAAACTATCTGCTAACCCTTTTGCTAGGGCATTTATTTCCTTTATTACTTTTAATCCTTATGGAAAAATTACTAGATAGACATTATATGGAACTTCTCTGATGGCTCAGTGGTTAAGAATACGCCTGCCAATGCAAGAGCCATGGGTTTAATTCCTAGGTCAGTAAGGTCTCCTGGAGAAGGGAATGGCTGTCCACTCCAGTACTCTTGACTGGAGAATTCCATGGACAGACGAGCCTGGTGGACTACAGTCCATGGGGTCAGAGTTAGACACAACAACAACAGACATTACATTGAATAGCCATTTTATCACTTAAGAACTGGGGTGTCAGCCAGGAAGTGAGGAAGCTGGATTTCAGTGCTGGGTTGGTTTGCCTCCATGGCACTGATTCTTTTCATCCCATGATGTTGAAAAGAGATGTATATATACATATACACAAATAAAGACATATATATTTATATACACATACACAATTGCACATTTATTTGTATATACATTTTGTTGTTCAGTCACTCAGTCATGTCCAACTCTATATGACCCCATGGACTGCAGCACTCCAGCTGTCCTTCACTATCTCCCAGAGTTTGCTCAAACTCATGTCCACTGAGTCGATGATTCCATCCTACCATCTCATTCTTTGTTACTCCCTTCTTCTCTTGCTCTCAATCATTCCCAGCATCATAGTCTTTTCCAATGAGTTGGCTCCTTGCATGAGGTGGCCATATGGTTGGAGCTTCAGCTTCAGCATCAGTCCTTCCAATGAACACTCAGGACTGATCTCCTTTAGGATGGACTGGTTGGGTCTCCTTGCAGTCCAAGGGACTCTCAAGAGTCTTCTCCAGCACCACAGTTTGAAAGCATCAATTCTTTGGAGTTCAGCCTTCTTTATGGTCCAACTCTCACAGCCATTCATACATGACTACTAGAAAATCCATAACTTTGACTAGATGGACCTTTGTTGGTAAAGTGATGCCTCTGCTTTTTAATATGCTGTCAAGCTTTGTTGTTTGGAAACTTGGAAAACTCAGCAGTGGCCACAGGACTGGAAAAGGTCAATTTTCATTCCAATCCCTAAGAAGGGCAATGCTAAAAATGTTCAAACTACCGAACAATTGCACTCATTTCATATGCCAGGAAGGTCATGTTTAAAATCCTCCAAGCTAGGCTTCACTAGTACATGAACAAAGAACTTCCAGGTGTACAAGCTGGATTTAGAAAAGGCTTAGGAACCAGAGATCAAATTGCCAACATCTGTTGGATCATAGAAAAAGCAAGAGAATTCCAGAAAAACACCTACTTCTGCTTCATTGACTACTACTGCTTCAAAGCCTTTGACTTTGTGTATTACAACAAACTGTGGAAAATTCTGAAAGAGCTGAGAATACCAGACCACCTTACCTGCCTCCTGAGAAATCTGTATGCAGGTCAGGAAGCAACAGTTAGAACTGGACATGGAACAATGGATTGGTTCCAAATTGGGAAAGGAGTATGTCAAGATTATATATTGTCACCCTGCTTATTTAACTTACATGCAGAGTACATCATGCAAAGTGACAGGCTGGATGAATTACAAGCTGGAATGAAAATTTCCAGGAGAAATATCAATAACCTCAGATATGCAGATGACACTGGAAACTGGAACTAAAAAGCCTCTTGATGAAGGTGGGAGAGAGTGAAAAAGCTGGCTGAAAACTCAACATTCAAAAAACCAAGATCATGGCATCAGGTCCCATCACTTCATGACAACTAGATGGGGAAACAATGGAAACAGTGACAGACTTTATTTTCTTGGGCTCCAATCACTGCAGATGTTGACTGCAGCCATGAAATTAAAAGACGCTTGCTCCTTGGAAAAAAAGCTATGACAAACCTAAATAGTGTATTAAAAAGCAGAGACATTACTTTGCAAGCAGAAGTCCATCTAGTCAGAGCTATGGTTTTTCCAGTAGTCATGTATGGATGTGAGAGTTGGACCATAAAGAAAGCTGAGCACCGAAGAATTGATGTGTTTGAACTGTGGTGTTGGAGAAGACTCTTGAGAGTCCCTTGGACTGCAAGGAGATCAAACCAGTCAATCCTAAAGGAAACCAACCCTGAATATTCATTGGAAGGACTGATGCTGAAGCTGAAGCTCCAATATTTTGCCACCTGAGGTGAAGAGCTGACTCACAGGAAAAGATCCTGATGCTGGGAAAGACAGAGGGCAGGAGGAGAAGGGGAAGACAGAGGATGAGATGGTTGGATAACATCACCGACTCAAGGGACATGAGTTTGAGCAAGCTCCAGGAGATGGTGAAAGGCAGGGAAGCCTGGCATGCTGCAGTCCATGGGTCGCAAAGAGTCAGACATGACTGAGCGACTGAACAATTACAATGAGGTTTGTCATAACTTTCCTTCCAAGGAGCTTGTGTCTTTTAATTTCATGGCTGCAGTCACCATCTGCAGGGATTTTGGAGTCCAAGAAAATTAAGTAAGTTGCTGTTTCTGTATCTCACCCCATCCAGTTGCCATGAAGTGATGGGACTGGATGCCATGATTTTAGTTTTTTAAATGTTGACTTTTAAGCCAGCTTTTTCACTCTCCTCTTTCACCCTCATCAAGAGGGTCTTTAGTTCCTCTTCCGTTCTGCTATTAGGGTAGTGTCATCTGCATATCTGAGGTTATCTAATTATATATGTTCCTTGTTCTTAGGCAATGAAAGCATTGCTACAGGAGACTTTTCAAAAGTTCATATACTCGGAATTGTAAATAAATTAGCTTTTTGAATATTACCATTCTCTGTGAACTTCAATACTGGTAGTCTGTGTTATGGCTTTTGCTGATTTGACTTTGCTTTTCATCTTAAACCCATTTTGATGACAGGGGTGCCAATCAATAGTCAAAATGCTTCTGAGGAATTTCTTCTCAGATGTAACCTGGAAGAGAATGTTTCATACTATTGCCAAATAAATATTTTGGAGTTTGTTTCGGCAATAGAATTTTCATGACATCATTACATACATCAGAATTTTAACAATTAAAAAAATAGCAAATTTGCTTAGTGTCTTTCTATATTTTTGTTTAGCATTCTGTTATATGCTTACTTGTTGGTCCCTATTTGTGTGTCTGTTTTTCACCAACTACATTTCAAGTATCCTGATGGTAAGGAGCACAACATTCTTCATCACCGCTGCTAGTGGGAATGTACTTAGTAAGAGGGTGTGGCCCTCACAGAGATAGAAGTGAAGCTCCTAAAAGTCCCTTTGGTCACCAGCTTGTTAAAACTGAGGTATATTTGAACATTTCACTCCTCTCAGTGTGTCCCTGTGTCTCACAATAAACCTCACATGGATATTTGTTGAGTGGTCATATGCCAATGCATATTTTTAGCTTTGTCTCTGTAATAAAGGGAAGACTGGCTTTACCTCCTCCCTATATTTCATCCTTTGGAGGAGCTTCTCAAAGGATGAGAAGCTCATCTTTCTCAAAGCTTCTCAAACAGCTTCTCTCTGTTTCTTGTATCCTCAAATCTTTTTCCTTACTGTTCCCAACCAATGAGTCACTAAGTTCTGTCTTTCATACCTCTTAAACATCTCATGGGGCATAACTCCTCTCGCGTGACCTATACCCAGTTCATGGCGAAGTCTGCCATGAGAATGGAGCCCTAGTCAAGTGGCTCTCTCACTGCCTTGGATGGGGAGTCTCCCCATCTGCCTGTCTCTATGATAGGTCCTGGTGCATTGAAAGTGAAAAGTGAAGATGTTAGTTGCTCAGTCTTGTCTGGTTCTTCGCGACCCTATGGACTGTAGCCTGCCTGGCTCCGCTGTCCATGGAATTCTTTAGGAAAGAATACTGGAGTGGGTAGCCATTCCTTTCTCCAAGGGATCTTCCCAACTCAGGGATTGAATCCGGGTTTCCTGCATTGCAGGCAGACTCCTTACCATCTGAGCCACCGGGGAAGCCCATGTAATAAGCAACTGAGTAATGCTTGCACTTTTATGAAAAGTGAGATACTCCCTTCAAACCATATTGACAAATATTTATTGAACATTTATGCTGTGTGGAGTTCTGGGCAAGATATTATGGGTACTATGAGGAGGTCTTAGACACTAGAGATTCTTAAAATGTAAACGATGAAGCAAGTTAACAATGAGATCAGTTAAGTTCAGTTCAGTCTCTCAGTCGTGTCCCACTCTTTGCGACCCCATGAATTGCAGCATGCCAGGCCTCCCTGTCCATCACCAACTCCTGGAGTTCACCCAAACTCATGTGCATCGAGTTGGTGATGCCATCCAGCCATCTCATCTTCTGTCATCCCCTTCTCCTCCTGCCCCCAATCCCTCCCAGCATCAGGGTCTTTTCTAATGAGACAGAGTTATCTAATAATCAGATACACAAAAATCCAAGCAATGCCACCAGGGTGATATATCACTAATTACTAAATTTGTTACATAGGACATGAGCACTAACAGTTTAGAGGAAATTTTTTTTTTCTCTTTATTTTTTATTTATTTATTTTTTTACTTTACAATACTCTTTTGGTTTTGTCATACATTGACATGAATCCACCATGGGTGTACATGAGTTCTCAGTCCTGAACTCCCCTCCCACCACCCTCCCCATATCATCTCTCTGGGTCATCCCAGTGCACCAGCCCCAAGCATCCTGTATCCTGTATCGAACTTAGACTGGTGATTCATTTCTTACATGATACTATACATGTTTCAATGCCATTCTCCCAAATCATCCCACCCTTTCCCTCTCCCCCAGAGTCCAACAGTCTGTTCTTTACATCTGTGTCTTCTTTGCTGTCTCACATACAGGGTTATCATTACCATCTTTCTAAATTCCATATATATGTGTTAGTACACTGTATTGGTGTTTTTCTTTATGGCTTACTTCACTCTGTATAATCGGCTCCAGTTTCATCCACCTCATAGAGAATTTGGTTTTTAGTGATCTACAAAAACTGTGTAGAGGAAGAGAGATTGGGAGCTGGTATTGAGAGAAAGTTTAACTTTGTAAATGAAATATCAGAGGCAGAGAAGGAGCAGAGTGGGAGAGAGTAAGTAGTCTGGTTCTAGAGCTGGGTTTTCCTACAGAGTAGTGTTCTTTTAAGAATTTGATAAATAATTGGAATTCTCCCCCATCCCCAAATGACCATATAAAAATACAACATTTTATATATGTGTTTAGGGGTTTATGTACAAGCAACCTACCTATGGATACCAGCAGAGGTTCCAGTGGAGTTCATAAACCCCTCCACTTAAGAACCACATTTCCAGAGAGAAGAATGGGAAGACAGCTTTGAAGTGTGTAGTTTTTAAAGTTCCTTTGATAACAATCTAAACAGAAGTAAGGGAGAAAAGTGGAAAGATACTCAGTTTTGATTCAGGAAATTTTTCCCCTTTGCTCTTTTTCCCTGCAGAACAGGGACAATGATTAAACTCTCTAGATTGTTGAGATAATTAGTGGGGATAATGATGTAGGAAGCATGCATGTATTTACTTCACAAGGAAGAAAAATTGGCTGAAGGGTTTTGATTAATGAATAATACAAGCAAAATAGGATTTTAGAAGAGAAGCTTGGCAGCACGAATGACGGAAGGAAAAGGAAAAGAAATTTTAACTGTTGAATGCAGAAGCGGAGGAAATACTGGCGTACTGGCCTGAGATTAGACCATAAACATCACACACAGTATGGGTGAGAGAAAGACTTTTTTTTATAGGGAAGAAGTGTCGCACGAGGAGGAGTTAGCATTTAAAAATATTTCTTCTTTTAAGAGGTCACTTTTCACAGGAACTTACTCCCACTAAGTAATTTGGAAATGTGTGATTGCATTCATCATAAATGTTCACTTAAAATAGTCAAGAAGTAGCTGTGACTGCAGTGGGTAGACAGCATGATAAATTTGTTGAGGTAACAGAAACCTGTTTTGGAGAGTTTCACGGTAGATTATGTAGAAAGGGGAGTTGGGATGACGTTCCCAAGGGTAACACCATATGTTTGATTTCTATGCAGAGCAACTGGCTTCTTACTGTTCCTCTCCCTTATGGCTCATAGGGAAGGTGAGTCCCCATTGGACTACACATCCTATATAACTCAAGGATCCATCTTCTTCCTGTTTCTACTATACTTATTTCAGACCTTCTATCTTCCTACATGACTTCCATCAGCTTCTTAAAAGGACTCTGCCTCCAGGATGGTCTCTGTTTAATGTATCCTTTGTAGTACAGCCAGAATGCTCTCTAAAATTCAGGAATCATGTTTCTTTCCTGTTAACTCCTTAAGTCCTGCAGGATCTGTTTCAGAGTCTTTAGCATGCCTTATAATCACCTCCAACCTACATCCCCAGACTTATCTCCAATCATTTCCACCCACACCCTCAACCTCTACATACCTGGCTGTCCCAGAGGCTGGCATCTCTGCTGCGAGGCCATTGCTCTTTTTCTTTGCATATAAGATTTTCACTCAATGTGTATTATATGTATTATAACCTATACATAAACATAGGTTAATCATGCAAACCGTACTACAAGTTCATTTCTGCTTTGCCCCTCATGGCAAGCTCCAGGGACCACCAGATTCAACTTTTAATATCTCTGGTGCTCCTCTTTGCTTATTTATCTATAACTAGCTAGTAAGGTATCACTTTTCTGATTAAAAAAAATTTAGATATTATCTCAAAGTACTACTGTTGGAAGTTCAAATTTCATGCCCTTGGCCTCCCTTTCTCCAATGTTGATTTATCCTCTGTATTGGGTATAGGTCTTATTTGGCTCCTCAGTTCCCCCTGATGCTGTCCACCTCCCAAAGTGCAGTGCTGCTCCCGGGAGATAACCAGTCATTTGCTCTGGGAATCTTGGGCTGTTCCTCTTGGCTGCCAGCAGCACAGCTGGGCCAACTAACTAGTGCTCAACATTGCTAGCTCTTGTTACCACATATGGATTTTGATGCAGCTCCAATCTACAGAATATGAGATTCAGTATCTCTACCAGCTGCTGGAGGGGCCAGATGACCCAACTCAGAAATGAAGGAGAGGACTTCCCTGGGGGTTCAGGGGTTTAGAATCTGCCTGCCAATGCAGGGGACGTGGGTTTGCTCCCTGGTCCGGGAAGATCCCACATGCTGCGGGGAGCAACTGAGCCTGAGTGCTGCGATTACTGAAGCCTGTGTGCCTATGTTCAAACTACCGCACGATTGCACGCATCTCACACGCTAGTAAAGGAATGCTCAAAATTCTCCAAGCCAGGCTTCAACAGTATGTGAACCATGAACTTCCAGATGTTCAAGCTAGTTTTAGAAAAGGCAGAGGAACCAGAGATCAAATTGCAATATCTGTTGGATTATCAAAAAAGCAAGAGAGTTCCAGAAAAACATCTATTTCTGCTTAATTGACTATGCCAAAGCCTTTGACTGTGTTGATTACTACAAACTGTGGGAAATTCTGAAAGAGATGGGAATACCAGACCACCTGACCTGCCTCTTGAGAAATCTGTATGCAGGTCAGGAAGAAACAGTTAGAACTGGACATGGAACAACAGACGGGTTCCATATTGGAAAAGGAGTACGTCAAGGCTGTATATTGTTACCCTGCTTATTTAACTTATGTGCAGAGTACATCATGAGAAATGTGGGCTAGATGAAGCACAAGCTGGAATCAAGATTGCCTGGAGAAATATCAATAACCTCAGATATGCAGATGACACCACCCTTATGGAAGAAAGTGAAGAGGAACTAAAAAGCCTCTTGATGAAAGTGAAAGAGGAGAGTGAAAAAGTTGGCTTAATGCTCAACATTCAGAAAACTAAGATTGTGGCATCCAGTCCCATCACTTCATGGGAAATAGATGGAGAAACAGTGGAAACAGTAATGGACTTTATTTTTGGGCTCCAAAATCACTGTAGATGGTAAGTGCAGCCATGAAATTAAAAGATGATTGCTCCTTGGAAGGAAAGTTATGACCAACCTATACAGCATATTAAAAGGCAGAGACATTACTTTGCCAACAAAGGTCCATCTAGTCAAGGCTATGGTTTTTCCAGTAGTCATGTATGGCTGTGAGAATTGGACTATAAAGAAAGCTGAGCGCCGAAGAATTGATGCTTTTGAACTGTGGTGTTGGAGAAGACTCTTGAGAGTCCCTTGGACTGCAAGGAGATCCAACCAGTCCATCCTAAAGGAAACTAGTCCTGAATATTAATTGGAAGAACTGATGCTGAAGCTGAAACTCTAATACTTTGGCCACCTGATGTCAAGAACTGACTCACTGGAAAAGACCCTGATGCTGGGAAAGCTTGAAGGCAGGAGGAGAAGGGAACAACAGAGGATGAGATGGCTGGATGGCATTTCACCAACTCCGGGAGCTGGTGATGGACAGGGAGGCCTGGCGTGCTGCAGTCCATGGGGTCACAGAGTCGGACACGACTGAGCGACTGAACTGAACTGTGTGCCTAGATTCTGCTCCACAACAAAAGAAGCCACCACAATGATAAGCCTGTGCCCTACAATGAAGAGTAGCACCCACTTGCTGCAACTAGAGAAAGTTTGCACAGCAAGGAAAACTCAGTGCAACGAAAAAGAAAGAAAGAAGGGAAGAAAGAGATAAAGGAGAATAATATCTATGAGTGACTTTGATCAATGATGAGACAGCATGTAACATAATGTTTATTGTTATTCTTACTGCTTTCCTTTATTTATGTCTCTCATTGACCTGGATTTATACCTCCCCAATAAAGCCTCAGTATTTTAATCTTTCGTATCAGACTCTATTTTTCTAGAGTGCTTAAGGCTAGATACTTCCCCTCTCTAGTGTATATGTGACAAGTTTTGGTTAATTCAATAATCAGAATTTAAAGGATCATGATTCTATAAATGCTACATGTCCCAGCAAGATTAGTAAGAATGATTTTCTCTTCTCCCTCTGAAAGCTTTTTTTTTTTTTTTTTCCTCTGAAAGCTTTTTGTTTTCCCTGGAATTTAAAATTGGATGAATTTGTTATTGTTCACTTAATTTCTGATGCCAAGATAGAAATCGTCTCAAAGTATGAGAAGTTCTCATAATATGAGAAAAAAGTGTTAGGAGATCTAACAGTTCTCCTTTTCCTTTGAGATTCCTATTGCAGCCTTGTGTTCTCTTTTCCAATGTGAACTAGCTGTCCCTTAGACCTGATCTTCAACTCTATTCTCTGAATTCTCTCTGTGTGTTTCCTATTTACATTCTCCATATCCTGGAACCAATTCCTTCCTTTCTCTTGCTGCAAAACCTGATGTTGGTAAAGTACATTCTCCAGTAGCTTCCTGAGAAAAAGTACAGGAAGGTACTTTATTTTTAAACCTTAAATGCCTGAGAGGTTTTTTATTTAAACTTCATGTTTAAAGGATAACTTATTTGGTTATGGAATTTTTGATTGGAAACAATATTTTATCAGAATTTTAAAAGCATTCCACCTTTTTTTATTTCTAGTATATTGCATTGTTATTGAGAAGTTTAACAGCAATCTAATTCCCAGTTCTTTGTACAGAACTTTTTGGATCACAATGGGATTGTATAGTGATGTAAATAAAAAATAACGAGTCAAAAAATGCATTTAATAAGCCTAACCTACTGAACATTATAGTTTAGCCTAGCCTACCTTAAACATAACCAGAAT
Source organism: Oryx dammah (assembly GCF_014754425.2). Taxonomy (NCBI): domain Eukaryota; kingdom Metazoa; phylum Chordata; class Mammalia; order Artiodactyla; family Bovidae; genus Oryx; species Oryx dammah. The sequence continues at coordinate 98,022,661 of NW_024070213.1, forward strand.
AACTTGCATTAGCTTATGGTCAGGCAAAATCATGTAACTCAAAGCTTATTTTATAATAAAGTGTTGATATCTTATGTAATTAATTGAATACTACACTGACAGTGTAAAACAGACTATTTGTATGGATACAGTATGGTTATAAGTGCATTGCTTGTTTACCTTCAGAACCACATGGCTGACTGGGAGCTGCATTTTACTTCTGTTGCCCAGCATCACAAGAGAGAATTGTACCAAATGTCCTTAGCCCAGGAAAAGATCAAAATTCAAAATTTGAAATATGACTTATACTGAATGTATATTGCTTTTGCACCCTTGTAAAGTCAAAAAATTGTCAATTGAATCATCGTAACATAGGCACAGCTATTTTCTCACACAAAGCTTTTATGTCTTTTTCTAAATCCCTAACATTTTGGATTTCAAAATGTGTCCTGTTTGGGTCTCATTTTATTTATCAACAAGATATCAGGTGTCAATGTGTAAATTGAGGTTCTTAAGTTCTAGGAAATTTTCTTGAGTTATTTCTTTGACCACTTCATGCTTACTATTTTTTTCATTATTTCATTCATCAATAAGCATCTTTGTTATGTTTGTGAGTTTTTCTAAGTTTGGGGGCTATAGTGGTATACACAATGACTAAAAATCTTATCTTCATGGATTGTACATTATAATGATGGAGACGCTGATGAGTCGCTTCAGTCATGTCCGACTCTGTGCGACCCCATAGACAGCAGCCCACTAGGCTCCTCTGTCTCTGGGACTGTCCAGGCAAGAACACTGGAGTGGGTTGCCATTTCCTTCTCCAGTGCATGAAAGTGAAAAGCAAAAGTGAAGTTGCTCGGTTGTGCCCGACTCTTTGCGACCCCATGGACTGCAGCCTACCAGGCTCCTCTGTCCATGGGATTTTCCAGGCAAGAGTACTGGAGTGGGGTGCCATTGCCCTCTCCGAATGATGGAGATAGATAAGTTAAATAAGTGAAATAAAAATTATGTTAGGTAGTGATAAATGCTAGAGGAAAAAATTAAGTTTCTTTTTACATTTTCTTTTTTTTGGGGAAGAAAGGATAGTGTAAGTTAGAAGTCTGGACTGAGCACTGGAAAAATAAGATGCCTGTTACACATACAAATTGAGATGTACAGTGTCAGTGAGGAGAGCTATGATTTCAGGCCTGTGTGTGTGAGAGAGAGAGAGGGAAAGAGAGAGAGAGAGGAAAAGAGAGAGAGAGAGAGAGATGTGACTTTAGATGTAGTGACCAGAAAAGAGTTCATTGAGAGAGAGCTTTGAGTAAAGACTATCAGTTCAGTTCAGTTCAGTCGCTCAGTCGTGTCCGACTCTTTGCGACCCCATGAATCGCAGCACGCCAGGCCTCCCTGTCCATCACCCACTCCCGGAGTTCACTCAGACTCACGTCCATCGAGTCAGTGATGCCATCCAGCCATCTCATCCTCTGTCGTCCCCTTCTCCTCCTGCCCCCAATCCCTCCCAGCATCAGAGTCTTTTCCAATGAGTCAACTCTTCACATGAGGTGGCCAAAGTACTGGAGTTTCAGCTTTAGCATCACTCCTTCCAAAGAAATCCCAGGGCTGATCTTCAGAATGGACTGGTTGGATCTCCTTGCAGTCCAAGGGACTCTCAAGAGTCTTCTCCAACACCACAGTTCAAAAGCATAGGACTTAAAAAAATTAACCCAGTAGATCTCTAGCAGGACAACATTTCAGGTTTAAAGTTCAGATGCATTTAAAGAACAGTGAGAAAGCTAGAGTTACTATAGTGAAGGAAGCAAATAAGAAAAGTAGGGAAGGGGTTAAAGCTAAAAGCAACTGGGGCTTAAAACCTGGCGGAGCCTTGTGGGTAGACAGAGGGTCACTGAAGTGTTTGGAGCAGAGGAGTAATATGATTTGACATAGGTCTTCACAGGATCACTTTGGCATGCTGAGATAATCTGAAGGAGGGCAAAGGCAGAAGTGAGCGTATCATTTAAGAGGCTGATTAACAAGTCAGGAGAGAAGAAATAGTGGCTTCTACTGGAGTAGGGGCAGTGAGGATCATGAGATGTGGCTGATTCTTTCTATGTTTTGAAGGTAGAGGTGTCATGATCTGCTGACAGACAATATCTGAGGTGTGAGATAAAAAGGAAGGAAGATGACTCAGGGTTTTGGCATGAGCCTAAAAAAAGAAGTTGCCAAGAACTGAAAAGGGGAAAAAGTAGAGGAGGAGAAGTTTGTTTTTATCTTTGTATTTTGGGAGAGAGAGGAGCGTGTAAGTTAGAAGTCTGGACTGAGGTTGGGAACTATGAGATGCCTATTACACATCCAAGTTGAGGTGTAAACTGGCAATTTGATATTTAGGTCTTCATGTTGAGGTGAGGTCCATGGGCTGGAGGTACAGATGAAGATGACAGCGGCATCTTGATGGTCCCTGTGACTGTGAGACTGGACAGACTAGGGGGTGAGTACAGATTATAAAGAGAAGAGATCAAAGGATTGAGTCTCGAGGCATGGCCCATGTTTAGAGATCAGCAAGATAAGTGAAAAACAGTGGCAGAGATTGAGAAGAAGGGGCCAGAAACATTGGAGGAAAACCAGGTTTACATGGAATTCCATAAGCCAAGCAAAGACAGTTTTCCAAGGAGAGGATGCTCTCCGGTCTAGCTGTTGCTAAGGAAACCCTATGCGGACTGAAAAATGACCTTCTTTGGGGGTGATCTTGTGATGAACAGTTTTAGTTAGCGGTTGGAGCGAAATAATTTCAGAGTAGGTTAAGACAGAGGAGAGAGAAGGAATTGATAATACAGGATTCCTCGCTGTTTGAAAGTTTCACTTTTTTGCTATTTGGCTTCTATGAAGGACATGCATTAGTACATGTTTTCACCAACGGAAAGAATCAGAAGGGAATTTTTGCTTTTACCAGAAAAAAGGTGAAAAGTGGAAAACAGCTTGGCATCTGTTTTGCAGTGAGCAGTTTTAGAGGCAGTTGGTCCTAAGCAGACAGTGGCACCAACAATTTTTTTCCCAGGAATTGCACTCAGTATCTCGGCATCAAGCTGCAGTAGCTTTGACATGGGTCTGTGAGCATCTGTGCTCCATCTCAGTTTATTCTGTACATCCATTAGTAAGATATGTCCTAAGATAATTGCTTCTTCACTTTATATCATTTCAGCTTACAAAAGGTTTCACAGGAACGCTCTGCTTTAAGGAGTTTTGCTTAAAAGGAAAGAAGAAAAATAATGTTGTGGTTTGGCTGCTAAGTCACGTCCAAATCTTTGTGATCCCATGGACTGCAGTAAGCCAGGCTTCTTTGTTTTTCACCATCTCCCAGAGTTTGCTCAAACTCATGTCTGTTGAGTCAGTCAGTGATGCCATCCAACCATCTGTTGTCTCCTTCTCCTGCCTTCAATCTTTCCCAGCACCAGGGTCTTTTTCAATGAATTGGCTCAGGTGGCCAAAGTATTGGAGTTTAAGCTTCAGCCGTCAGTCCTTCCAATGAATATTCAGGTTTGGTTTCCTTTAGAATTGACTGGTTTGATCTCCTTGCTGTCAAAGGAACTCTCAAGAGTCTTCTCCAGCACTATAGTTCTAGCTGGAACTTGTCTGTATTTTGGAAACTCATTCAGGTGTTGAATATTGTTGCTTCTTTTCTTTTCCATTTTCCAATTCTTCATTTTCTTGTTCTACCTACAGGGAGAGTCTTTAATTTTGTCTTAAAACCCTTCTGTTGACTTTTTTCTATTAACATTTTAATTTGAAGAACTCTTCTGTATTTCCTGATGGTTCCTTTTTTCATTTGAATTATTAACTTGGCTTATCCTCATTCTTAATTTATCATAAGTTCTGTTGAAGAATATAAAAAATAATATCTATTTTACTAATAATAAAGTTTTCAAGTTAGTCATTTGCTTTTCTCACTCTTTTTTTTAAAAATTAAAGAGTATGTAAATATGATAGAAAGTATACTACAACAAAATCCTTGTGCTTAAAGTACAAATTTTTTTAGGTTTTCAGTGTTGTTTCATATTATCTTTCCATTTGCCTAAAATTAAAGTTCCCCCCACCCCTGAAGTTTTTTCCTGCTCACTGCATTGATCTCTATTTCTCCTAAGTTTAAACCATTCTCCCACTTTTTTTTTGTCTTCTTCAGTTTGTTTTTCATGTTAGAAGTCTGCATGAAATACTTGGAGATCCTTGACAGCATGGATAGTGAAGAGTGCAGGCAATAGAATCTCCTTAGAAGCATGGTATGCCAGAGCAACACTGGCCTTCCTTAGGCTAAAAACTCTTTCTTCCTTTGCAGACCTTCCTTTGTAGACAACATCTGTATATCTCTTCTCTTGGACCATCCAGCTTTCCTCAAGAATAATCTTGCAGTTTCCAGCCTGTGATTGGTAACTCTAGACTTAGAAAAAGGACCCAAAAGCCTCACCACACAGTATATAGATTTTCACTTAACCTCCCATTTCCTATATGGTACCTTGCCACTGCCATTAGCTGTGCTTGGGGCTTGACAGAAGAGCCAATCAGGTTCAGCTTTTTCTGGGAGTAAACTTTCTCTCTTTTGCTTGGAGATGGGAAGGACTGGTAGGAAGCCTCTAAAAGGCTTTTCATATAGATTTTTTTTTTTAATTTAAAACTTTTGTTTTTTTCTCCATATATATTTTCATAGAGTTTTTAAAGGTGCACTCTATTTACAGTTACTATAAAATATTAGCTATATTCTCTGTGTTCTACAATAGATTCTTGTAACTTACCTTACACGAATAGTTTGTACCTCCCACTACTGGCATTTAACCAGCCCTGCTCTCATCTCTATTATGCCAGAGTCCGAGTCCCCAAAACTGAGAGAATAAGACGTCCACAGCAATGCAAAAGCATGAAGGGGTTTTATTTCTAGCTTGAGCTAGGGCTCCTGCCACATCCAATGTAGTGGAGTGGAGCAAGGAGCCCCGAGCCCAGATTTACAGCAGTATTTATAGGTTTTAGAACAAAGACAGAGAGTTGGCAAGGGCTGATTGGTTGCAGGAGTTTCCTAGTATTTACTAATTGGCTAATCTTTATTGGGTGCAGGGGTTTCCTGGTATTTACTAGTTGGCTATTGGCTGCAGGGGGATGTCTTTTACGTCCTGATAAACTCAAACCAGGTTACGGGGAATATGCCGATTAGACAAGTCCTGGCATCCTCAGGGATGACCTCACTGGGAAATGACTCAGCTTTTCCTGTGAGTCCTACCTTAGTCCCTGAAGCCTATCATAGCGTTTGTTAGGTCCCAACAATCTCCAGTCTGTCCATTGGCTCTGAGAGGTGCATGGTGGGTCCAGTATCTGAGCCTTTTTGGTGTTGTCTGGAGCAGATCCTCCCAACTCATACTGGTGTACCCATGCTATAGACTTCAGCCTTCTTCCCTCTGCTCATCACCTCTGCAGCTTCCTTTCTACCTCTCATTTCCTCACCAATTCTCTTTGTACTGTGGGTTTCAAATTTGGGAGCTAAATATTTACTTTATGTAATGTTAAAGGGGTTACTCAGTGGTGAATACGTGTAGCCAAATATGTATGCTTCATATTTACCTATGATGTCACTTATTAATCACTGCATTACTCACCATTCAGATGTGACTTTCCCTGAAAAGAAGTCCCCAAACTGAGGGTGAGTTTCTCCTTGGAGCTCTGATACAATTCAAAATAAGTCTGCTATATGTTATCTATTGCTTTTTTTAATATATATATTATAAGCTCCAAGTTGGCAAGGACAATGATTTATTTATCCTTGAATCGCCAAAGCCCAGCATAGTGTTGAATGAAGGAATATTTGCAAAATTTACCCAATTTGTCTTCCTGAAAACAACTGATGTGGGTTACAAGGGCAACATGGTACAAAAATAGATAAGTAAAATTTTATTATAGAAAAATAGCAGTATTTATTAATACTTCTACAAGGCTAAACAAGCTCTTTACCTTTTGGGGGCTTCACTTCCTCAGACTCGTGAGAGTGGGAATCCCTGGTGGCTCAGTGGTAAAGAATTTACCTGCAATGCAGGTGACGCAGGAAATAAGGGTTTGGTCCCTAGGCTGATCCCATGGATCAACCCTTTGAGAAGGAAATGGCAACCCTCTCCAGCATTCTTGCCTGGAGAATCCCCTAGACAGAGGACCCTGGCAGACTACTGTCTATAGGCTTACAAAGGGCTGGACATGACTGACTGAGTACATGCGAGTAATAATGACTATCACTTAGGGCTTATGATGAAGAATTGAATTCTTTAATATATGGTAAGCACTTAGCAAAATGACTAGTTCATTTTAAGCACTCAATTCATTACTATTATTTTAATTAAAAAATAATCTTGGGGTACATTTTTAGAGAAGGTACAAGGTTTTCCTTGCTTATTTGTCCCACGGAATTGTTATAACCTGTGGATATTTTGATAAAATATTGAATTAGCCTGGGAGAAGGAAGAGCCTACGTTTGCAGCCTTGGGAATAGGGGCCACTCTGGAGGCCAGACTCAACCTCCGAAGTGGGATGCCTATTCCCAAGACTCCTTGATCGGTTAAAAGTGAGGTGTGGCTCTGTGGGAGAGGGAGAAGGTGGGATGATTTGGGAGAATGGCATTGAAACATGTATACTATCATGTAAGAAACGAATCACTAGTCTAGGTTCGATACAGGATACAGGATGCTTGCGGCTGGTGCACTGAGATGACCCAGAGAGATGATATGGGGAGGGAGGTGGGAGAGGGGTTCACGGTTGGGAACTCATGTACACCTGTGGTGGATTCATGTCAATGTATGGCAAAACCATACAAAATACAGTATTGTAAAGTAAAAAAAAAAAAAAAAAAAGGGAGGTGTGAAATGCCAGGCTGGGTGAAGCACAAGCTGAAATCAAGACTGATGAGAGAAATATTAGTAACCTCAGATATGCAGATAACACCACTCTTATGGAAGAAAGCAAAGAGGAACTAAAGAGCCTCTTAATGAAGGTGAAAGGGAAGAAATGAAAAAGTTGGCTTAAAACTCAACATTCAAAAAACTAAGATCATGGTATCCAGTCCCATTACTTCATGGCAACTAGATGAGGAAACAATGGAAACAGTGACACATTTATTTTCTTGGGCTCCAGAATCACTATGGACAGTGACAGCAACCATGAAATTAAAATGTGTATGCCCCTTGGAAGAAAAGCTATGACAAACCTAAGCAGCATATTAAAAATCAGAGACATTGCTTTGCTACAAAGGTCTGCATAATCAAAGCTATAGTTTTTCCAGTAGTCATGTGTGGATGTGAGAGTTGGACCATGAAGAAGGCTGTGCACCAAAGAATTGATGCTTTCAAACTATGGTCCTGGAGAAGACTATTGGAAGTCCCTTGGACTGCCGAGATCAAACCAGTCAATCTTAAAGGAAATCAACCCTGAATATTCATTGGAAAGACTGATGCTGAAGCTCCAATACTTTGGCCACCTGATGCAAGGAGCCAACTCATTAGAAAAGACCTTGATGCTGGGAAAGACTGAAGGCAGGAGGAGAAGGGATGACAGAGGATGAGATGATTGAATGGCATCACCAACTCAATGGACATGAGTTCGAGCAAACTCCGGGAGATGGTAAAGGACAGGGAAGCCTGGCGTGTTTCAGTCCATGGGGTCACAAAGAGTCGGACACGACTGCGTGACTGAACGGTGATGATGACAATGGTGAAGGAGCTGATACAGATGACTTCTAGAGGAAGACCAAGAGAACCAAGATTTGAGAAAAGTGTCAAGACAAGGGAAGAACATGGCATTGTATAAATAATAAGAGAGATTAACACACAATTATCTTTTTCCTGTTAATTAATCCTTCAAGTTCTAGATCATACCTTGTCTTCATTAAAACATCTCTGATCATCTGAGGCTCTCCTCTCTCATTTCTGCAGTACTTGTTACTTATCTGCAGTCTGCTCATGCTGCCCACTTTGCTTACCTTGATATAAGATTCTTCTCTCTACACCTAGATTTTCAACTCAGTGGCAGGAGATTTTTTCTTATACTCCTTTGGAATTCCCTATTAATTAGGTACAACTTGGTATGCAGCAAGTTCTCAATAAAGAATTTTTTGCTACTTAACTGGAAATATTATCATTTTGAGGGAAAATTTGAAAAGGAAATGTTATTGGTGGTGATTTCTTCTCCCAAATTCTGATCATAGAGGCAAAAAACAAAACCAAAACCCCAGATCATGTATGTAATCTAATTTCTGAGATGTCTTCATGAGGACAGTTTATAAAGAACTCTAGAATAATTTATGGTGGTTATAATTTATTGTAGTATTTTTGAACTGTGGTGTTGGAGAAGACTCTTGAGAGTCTCTGACTGCAAGGAGATCAAGCCAGTCAATCCTAAAGGAAATCAACCCTGAATATTCATTGGAAGAACTGATGCTGAAGCACCAATACTTTGGTCACCTGATGCAAAGAGCTGACTCATTAGAAAAGACCCTTATGCTGCGTAAGATTGAAGGCAGGAGGAGAAGGGGATGACAGAGGATGAGATGGTTGGATGGCATCACCGACTCAATGGACACAAATTGAGAAAGCTCTGGGAGATGGTAAAGGACAGGGAAGCCTGACATGCTGCAGTCCATGGGGTCACAAAGAGTTGGACAGGACTGAATGACTGGAGAACAGTTCTAATAAGCAAAGATGAAGAACATTCAAAACATTTGTTTTTAAGTCCCTGAATTCACTGCCCCTCACATGAATTAGTGATGCTTGTTGCATTTGGAAGGACATGGTGATGGAGGGGGCTGAGAGAGAACTTGTGAAAATACACACACAATGTGGTTCCAGGGAGGATATGGAAAGTGCTGCAACCGTAGGGGCCAAAAAACCCTCTCTCAAATGATGTCCATAATAGCATAACCCATAATCTCCACCTTCTAGGCTACATGTTAATGGCAAAAGTAAGACAGGGCATGCTAATCCTGTGTCTTTTTGATGGACTCTCTTTCCAACTGTTCTTTCCTTTTGGATGGTTCTCCAAGTAGCATGTTACAGATTCATTTGCCCACCACCCTTTGGAAAGGTTTAAGTGAGGGTAGGAACAAGAGATTTCACTGCAATCACTTATCTGTAAGTTTCTGCTGCTATTATTAATCACACTTAGCTGCTTGCTAATGTGAGCATTTATGTAGAAATAAAAGACTTATTTATTGAGCTGCCACCCAAGTGCCACAGGGAGCAGATGACAGCTGGGGCACGAGCATCTGCAGTGTCTGTTGGCACCCAGCAGTCCCTGCCCCCTGCTTAGCTGGCAAAGAATCTGCCTGTAATGGAGGAGACCGGGGTTTGATCCCTGTGTTGGGAAGATCCCCTGGAGAAGGGAAAGGCTACCCACTCCAGTATTCTGGCCTGGAGAATTCCATGGACTGTATAGTCCATGGGGTCACAAAGAGTCGGACACCACTGAGCGACTTTCACTTTCACTTAATGTATGGCAGGATCTGGACTAGGCTGCTTTGAAGACATAGATATGAAAACAAACAAACAAAATCTGTTTCTGAGGAACCTGCAGTGTCAAAGTTGGCTGTGTATATAGGCATAGAACTTTTTACTATGAAAATAGAGATTTTTTTTCCCCCCTAAGGAAGGGTTAAATACCTGCAGTTAAGCCTTTAGAATCAAGACAATCTGGATCAGCAGTTTGGCTTCTCCACATTATAGCTACATGATCTTGGGCAAGATACTTAATTTCTCCAAGCCTTATTTGCATTCAGTTCAGTTCAGTCGCTCAGTCATGTCCGACTCTTTGTGACCCCATGAATCGCAGCACGCCAGGCCTCCCTATCATTCACCAACTCCCGGAGTTCACTCAGACTCACGTCCATCGAGTCGGTGATGCCATCCAGTCATCTCATCCTCGGTCATCCCCTTCTCCTCCTGCCCCCAATCCCTCCCAGCATCAAAGTCTTTTCCAATGACTCAACTCTTTGCATGAGGCGGCCAAAGTACTGGAGCTTCAGCTTTAGCATCATTCCTTCCAAAGAAATCCCAGGGTTGATCTCCTTCAGAATGGACTGGTTGGATCTCCTTGCAGTCCAAGGGACTCTCAAGAGTCTTCTCCAACACCACAGTTCAAAAGCATCAATTCTTCGGCACTCAGCCTTCTTCACAGTCCAACTCTCACATCCATACATGACCACAGGAAAAGCCATAGCCTTGACTAGACGGACCTTAGTCAGCAAAGTAATGTCTCTGCTTTTGAATATGCTGTCTAGGTTGATCATAGCTTTCCTTCCAAGGAGTAAGTGTCTTTTAATTTCATGGCTGCAATCACCATCTGCAGTGATTTTGGAGCCCAAAAAATAAAGTCTGACACTGTTTCCACTGTTTCCCCATCTATTTCCCATGAAATGATGGACCAGATGCCATGATCTTCGTTTTCTGAATGTTGAGCTTTAAGCCAACTTTTTCACTCTCCTCTTTCCCTTTCATCAAGAGGGTTTTTAGTTCCTCTTCATTTTCTGCCATAAGGGTGGTATCATCTGCATATCTGAGGTTATTGATATTTCTCCTGGCAATCTTGATTCCAGCTTGTGTTTCTTCCAGTCCAGCGTTTCTCATTATGTACTCTGCATAGAAGTTAAATAAGCAGGGTGACAATATACAGCCTTGACGCACTTCTTTTCCTATTTGGAACCAGTCTGTTGTTCCATGTCCAGTTCTAACTGTTCCTTCCTGACCTGCATACAGATTTCTCAAGAGGCAGGTCAGGTGGTCTGGTATTCCCATCTCTCTCAGAATTTTCCATAGTTTATTGTGATCCACACAGTCAAAGGCTTTGGCATAGTCAATAAAGCAGAAATAGATGTTTTTCTGGAACTCTCTTGCTTTTTCCGTGATCCAGCAGATGTTGGCAATTTGATTTCTGGTTCCTCTGCCTTTTCTAAAACATCTTAGTACTGAACTAAATATAATGATCCCTAGTAACTCAGATCTTTCCTGGTAGTTCAGATGGTAAAGCATCTGCCTACAATGTGGGAGACCCAGGTTCGATCCCTGGGTCAGAAAGATCCCCTGGAGAAGGAAATGGCACCACACTCCAGTACTCTTGCCTGGAAAATCCCATGGACCGAGGAGCCTGATGGGCTACAGTCCATGGGGTCGCAGAGTTGGACACGACTAAGTGACTTCACTTTCACTTTCAGTAGCTCAGATGGTGAAGAATCCACCTGCAATGTGGGAGACCTGGGTTCAATCCCTGGGTTGGGAAGACCCTCTGGAGGAAGGTATGGCAACCCACTCAGTATTCTTGCCTGGAAAATCCCCATGGACAGAGGAGCCTGGGGGGCTGCAGTCCATGGGGTCACAAAGAGTTGGACACAACTGAGTGACTAAACACAGCACAAAGATAATGATACCTTTGTTCTAGGGTTGTTGTTAAAACTAAATGAGAAAATATATGCAAAGCTCCTAGTATATGTATTATATATTATGAGTATTTCATAAACTATATGCATATATGTAAACCTTAAGATCTGTTCCACTTGTCCAACAAGTGCTTGCATTTCCATCTGTGGCTCCAACGTTTACTTTGCAAAGACAAAGTTGACGATAATGATCTGTTTCCTGGGGCTGAATCAGACCAGTTGGCCCAAGGACCCACTGTTTTTTCAGAGTCCATGGAGCGTCCTTCCAGGGTTTAGCCTCCCACCCACTCCACCCTTCCCTCTCCCATCCGCCCTCGCAGGACTTTCCCTTTCTCCTACTCCAAAGGATTATGCAAGAGTCAGGTTGCTCTTGAGACGATACACTTATAAAAGCAAACTTGAGAGTAAATACTTGGTTATTTCAAAGCATGAAATGAAGCAACTTGTCTCTCATTTCATTCATGAGTCAAGAAAGGTATGAGCAATGACTTTTGATATCATCTTCTTTACTGGTTTGAAATAAACCTGACAAGTTGTTCCCTGTTTCTTGGCTTCAGCTTTCTTGTTTGTAAAATAGATGATTGTGAAATAAGAATGTTGGGTTGCCTTTGATAACGAGCTGTGTTATGGTGAAGCATCACTGGGCAAGTGTTTGTTGGAAAGATCGCTGTCAGAGAAATCAAGACATCTGGACTCTTGACCTCTCCAACAGAGTGGTTTTGGATTGGAGATTAAACTGTGAGAAGTGGAAGAATAGATTTTTCCAAAATATCCTGACCCAATTCTACCTTATTCTGGTGATGTTTTCTCTTCTCTCTCATTTGGTCTGAAGATGAGGAAGAATAAAATGATGACCTGAGAGAAAAGTGGGAAGAATGAGTATAGAATATTGGGGTGTTCGTGTTGGGGATGGAGTGGTCAGAGTCACCATTAATTCCATCCAAGGACTGTTCTCAAATGGGCACCAAAGGACATTGTTTTCCAAGAAGAACAATTTTCCAAAGGGATAAGCATTTATTTAATGATTCACTAGATCTACTGTGAAAGAGTCTAACTAACCATATTCTCAGACAGACTTAAGTTTTCTACTAATATATTTTTAGTGATAATTTTCATAAAGTAGGAATTTTATAAATTTCAAGACAGGATAGAGAACATATGTCTCTGAGAGGAGGTAAATATCACTCTGAAGATGCTCTTCTTGTCAACATGTCCTTCCCACCCAAATGTAATATAAATTACTCAGCATAAGTATCTTAGACTTGAAAATAAGAAGGAAGACTCTTCCTCGTACCTTTCTAATCACTGTCTCCAGGAGATAGCACTGCCTTGACACCCAGAAGGAGAAGAGGATATTATAAATAACCTCAGGTTCCTTACTGGAGAAGGAAATGGCAACCCACTCCAGTATTCTTGCATGGAGAATCCCATGGACAGAGGAGCTTGATAGGCTACAGTCCACGGGGTCACAAAGAGTCGGACATGACTGAGTGACTTCACTTCACTTTTCACTTCAGGTTCCTTACACTGGCCTCTTTTCTCATAAACAACAATCCATGGTGCTGTAATGCCTCCCGCACTGCTATTCCACTCGCTTAAAAATAAGCACTGACTTTTTGTCCCTTTCACTACGAGAGGTTTAACATACTTCCTACCTGTAGAAATTAGAAAAAGCATTTCTGAACATTAAAAATACAGCGATCCACCCCAAGTTTAGATTTTCCTATAAAATGGTACTCATTAGGCAATCTTCACGTGCATGGAGGAAAACGAAACGATGAAATGACAGTGAATGAGCATTTGGAGAAGGGAGGCAGAAGAAACTCAGTATTCAGAGGAAGTCTGTCTGTGTGGGGAAGCGATACTTGAGCTGAGAACGAAAGGGCAGAGTGACAACCCAAACAAAAGTCTCTAGTGAGTGAGCACTTAATTATATTCTAGTCATTTACATACGTGAATTCACCGTGTCCTGGGATTCAGGCTCCCAACTCTCCCCTTTAAAAAGTCCCTGCTTTTGTGGTTAAGTTCTGTGAAGAACTGGGGGGAAACCATTTCCAAAGAAGGAATGGCAGGTAGGGAGTCTCTAAGCAGGCACAAACTCAAGTATGTTGAAGATCAAGAAGCCCAGAGTGGCTTGTGTGGAATGAGCGAGGGAGAAAAGGTTTTAAGTGTGAGGAAGTGTGTTGGAGGCCACAGGAAAGAGTTTTGATTTTATTCTTGCCTTAGGACTTGTTATCTAGCTTGTTACAACATTTTACATATCCGAGGGGAAACTTGCTTCCAGTTTGTGCTCTGTTTATGCAATGAACTTGAGAATACCTGGTGAACAGACATAGGACAGTTTTTCTAAAAATATGCAGTGTTTTATCCTCAATACTATACAGATAATTACTGAGTGTGACAGAATTTAGCCACCAAATATTTCCACTTCTTGAAACATCCAAGTCTAAATAATTCACAAGATTGAATAATATCATCCGCCGTAGTCGAAACCAGGTCTATTGACTACTCTGGCAGATTGTTCTATTAGCTGCATTTTCCTCTTTCGACTTCCAAGAAAGTATAAATATTTAACATCTTTGAGCAATCTGAGTGATTGTAGTTTGCCCTGATATTAAAAATGCAGTAGCGATGGAAAAAATATCTTTCTAACAGAATACAGACTTAGATATAGATAAATAAAACTTTCTTGTCTGTAAACTTCTTTCAGGAAACCATGTCTATCTTCTACAGCATTGTTTCAGCTTGGATTTGTCTTTTTAACACGTTAAATCTCCCTAGGAAATTGGATCCAGGGTTTGATCACTGTTAAGAAGTAATGTCTTCTGTGTTAGCGAAGACAAAGTTCTTTGCTGGTAGAAAGGAAGTTAACATCCTAAAATACCACAGTGGGTAGAAATGACAGAAGGACTTTTCTACTCCTGTGTAGAATTAGAGACTGGGTGCTCTCAGGATGATGGAGTAAATGTATCAAAGTTCCAAATGTTATGAAAATTTTTCCTATAGAATAAAACTAAAGCAAAAAAAAAAATAAAGCAGCTCTTTTATTTTGGTATTTTTGTATGTTGGCACATTATTAAAAAAAATCCTGATTACACCAAAAAGTAGTTGCAAATAAGAGGTCTTTAGCAGCTCACCTTGTAATTTCATGATATTCTTGTAGTCTTTATTCCGAGGCCCATTTGAAAATGAGTCAAACCAGAAGCAGG